>NC_077237.1:79448855-79812188 GCF_947179165.1 Solanum dulcamara
TTACACGGAGGAGAAAGAGGATGATGCTATATTATTGGGGTATTTTAAAACATGAATTCATCGTGTTGCTGACGGAGTAAATAATCCCACAGAAACTAAAGAGATTTGTGCCATATGTCAAACGGAATTTGAGCATGAAGAGTCCATTGGGACACTTGGGTGCAGACACGAATATCATACGGGCTGCATCAAACAATGGTTGCTGAGGAAAAAAAATTGTCCCATTTGTAGAGCTTCTGTTTTGCCCTGAAATTCATAGCATTTAGCGATTATTTTATTCAGAAATTCTATTGTAGTAATCTCAATTGGTTAAACTCATCTTATTAAACTTATTAAGACAATTAGTTGTTCTGAAGTTGTGCATGTAACACACTATACATCTTTGATATATACAAGAACAATTTGTTTCATGTCCTAAATATTGTTAAGAAACCACGAATTACAACATATCGACATTTAGCTTAAGTAGACACTCTAACGTACATATATTATTAAACAAATAATCTGAATGGTTGTAATATGTCTTTTCTGTTGATTGTCCAGAAATCTATGCGGTATAAATACCTAAAGATTCACCGAAACAGAAATTTGTGTGCCCAAAATGTAAAGATCAAGCTTCCTCCTTTCCCTGGTCTTCCTGCCAGCAATAGCAGGTACAAATTATCCTGCTGCTAATGGATCTTCTGCTCCCTACAGCAGAAGCAGCTATGGGTGAGGCTTTTCTGAAGAAAAGCAATTCGTTCATGAAAACTGATTCAGTTTCCACTTGTTCAAAAGCTGATAGGCTAATAAAAAAGAGACCCATGGCTAGGAGTTCAAGTCTGGGCTACTTTCGCTGATGACAGTAAGTCGCGCTAGTATGCTCTGATTACAATGTGATATCTAAAAAGACATTTGAAGTGAAATTCAGCTGGTTGAACTCCAAAAATAACTTTGAACTAGGCCTAATCAAGACCAGGAGATTATTAATAAGACGCTCAATACTTTCTCCCACAAGGTCAAGTGGGTGAAAAGGGCTAGAGGTATTATCCAAACTTTCCCCAGAAAAGGGCATGTTTGGGCCCTGTACAGACATTGGTCTCCTAAATGGAATGAGATAACTCCGGATGATATGATACACAACTATGATATGATGGAAATGCTTAGCGACTACACTGAGAAGGAAGGTGTCACAGTTGCTCCATTAGTCAAAGTAACTGGCTTCATTTCTGTTAAATTTCATTAATGTGAAGATTTGGTAGGAAGATAATTCTTTGGTACAAAAAGTCAAGGTAGTATCTTTGTAGGTGGAAGTTTGGTGAACTATAAAATGGTTTCACAAGTTAAACCTTGACATTTTTGACATATAGTGATGTCATAGATGACATGAAGAACAAGAATTCATTCTTATAAATAGGTAGCTCTTGATTCATTTGAAACACACCTCTCACTCGCCTTCTCATATTCTTAGACATTTGTAAAATAAATTAGAAGAGTAGAGAATTGAGAGAGCAATTCTCTTAGATGTATTTGACATCTCTCATCTTTCTTTGTTAATATAAAGACAGTTGTTCTCTGGTGGACGTAGGATCATTCTGATCCGAATCACGATAAATATTGTTGTTCTTTATTGTTCTTTATATTTTTATGTTTCCACTAACAATTGGTAGTAGAGCCAAGGTTCTGCCTAAGTATGCTCTGTGGTTGCAGCACAGTCTGAACTTCCACATCAGAAAAAAATTATTTTGGTTTTTTGTATTTCCAAATACTTTGTTGTAGAAGAGGAAGAACATGTAGAAATGAGTTCCATGAAGTTTGAAATTGATAGATTTAGTGGGCGCAACAACTTCAATATCTGGAAAATCTAGATGATGACGTTATTACAGAGGGAAGGTTCAAAACATTATATTGACGGAAAGTACCTAGATACCACATCGGATTTTGACAAGGAGAAGATTGAAGGAGATTCATTGGGCGAAATCCAATTGTCCCTTGCACGTAACGTGCTTTATGAAGTGAGTACAAGTATCGAGGAGACAACCAAACAGTTATGAGAAAGGCTTTACCAGGACCTGTCAGTGAAAAAAAAGGATGCTGTTATAACGGCAGCTTCACACATTGAAAATGAAGTCAGGTACTTTGTTTCAAGACCATCTAGATGCGTTCAATAAACTTGATAGACTTACGGACTACCAGAATTAAAAAGGATGAGGATACGTTTGCATGTGCTTTGCTATTTTCATTGACTTCAAAGGAGCCTATCACTCTTGAGCAAGTTCGACAAGCACTTATCTCTTGTGACGTGCGGAGATATTTTGAAGGAGATGAAAATGACAAAGCTAGTGGGCTCTTTGTAAAAGGCCATACTAGCCAACATGGAAGGAGAAAATCAAAGCACAGATCAACGTCTCATGTGAACAAGAAGAATACGGAGTGTTGGGGCTGTCACAGAAAGGGACACTTTGAACGAGATTGTCCTATATCAAAGTCCAAAGAAAAGGCGAGTGCATCCATTTTTGAGAAGGTACATAATTCTGATGATGAATATGTAATAACAACATCATGCAATAGTGGAGTCGATGACAACAAATTGGTGTTAGACTTTAGTTGTACTCTGCATATGATATTCCAAAAAGATTGGTTCAGTTACTATAACACAAGTGGAGGAACCTTATTAATGGTCAATTATGCAACTTGTAAAATAGTTGGCATTGGTTAAATTCGGGTTCGCTGTCGTGATGGAATCGTGAGGACTTTATAGAAGTCTTTCATGTTCCTGATCTGAAGAAGAATTTGATCTCCCTGAGTACTCTGGATAAATAAGGCTATAAGTACATGAGTGAAAGAGGTACTACAAAAGTGACTAAAGGGTCTTTATTCATGTTGAAGGCCAAGATGGAGGATGACCTCTACACCCTGCAGGAAACACCATTGTTGGATCTGTTAATGCATCTAAAGTGCAGTTATTTAATAATGATAAGGCAAGATTATGGCACATGAAACTAGGCCATATGAGCGCATGAGGACCGGAGATGTTGAGAAAATGCAACCTTTTGAATGGTGAAAAGATCAGCACACTTGAATTTTGTGAGCATTGTGTCCTACTAAATCAGAAGAAGGTCAACTTCAACACTGGCAAGCACAAGGCGGGAGGGGTGCTTAACTACATCCATTCAAATTTATGGGGTTCCTCTAAGCTTCCATCTAAAGGATGAAAGGGATATCTTCTCACATTCATTGGTGATTTTTCATGAAAGGTTTGGGTGCATTTCTTGAAGGCAAAAGGTGATGTTTTTGAAGCACTTAAAGAATGGAAGATTTTGATTGAGAATCAAATGAAGAAAAAAATCAAGTATCTTCGCACAGTCAATGGCTTGGAGTTTTGCAGTGAACAGTTCAATGATTTCTACAAGGTTCATGGGAACATAAGACATAAGACGGTCAGTCACACACCATAGAAGAATGGAGTTGCCAAGAGAATGAACAGAACTCTTCTTGAGAAGGCTCGTTGTATGCTTTACAAGCCAAAATATCCAAAGTGTTTTGGGATGAAATAGTTCACACTACTTCTTATGTTGTCAATTGATCTCCAACATCAGCGATTGACTTTAAGACTTGAAATGAGGTATGGTCAGGTGAACCCTCTAACTATTCATACTTGACAATATTTGGGTGTCCAGCTTATTATCATGTTAATAAAGGAAAGCTTGAACCAACGGCTAAGAAGGACATATTCATAGGGTATGTAGATGGAGTAAAAGGGTACAAACTTTGGTGTTTATCTTTACTCAAATTTATATAGTTAGTAGAGATATTACCTTTTATGAATCATCTATACTTAATCCTCGTAAAGTTTCTATGAAGTTATCAAGAAACAAGAACAACGAGAAGGTGGAGCTACCAGTGGAGCTTACCAAGGAAAAGGATCAAGAGACTCAAGTTGATGAGTCAAAAGAATGGAAATCTAAACGTCTTATAAAGAAGTAAATCTGATTGCATATACGTTCATAGATGCAAAAAAGAAATTAAAGATCTCGAACCCTCCTCGTATGTTGAAGCAACTTTTTGCAAGGATGCTGCACAATGGTGGTTAGCCATGATGGAAGAGATGAAGTCTCTTCACAAAAATGAGACATAGGTATTAGTTGAAAGGCCAAAGGGGAAGAGGACAGTTGGATGCAAATAGGTCTATATAAAGAAAGAAGGTATTCCAAAAGTAGAAGATACTAGGTTCAAGGCGAGATTGGTTGCAAAGGGTTTCAATCAGAAGGAGGGAATTTACTATAATGAAATCTTCTCTTAGTGGTGAAACATAACTCAATTCGCATGCTACTAGCATTGGTTGCACAATTTGATTTGGAGCTTCAACAACTTAATGTCAAAATGACTTTCTTACATGGTCATCTAGAAGAGACAATCTATATGGATCAGCCTGAAGGTTTCCTAGCTGACGGAAAAGAAGATCATGTATGCCAATTGAAGAAGTCTTTGTATGGTTTGAAACAATTCCCTAGACAGTAGTACACGAGGTTTGATGCATTTATGATGGATTCTTGAGGAGTGCATTTGATAGTTGTGTGTATCACAAGAAGATGTCTAGTAACTCTATGATTTATTTATTATTGTATATTGATGATATGCTTATTCCTGCTAACAATATCACAGAGATAAATATTTTAAAGAAACTGTTGAGCAAGGAATTTGACATGAAGAATTTGAGAGATGCAAAGAAAATTCTTGGAATGGTGATTTCAAGAGAAGATGGTGTTATACATCTTTCTCAGAAGGGGTACATCAAAAAGTTTCTTGAGAGATTCAATATGCATATGAGAAGGCCTGTAAGTACATTGTTAGCTTCTCATTTTAAGCTTTCAGAGTTACAAATGCCTCACTCTGAGGATGAGGTGGAGCATATGTCAAATGTTCCTTATGCTAGCGCAGTTGGTAGTAATATGTATGCTATGGTGTGCACATGTCCAGATATTGCTCAATCTATAAGTGTGGTAAGATGGTACATGGCCAATTCAGGAAAAAGGCATTGGGAAGTTGCCAAGTGTTTATTGAATATCTCAAAGGAGCTTCTGATGTTGGCCTAACCTTTTGAAAAAAAATGAAGGTATTTCAGTTCTCGATTATGTGGATTCTGATTATGCAGGGGATCTTGATAGAAAAAGGTCCACAACTGGATACATCTTTACTCTCGTTGGCAGTGCCGTTAGTTGGAAATTGAATTTACAATCGATTGTCACTTTGTCTACAATAGAGAAAGAATATATGGAAGCAACAAAGGCAGTGAAAAAAGCTATCCGGTTGAAAGTTTTGGTGGCAGAATGGAGTTTGGTTCAGGTGGAATTAACTCTAAGATGTGATAGTCAAAGTGCTATTCATTTGATTAAAAATCAAAGATTTCATGGGCGCACCAAACACATTTATGTTAGATTCTACTTCATTCGAGATGTTGTTGAAGAGGGAGATATCAAGGTCGAGAAAGTTATCACAAATGATAACGCTGCAGGCATGTTGACGAAGATAGTCACGCTTGCCAAGTTTGCACACTGCAAGGACTTGGCGGGAGTATGCATCAACTGATGCCACTCTGGGAGAACAACTTCTAGGTGGAGCTAGTGTGTTCAACAAAGGTTTGATTCTTCTTGTTTCTTACAACATGATTTCCCAGTAAGCTTAGAAGTTTTGACCGGAGTTGTTCATATGCATGCTCGGAATGCAAACCAAGGTGGAGAATCTTGCCAAGGTGGAGATTTGTTAAATTTGATAAGATTCTAAATGAATTAATATGAAGACTTGGTAGGAAGATAATTCTTTGGTACAATAAGTCAAGGTAGTATCTTTGTAGGTGAAAGTTTGGTAAACTATAAAATAGTTTCACAAGTTAAACCTTGACATATTTGATATATAGTGATGTCATGGATGACATCAAGAACAAGAATTCATTCCTATAAATAGGTAGCTCTTGATTCATTTAAAACACACCTCTTACTTGCCTTTTCATATTCTTAGACATTTGTAAAATAAATTAGAAGAGTAGAGAATTGAGAGAGCAATTCTCTTAGATGTACTTGGGATCTCTCCCATTTCTTTGTTAATATAAAGGCAGTTGTTCTTTGGTGGACATAGGATCATTCTGATCCGAACTACGTTAAATATTATTGTTATATCTTGTTCTTTATATTTTTACATTTCCGCTAACAATGTTAGTATTCCAGCAGCATTTGGACCCTAAATATCTTCGGCATATTCAAAGTGAAGAAATGTTTCACTTCTCTCATCAAGTCCTTTCATATTTGCTCACAGGCAAAGAAGCTCCAAAGGCTCCCACTGGTTGCTGGGAGTTGGATCCTTTAGCTCCAACCTTCTTGTTTGACTGCCTATGATGGGGTTGTGTAGATGAATTGCAACTTCCGTAGAAGGAAGTAGATTTTCAATACCATAATTTAGTATATATTACTTATCAATTTAGAATGGTTCAAGAATGAAGACTTAAGATGTCTCTTCGAATTGTCAAATTTTATAATAGTTTTGGAGAAAACAACTAATACAGAGGCTTCTTTTTGTTGTTGGTCTGAAAATGGATTACATGAGGAATACATGAAGATTTTATAACTTTTTTTATATTTACCCACCAAAAGTGGGCGCCATCCAGTTTTATCCCTCAAACAGTACACTAATAGAAGCAAAAGGAAGCTGAAAGAATGCCATCATTGTAGAGGCAACACCAATTAAACATTAACCATTGCATACGAGTTTAGATTTTTAGCTCCTTCAAAAGCCACAATTCTAGTTTATTAATGGCAAAACAGGACATCCCATATTGTACTAGAAATATTAGAGACATCTTCATCCTGACAATTGTAGCATACAAATACAAGTAACAAGTTCAGGCTAGTATATAGAACAATTAAAGTGATTAATCTTGTGCAGCATTGTTCCTTAAATGTGACTTCTTGGGCGCCATGTAGTATATAGAAAAATAGATGTGACTAATCTTGTACTGGAAAGCATTTTGCGTAATAATATTGTGTGTTGGAAGCATGATCCTCATACTAATTCTTCTTTGTTGAATTAGTTTCAACATGTACTAGTGTTTTGTCGAAGTCTGCACTAATTAGAGGTAGTTTGTGCAATGGGAAATAGAGGTATTGCTTAGGCTCAAATTCTTGTAATAGAGATATTGCAAGCTAAGGGGTGGAGAGGGTTAGTGTCTAGTTACAATAGATTGTAATAGGCTACTTTGCTCTTGCATATTAGTGAAGATTGGTTGTGAAATCATGCGTGGCAGGTCATGATTTTTCTCCGTTGAACAAGGAGGTTTCCACGTAAATATTGTGTGCCATTTTACCTTTTGCACTTAACTTGAGCATTTTGTTAACTGATTGTGTCAAGAGACATGGTCCCCTGACTCGTGTGGTGGACACATATATTTCATCAATTGGTATCAGAGTAGTTTTCTCTCAAAAGTTAACATTGAGAAAAGATCATGTTCATCGAATTGGCTTCTCCACCATATCTGGAAGAAGGTCAATCAATTACTATACCCCCAAGTTTCAATGGACAACATTATAGGTAGTGGCAGACTAGAATGTATGACTTTATCATGGCTAAAGACATTGAGCTATGGAACATCATTCTAGATGGACCATATGTGGCTACAAAGGAAGTGTTTGAAGGATAAACCACCAAAGTTGTTCCTAAAACACGAAAGGAGTACAACAAAATTGATAGGAAGAAGATCGAGAAGAGTTGTAAAGCGAAAAAGTTGTTGATGTACGAGTTAGGACCTGATGAGTACAATCGAATCTCGGATTATGAGTCTGCCAAGGAGATCTGGGATTGTTTAAAGTCAGTACATGAAGGAGCAAGTTAGGTGACAGAATCCAAGGTGGATATGTCTACAACCCAAAACAAGAAATTCACTGTGAAAGAAGGTGAAACAATCCAAGAAATGCATATCAGATATACCTCAATCACAAATGAGTTGTGTTGTCTAGATAAGGAGATTCATCCAAGAAAGCAAGCAAGAAATGTTTAAAAATTTCTTTCAAAATTTGGCAAAGTGAAGTTAATGCTATCACAGAGATAATGAACATGAAAGCTTTTGAATTGGATGAGCTGGTTGGAACTCTCAATATTCATAAATGAACAAGCAAAATAAGCCCTCTGAGAAAGACCTGGAAAAAGAAGTGTAAGAAATCTCTCAAATGAAAATGACCCTTGTCATAATTGCTACAAACTTGATCATCTCAGTAAAGAGTGATCAATACACAAGGTGGATTATAAGGATCATGTCAAAGTTGGTGATGATAGTAACAAACAAAAGGACTAGGTTCCAGAAACGTCCAGGAGAAGAGTGGTTGTCGATGATGTTGTCAAGAAAGATCTTGCTATTTGGGGAGACTCATTAAGTGAACCTAATAAACTGATCACCTTGAAAATGTGTCTATGATAGAAGTGGAAGATGATGAAAGTGTTTTTGACTCACTTTTTGCCCTCAAATGGTGAGTAACACTTCTTGATATTAAGAAAAACATAAATGACTATTCACTCGAAAAACTGAAAAGTCTAGCTAAGGTCCTGATTGACTCACTCTGTGAGCTCACAACTGAAAAGGATGTTTTGAGTGATAGTCTAGACATTTTTTAAAGTGAAAAAATTGCTTTGATTGCTAAGCTTTCTGATTTTGAAGAAAAATTGGCTTCAGTAAGTGTCGCAAACATAGATCTTGAGGAGAAGTTGAAGAAAATTCCTGAGTCTATTTCAAAAGGAAAAAGTGAGGCTAGTAGACTCCCGCTAGAACTTGAAGAGAGGTTGAATAAGTTTGAACTAAATCTTGCAGTGTCTCTAGAAAGAAATTCTCAGTTAGAGACGGAATTAGTTCGGGTTAAGGAAGAGCTCAAAAAATCTCTTAAGTGGACCATATCCTCTAAAATTCTAGATAGTTTGACCAGTCAAGGACATAGTAATGGCAAGGGTCTAGGGTGTCAGAAGATTGATCCCCCATATCATCCCCACAGTAAACATGTATTTATGTCTGACAACTTTCTATGTATTCACTGTGGACGAGATGGATATTTTAAGAAGGATTGTGAAGATTTGAAAAGGATTGAAAAGAACTCTTCAAACTATACCGAATAGAGAAAGAAATTCAGAAAGGGACCTCGTCGGGTGTCTGAGGTGAAGAAAGTTAAATTGAATGCTTGGACCAAGAAAGTGTTGATTACACCTCTATCTTCATTTTGGGAAATCAAACTTAAATAGGTTCCTAAGCCTAACAGGTAATTTCTTGGTGAAGGTGAGAGTAGGAGGAAGTAGTCATAGCTAGTTCATGAATAGCGGATATTCCAAGCATATGACTTGCCAAACTGAAAAGACTTCCTCTCACTCAAGGTACTTTAAAGTGGAGGTGTCTCATTTTGGGAATGGAAAGAAAGAATACATTCTTGGTGTTGGAAAAACTTGAAGAGATCTTGAACATACTATCGAAAATGTATACTATGTGTAAGAATATGTATGTGGCTGACTTGTTTTCTTTTGTTGGAGATAATCTTACATGTCGCTATGTGCAAATTGAAAATGCAGACTTATAGCATCGAATATTGGGATATGTTTATACTTTTATTCTAAACAAATTGGTTTCAAAGGACCTGGCCTGCGGAGTACCAAAGGTTAAATTTCCAAATGACAAAATTTGTGATGCATCTGTCAAAGGCAAGCAGACCAGGTCATCTTTCAAGCAGAAGAAACAAGTCAGCGCTATCAGCCCTCTCGAGTTGCTTTACATGATTTTATATGGACATGTAAAGGTTCAAAGCAGAGCAGGGACCAGGTCAGACCATAAATCAGAGTTTGAAAATGCAAAGATGAAAACATGTATGTAGATCATGGGATAAGTCACAACTTCGAAGCCCTCAGAACTCCTCAACAAAACTACATGGTTGAATGGAAGAACATAACCTTGGTCGACGTTGTTAGAACCATGCAAATTGATGCTGATCTTCCAAGGAATTTATGAACTAAAGTTATCAACACTGTATGATATATCTCCAATATGTGCTTAATCAGATCAATTCTAAACAAGACTCCTTATGAATTGCTGAACAATTGAGAGCCTAAGTCAAGCTACTTAAGGGCTTTTGGTTGTAAATGTTTTGAATATTGATAAGATTGATCTTAGGAAGCTTAATCCTAAGATTGATGAAGGAGTGTTTGTGGGATATGGATCAACTACCAAAGCTTACAGGGTCTACAATAAGAGAACACTATGTTTTGAAGAAAGTGTTCATGTCATCTTTGATGAATCGGGAGATATGCCTGTCCTCAGAAAGATCTCACTGGAATAACTGAATTGCAACTCTCTGAGTTTTTTTGTTCAGGGGATGAAGGAGTATTAGTCAGCCACAGTTGTTCACAAGAAGATAAAACTGGAAGCATAAGTTATCTCATCCACTTGACAATCTCACTTCTCCCTTGGACTCGGGCATACATATCAGGAAGAGCTATATCAGATTGAGAGAATCAAGGTATGACACTTGGCTCCCTAACCAGCTGACATAACCATCATAGGGACCAGGTTGGTGTACAGAAACAAACTTGATAAGCATGGTGTAATCACAAGGAACAAATTCAAGCTGGTGGTTAGAGGATACAATCATGAAGAAAGCATTGACTATGATGAAACCCTTGCCCCAGTAGCAAGGATGGAAACAATAATAATTCACATTGATTTTCGCTGCCTACATAAGATTCAAATTGTTTCAAATGAATGTGAAAAGTGTCTCTCTCAATGGGTACTTGAAGGAGGAAGTCTATGTCAGGCAACCTCCGGATTTTAAAGATGTTGATTAGCCAAATCATGTTCTAAAACTGGACACTGACGGACCTAGTGGAAATGTGAATGAAACCATGCATAGAGGAATCAGTGGGTCTCTTCTATACTTGTCAGCTAGCAGATCTGATATTGTTTCTAGTGTTGGGATGTGTGCAAGATTTCAAGACATGGTCGTCTCACTTGAAAACTACTGCAAGGATTCTGAGATACTTGCAGGGGACCTGGTCCTATTCTATGCATTTGGTGATTTTTTTTCTATACTGATGCAAATTATGCAAGGAACCTGGTCGATAGAAAGCACCTCAACAATGACTCATTTTTAGGGGTTTCCTCCATGAAGTTCTGGGGCACAAAGAAACAAAATTCAGTAGCTCATTTCACAATTGAGGTAGAACATATAGCAGCCACATAATGTTGTGCTTAGCTCATATGGATTAAGAACCAACTCGAGAATTTCGGGACAGTCACCAACATTGTCCCAATCTTATGTGACAACACTAGTACATTTTTAATGACCAAGAATCTATTACATCATAAGAGACCCAAGCACATTGATGTGAGGCATTACTTTTGAGGGACAATGTAGAGAAGGAAAATATTTGCATGAAATTTTGCAAAATTGAAGACCATGTAGTAGAGCTCTTTACAAAGGCTCTAAATAGGGATCAATGCAAGAAAAATGAGTTTTTTTCTACTAAATAAGACAAAATGTGGTACATGAATTTACAGAGCAATGAGAACAAGCATGGAACACGACACACATCAAAAGATTAACACCAACCGGCCAAGTTTTTAAGGCTTAAAATCACATTCGAGCTTGAGAAACACGTGCAACGCACGTGTCCAGAACTAGTCTATTAATAAAAGTTAGAAATTTATCAGACTACTTACTTCTTGTTTCAAACTAACACTAAATCTTTAAATCAGTTCTGTATTAAGTAAGAATATGAGTTATACTTTCACAAATCCTTCATATTTTTCTAATGTCTAGGACAAACACTTTTTAGGTCAACATCACAAAACCCTTCTATATATTAGTCTTTGCGATCCAAATTCCAAGTTAAGCAAATGCAACTAATCATAATTACATGAATTATAGATTGATCAATCATCGAAAAACCGATGAAAGCATTCTACTAATATTATAAACTAGACATTCATCAATATAAAAGAACAGAAAAGAAAATGACAAAAAGTAGTGGAATCCTAAATCTCTCTTCAGAATAGGTTTCTTAACCCTGCACCAAAAGAAATAATAATAACACAAGAAGACATAAAATATGCACACATGAAACCAATTTTGAAAAAAAAATAGTATTAAAACCTCAAATATTCTATGAAAGTCAGAAGAGTTCAAGAAGTTCTTAAAAATAATTCCAAAATTATGATATCATGATAGTAACATGGGAATTGATAAATAGTTTCAGCCAGAGCGTATAGTTAATATATATATATATATATGAAAAATACATGAATATGAATGTACGTATCAAAGAAAAATTAATTAAATACTTAAGAACCTTCATGAAATTCTTAGCAAAATCAATAAAACTACTCTCTTATGTAGTATTAACAAAGCACCTTAACTTTGTGTTCATAAGTTGCGAAAAAACTTCTTGTCTGGGAATGCTTTATTGAATTCAATGATCAAAATAATGATACTAAATATCTTCACACTTCATTAGAAATAATCCAATTCGATGCTTTTTTTTATCGAAACAAAAATGTTTGTTCTTAGTTCAAGATATACTTTGACAAGAAGTATTTCATGAGTCACTCAACATTCACCATATTAGACCAAATTCGATAAATTATTTTTTGTACTGAAAAAAGTCACTCAACTTTACCTAAATATCATGGACGTTTGATAGCTTTGCACTAGTCCATCACTATGTCAACGGACCTGGTCCTTTGACAGAATTATAAACTTAAAAACAAACTAGAAAGTAAAAGGATTGCACGCTACTTTACGTGGAAAACCTCCTTGCTTAAGAAAGAAAAAATCATGACCTGACCCTCAGGATTTAGCTGTCAATCTTTACTAAAGTGCAAAAGCAAAGTGAACTATTACAACCTATTGTAACTAGTTACTAACCCTCTTCACCCCTTTGCTTGCAACATGACTATTACAAGAGTTGAGCCTAAGAAATATCTCTATTGCCCACTACACAACTGTCTCTCATTGATGTAGACTTTTCAATACACTTCAAGCCTAACTCTAGCAACGAAGTTACAACAACGCAATACAAAGAGAAATAATCAAGATTCATTTATATGACAGGAACTGATTTTACAGTGTTACCCATAAGACTCAACACCATAACATAGCTACAAAGAAGAATATCTCGAAAAAATCTATCAGGTCCCATGCAGCTTTGGTGAAATTTTTCTTTTCTTGAGAGAACACAAAAAACCTTTTGATTGTTGATTCTACAAGTGGGAAATGCCAAAACTTTTGTTGTCCAAGTTTTGAGTATTAACGTTGGAGATACTCATCCTAGATTTCATTTGATTGGCTGTTAGGTTTGCTGCATCTGCTGGTTCTACCAACCACAACATAAGGTGGCAGCTTTACAGCTGGCTAGTCAATTTACATGTTGACTTACTCATTGGACTAGTTTCATGTATCAGGTCCCATAGTTTGTTGATCATCAAAACTAAATAATATTTCTCCCCTTTTTGATGATGACAAACTATGTAAGTCAACAAATGTTCCCCCTATCAACAATATTCGTTATACCAACAATGTCAGCCAAAATATTTATGGTTCCCCTGCATTTTGTTCTCCCTGCCTCTATTCCAACCAGGTCGTCCTCTCAAAAACTTTCCATCCCAAGATAAACCACACACTTCCCCCTTTTGGCATCATAAAAAATAACATAGTAAACCAAACTAATACAATATACAGGCAAAGGCAAATTCGTGGCCACTGGGGCAATACTGAACATGAGTAGAGCATCATAAAGATAAGAAGAAGGCAGTAGAAACAAACAACCAACATAGTCATATTAACAAAAAGACATTATTACATTATAATGAAGAAGAACTACAAAAGATTAACACATAAACTGCGAAAGAAGGAGAAAAGAACAGAGGTCTATGATCGAGGAATTATGAGGAGGAGGGTTTGAGGGCAAGAGACTGAAGAAAAAGGTCATTATGGTATTGTTGTGAGTGTGAGCTTGAAGTAACTGCTGAGTTAGAGTTTTAACTTCAGCAGTAAGAGTTACATTTTGAGCTTTTAACTCACTGATTTCACTTGAACCAGGTCCCTCTTTCTGAGCGTGTAACAGCTGGGCATTGAGAAGTGAAATCTCGGCATCGACTAGCCAAAGTCACTGTTATTTCTTCAGCTTCTAGCCAAAGTCACTGTTATTGCTACTCAAGGAGATCAGACACCTGAGACTTTGCCTTGTTGTCGATTTGACCTTCAACACATTCACACTCCAGAAAAGTGGATTGAGAGAAAGCTTGCTTGATAGTGCCCTTTACACCCTTTCCCACTTTAACTCCAAAATGCTTAAAGACCAGGTTGAGCATATACCCGTAACCTAACCCATGCTTACCATCTTTCACCATTATTATTTTATGTATATGCTCCAGCATAATGGCAGAAAGATTGATAGCCTCAAATTTGCTAAGTGTTTCCATCAGAAATAGGTCAGTTGAAAATGCAACAGTCCTCATTTCTGATCTATGCAAAAGAACTTTGTTCACAAATTCAAAATAGAGTTGATATTGGCCCTTCAAGAAATTTTTAGGGACCTCTGCACAACTCAACTTTGGTAACTTACCATCTTCAAGGATAAAGACGTGTATGTGAACTGCCTTTTCTACTGAAGAAAGCCCTCCATTGGAACTCTAAGAATTTCACCCAAAATTTCCTCAGAAATATAGAACATGATCCCACCTACTATTGTGTTGAGACTACCAACATCAGGAAAGTCCATATTATAGTAGAACTCATGTACCTCCTGTTCATGAAGAGTGGGAACAGGACACTCAAATAATATTTTCCACCCTTGAATTTCAACGGCCTCGACCAGGTCCCTCATCCCTGGATGATCACAAACTTGTGTATCAAAAACTCTACCACTCAAAACCTTCTGAGTACGCATAATTTTTTTTTCACTTAGCCATGCTCAAAACATTGTCCATTTTTCGCCTCTTTTTGGGAGGACCTGGTCTCTTCTCGGGAGTAGACACCTCCACACTGGCAGGCTTTTTTCCCTTAGCAATTTCTTTACATTTCTTTCCCCTCCTTTAGACACAATAGTTGACACTTCACATCTTCTCTTCTTTGTAGCAGCAATCACGTCATCAGAAATGGTATCACTATCCTCAGCCATATTTGACACATCAATGACTTGATCATCTGGAATAGTGTCCTTGTCAATCACTGCTTGATGTCGTAGTTCCCTTCGCTGCGTGGTTTTTGATTTGCTTGCCTCAATTGCATCACTGAGTAACTTCTTCTGAGTGCCCTGAGTAGTCTTATTGGAAGGCTCAGAGATGACTTTCTTCCCCTTCTTAGGAACCTCCATCAGTTTTTTGGGGACTTCTAATTATTCTAGAGCTTTGTTTTCTTGGCCCAATTGATCATTTACAATATCTTCGTGATGAGTTGGACTCCCTTTATCTTCCATTCTTTCTTTCTACAGAGTTTTACTTTTAAACTTAGTCATAAGAGGCACCTCATCTTCATCCTCTTCTTTCTCATCAATTGGTGCCCTAGGCAACTCATGCACAGGGGTCTGGCCAAAGACAAGCTCCAACCCTACAACGGGGGCATCTAGTGATTCTTTTTTCTCATCAGAGAAGGGTGGATTGATTCTATCTCCTCTCATCTCAGCCAAACTTTGGACAACCCATTCCTCTCCTGAGGCTAGTATGTTTGACCCAGCAGTGCATACATTAGGCAAATCTCTATCAAAATGATGTTTTGACATATTTAAAGATACTAGATAAGGTTGAGATGAGAAAGTATTATCAACTGAAGGTTCATTCTCGAGAGATTTGAGAATTGGCCTGGCCATAGAGTGACCAGAGCCCTGGGACGATGACTCTTGAGATTTAGAGATCACAAGAGTTGGAGAATAAATGAGAGTATTTTCATGTGGATGAGAGAATGGAGGAGATGTAAATATACATGAGGTGACCGAAATTTGACTCAAGGAGTAAGTAATTTCAGTTCCGGTATGGGTTCGTTCATCGGTGTTTGAGAATGAGTCTTAGGCTCAGAAATGGGTGGTTTTCTTAGGGGGATGAATCACCAGACATGCTTGGAGAGAGGAAACAAAAATATAGAAGGAAAGATTATTTTGTTTTTGAGAGAACTTGACAATTTTGATATGAAGAAGAGAGAGAGAGAGACTAAGAGTAGAATGGGTAAGAATTTAAATGAGGTAGGGATTATAATGAGAGTGAAGAGAGGTATCTAGTCCCTATAGTAGCATCGCTTAAGTGTTCAGTTTGAAAAGACAGCAAATAAGGAGAGGGGGTGATTGACACGTGGTAGTTTTAGCATATTCTAGAAAGTAGTTCAAAATCAGTATAGAAAATGATAACTTGTGAGTAGGGACCTGTCCCTTTAAGTTTGAATGTCGACTGTTCAGATCTGTCCTCCTATTTTCTTCCCTTCATTTGATCAATCATAGGTGTATACCTACACAAGTATAGAACTAAATTTACACCTCATGTATATAATAAGAGTAAAGATACTTGTGTCCTGAATCTAGTCAATAAAGGGAGTGTATGGATCACTTAGTTGGCAGTTTGGCTTTATCATTCCAAGATTTAAGCAATTTTTTTCAAACTGATCGCTACTCAATGCCTTTGTGAAAATATCAGCAACCTGATCCTCAGTCTTACAAAACTTCACACATATATTCCCTTTCTCGATATTATCTCTTAGAAAATGATGTCTCACATCAATATGCTTCGTTCTCTTGTGATGTATATGGTTATTGGCTATGTTGAGAGAACTTGTATTGTCACACATCAATGGAATAATATCAGTGAGTACTCCAAAGTCCTCCAAGTGTTGTTTGATCCACAACAAGCATAGCAAAAAGCAGCTACAACATACTCAGCCTCTACAGTGGATAGAGAAACTGAGTTTTGTTTATTAGTTCCCCAAAAGATCAAAGAGGATCCTCGAAAGTGAGCCATTCCTAATGTATTTTTCCTATCAACCAGGTACCTTGTATAATCAGCATGAGCATACCCTACCAAGTTGAAAGAATCTCCAGCCAGATAGTACAAGACCAGGTCCTTAGTTTCTTTTAAGAACATAGGTATCCTTTTTGCAGCCTTTAGATGGGATTCTTTTGGACACGCCTGAAAACTCACACACATTCTTACTCTAAACACAATATCAAGTCTAAGTGCTATCAAATATAATAGAGACCCAATAATTCCTCTGTACATGGTTTCATGGACTATAGAACTAGGTTTATCAGCATCAAGTTTTGAGTTGGTTCCTATAGGAGTATCAATTGGCCTTGATTCTGTCATGTGAAACTTCTTTAGTAGATCTTTGATGTACTTCTCTTGGAAAATAGAGGTACCATGTGATGATTGCCTTATTTTCAATCCCAAAAAGAACGTTAATTCCCCCATCATGCTCATTTTAAATTCACTTGACATGAGGGTAGCAAAGTCCTTGCACAAGGAACTTGAAGTGGCTCCGAATATGATGTCATCCACATAAATTTGAACAATCAGTAAATCTCTTCCTCTTTCCTTCAAGAAGAGTGTGTTATCGATCTTCCCTCTCTTAAATCCGTTGTTAAGTAGAAATTTGGACAACCTCTCATACCAGGCTATGAGGCCTATTTCAGACCATAGAGTGCTTTGTCATGCTTGAGCACATGATTTTGGCTCATCAACATCTTTGAAACCAAGAGGTTTTTTGACATACACTTTCTCTTTCAAGTATCCATTCAAAAATGCACTCTTGACATCCATTTAAAATAACTTGAATTCCATAAACGTGGCAAATGCATTCAAAATTCTAATTGCTTCTATCCTGGCAACGGGAGCAAATGTTTCATCGTAATCAATCCCTTCTTCTTGATTGTATCCCTGAACAACCAACCTTGATTTGTTCCTAGTTATCACTCTATTTTCATCTATCTTATTGCGGTACACCCACCTGGTTCCTATAATGGTTCTGCTAGAGGGACGAGAGACCAAGTGCCATACTTTGTTTCTCTCAAATTGATGAAGTTCTTCTTGTATAGAGTTTACCCAATCTGAATCCTTCAGTGCTTCTTTCACATTTTTAGGCTCAAAAGTAGATAAGAAGGCTGAAAATGCCACTAGATTTCTAGTCTTAGATCTGGCATGCATTCCAGAATCCAATGGTGAGACAAGATTATCCAAGGGATGGGAAGATTGATGCTTCCACCCTGGATGATTTCGTGGTTGTTGATCAGTAGAAGTATTTGTGCCTTCGTCATCACACAAAATCTCTTCAGGTTGAGCTTGACTGTTATCCATGTTGTCTATAGGCTGAACTGGTTCTTCTTCTCCTTGAGTAGAACTATGTCCCTTATCTGGTTCCTTATCTTCATTTGTTTCATCATCATTTTCATCCTCACCATCTTATGCTTCATCACTTGCGACAACATCATTTCTCTGAATCTGAAGAAGCTCTTCAATCTCAGAATTATCTTTATCCTTGAGATTGTCTATCTTTCCAAATTCATCAAAAATAACATGGACATTTTCTTCAATGCAGAGTATCTTCTTATTGTACACTCTATAGGCTTTGATGGAAGAGGAGTAGCCAACAAATATCCCTTCATCGCTCCTAGGATCAAATTTACCCAGATCATCCTTCCCATTGTTCAGCACAAAGCACTTCCATCCAAAGTCTCTAAGATAACTCAGCTTAGGCCTTCGGTTGTTTAGCAATTCATATAGAGTTTTGTTGAGTATCGACCTGATCATGTATCGATTAAATACATAGCAAGCTGGGTTCACTGCTTTAGCCCAGAAATTCTTTAGCAGTTCGGAGTCTATCAGCATAGTTTTTATAATATCAACCAGGGTTTTGTTCTTCCTTTCAACGACCCTATTTTGTTGTGGAGTTCTAGGAGATGAGTAATTATGATGTATTCCTTGTTCGGCATAAAAGATTTCAACCCTATCATTTTCAAACTCTGTTCCATGATCTGACTTAATCCCTATTATCTTGCAATCCAGCTTGGTTTGGATCATTTTTGCAAAAGTCATCAACACATCAGTCGTCTCATTCTTGTTTTTTAAGAACATTGTCCAGGTGAACCTTGAGAAATCATCAATAATGACAAAGAAGTACTTCTTTCCTCCTCGACTTTGTATTTTGACCGGTCCACATAAATCCATGTGAATGAGTTCAAGAGGTCTAGTGGTGCTTACCTCTTTCTTTTGTTTGAAAGAGGTTCTGGTTTACTTTCTTTTAACACACGCATCACACACTTCATTGTCTGTAAAGTTCACCTTTGGAAGTACTCGAACTAGGTCCCTGGTTACAAGTTTTTTTAGCAACGATAAACTAACATACCCCAGCCTCATATGCCACAGTTCTGCACTTTCATCTTGAACTCTGAGACATGTTAAATTGTCTCCTTGAGTAAAGTTCAAATCAGCTACATACATATTCTTACATATTTTCGCTGTCAATAATACTTCCTGCGAAGACAAATTTATGATAGTGCATTTTTCAGATAAAAACCTGACTTCATTTCCTTTATCACAAATTTGAGATACGCTGAGTAAGTTGTACTTCAACCAATTTACGTAGTACAAATCTTCAATTGAATTCTCCAGTGACTTCCCAATTCTTCCAATGCCACGAATATAACTCTTTTTACCATTTTCAAACGAGACACTTCCATATTGAATAGCCTTGAGAGAGAGAAAATTTCCAGTCCTTCCAGTTATATGTTTCGAGCAACCACTATCCATAAACCAGCACTGACTGCTTCTTCTGGACCTTTCCTGCACAAAAGTTACTGATTAGGTTTGGGAACCCATCTAAGTTTGAGCTTCCAATATGCAGAAAGTGGTGTAATCAAGGCTTTTCTTGTCAAATAAGGCAGCATCATCTTTCTCAAATTTTGATTGGGACCAGGTGCCTTTTTCTGACTGTCTTTATGCAGGAAATAATTTGAGAAATTTTTCTCAGATCTTTTCCAAGCATCACAGTCCCCTTTTAGATGACCATTTTTACCACAATGAATACACACCAAGTTATTAGATAGGACACATACTTGCTATGGGGATTGAAGGGAGGACCTATAATTTTGCATCCTAGACCCTTTCCGCCATTGTACCTTTGATTTGTCATATTTTCTAGTATTTCGGAGGATGTATTCCACTTGAGAGATTTACTTAACTCTTCCTTGACCCGGACCAGGTCCTCTTCTAGTTGGAGATTCCTTTCTAGGGCCATGACTAATTTTAATTTAGAGTTTTAAAGACTTTTTTCAAGTTTCAGCTCAACTCTATTAGCCTTACCCTTCAGCTTGACATCGATTTCAGGACTACATTCTAGCATTTTCTTGGCACGACTATTCTCAGCTTCCAACAACATAATTTTTTCTTCTAATTCAGATATTTGGATGACTAAGGCAGTTTTTTCATCTTGAAAAATATCAATGCTATTATTCAGGAAATCCTTCTCAGATGCTAATTCACATAATGAATCAATCAAGACACAAGCCAGTTTTTAGAGTTTTCTAAAGGAATAAGCATTGATATTTTCCTTATGGTCAAGTAAGATTACTTCTTTGTCTACTTCATCATCAGATTTTGCCATAAAAGCAAAATGGAGTTGAACATATCATTATCATCGTCCTTCACAGCCAGCATAGAAGCATCTTCAGGATGATCAGATTTCTCTGAGTCTCTTGAAGAGTTTCCCTAGATAGCAAGAGCCCTCTTCACTACATAGTCAGCTACAACTCTTCTTTGTAATTTGTCTGGAACCTAGTCCCTTCGTTTGTCTCTGTCTCCTCTAGTCTTACCACAGTTTTTGTATTCTCCTTTCTGTATGGGACACTCTTTGATGAAATGTCCTAGTTTTCCACATCCATGACACAAGTCAGTGCCATTTGCAGCTCCACTTGTGTTACCCTTTTTCATGAACCCTTCATGCTTTCTCATAACTTTGTGAAATCTTTTAGTTAAGTACGCTAAATCCTGATCCTCTTCATAGTCCTCACTCTGAGTTACATTAAAAGCTAAGGACTTTTCTTTCTTCATTTCCTTTCTGGAGAAGTCTTGCTGCATATTCAACTCATGGGTCTAAAGGTTTCCAATTAACTTGCCCATGGTAAGAACCTTCAGATCCTTTGCATCAGTGATAGCATTTGCTTTGCTTTCCCAAGACTTAGGAAGGATTTGAAAATTGTTCTGACCTGTTTGCTAGGATGGTTGGGTTCACCTAAACACCGAAGTTTATTAGTGATAGAGGTGAACCTGGTATGCATTTCCTCGATTGTCTCCTATTCCTTCATAGTGAAGTTCTCATATTTAGTAGTTAACATGTCAACTTTTGACTCCTTCACTTGAGTAGTTCCTTCGTTAGCAGTCCTTAAGCAATCCCATATTTCCTTGGAAGATTAACATGTAGAAATCCAGTTGTATTCATGCTCCTATCCTGCAGACCAGTAGCTTTTTTGCTTTGTAGTTTTTTTCAATCATATTTCTATCAGCTTTATAATATTCCTTTCAAGTTTTGGGTATAACTCGATTAACTTCTTGTAGAAATCCAGTTGTATTCATGCTCCTATCCTGCAGACCAGTAGCTTTTTTGCTTTGTAGTTTTTTTCAATCATATTTCTATCAGCTTTATCATATTCCTTTCAAGTTTTGGGTATAACTCGATTAACTTCTCCCTCTTTCACCTCTCTCACATGAGCATAGCATCTATCTAGAACAGCATCCCATAGTTCACTATCTTCTACCATGAGAAAGTCGTGCATGCGAGTCTTCCACCATCTATAAAACTGACCATTGAATCTAGGTGGCCTAGTAGGAGATTGTCCCTCATCGAGATTAGGTGGAGAAGCTATCCTTCAGTTCACATAATCTTCTCTCAGTGTTAACCGTATAGAGAATATTTGCTCTGATACCAATTGATAGCTTTGCACTAATCCACCACTGTGTCAACTGACCTGGTCCTTTGACAGAATTATAAATTTGAAAACAAACTGGAAAGTAAAAGTATTGCACGCTACTATATATGGAAAACCTCTTTGCTCAAAGGAGGAAAAACCACGACTTGACTCTCATGATTTAACTGTCAATCTTCACTAAAGAGAAAAAGCAAAGTGAACTATTACAACCTATTGTAACTAGTTACTAACCCTCTTCACCTCTTTGGTTGCAACACGACTATTACAAGACTTCACTCAGCAATATTTCTATTGCCCAAGCAATATCTCTATTGCCCAAGCAATATCTCTATTGCCTACTACACAACTGCCTCTCAGTGATGTAGACTTTTCAATACACTTCAAGGCTACCTCTAATAATAAAGTTACAACAATGCAATACAAAGAGAAATAATCAAGATTCATTTATATGAAAGGAATTGATTTTACAATGTTACCCATAAGACACAACACCACAAAAAAGCTACAAAGAAGAATATCTCGAACAACTCTGTCAGATCCCATGCAGCTTTGGTGAAGTTTTTCTTTTCTTGAGAGAACACCGAAAGCCTTTTGATAGTTGATTCTTCAAGTGGGAAAAGCCAAAACTTTTGTTGTCCAAGTTTTGAGTATTAACGTTAGAGATACTCATCCTAGGTTTCATATGATTGGCTGTTAGGTCTGTTGCGTTGCTGGTTCTACCAACCACAGCAGAAGATGGAAGCTTTACAACTAGCTAGTCAGTTTTCATCTTGACTTACTCATGGGACTAGGTTCTTGTATCAGGTCCCATAGTTTATTGATCATCAAAACTAAATAACAAAGTTTTCTGTAACTAAAAAGTTGCCAACTTAACCAAAGTACCACAAAAAGTCACTGGGAGGAAACTAATAAGATATTTATTAGGAAAACTACACAAATGGACCTTTTAAATAAACTATTTACCACTCCATACCCCACCCCAAAACAATTCATTTTAATACCCATTCGGCCAAACTAATTAACCATGTATCTGCTTTAATTATTTTTAAATTCGTGCGCTGATGTCAGCCCACCCTACATGATACTGATATGGTATTATATACCGATGGAGTATCGTAGAAGATTAAACTCAATCCTATATGATACCGATATGGTATCAATATACCGACGGAGTATCACAAAGAATATATTTACTAATTAGTTTAATAAATAAGATTGTGATTTTAATAATTTCCTCTTAATTGTGTTATTTTTATTTTCTTTAAAAAGGAGTTCAATCTTATAGGATACCGATAAGGTATCAATATATTTTGATGGTATCATTGAGGATTTTAAAAGTGTCTCATTAAGTATTCTCAATATCATGATAATATACGAATATACTGTGGTAATATCATTCATGTAATATCGAATGACTTAGAAAAATCTTTATGATACCATCACAGTATATGATGGTATCATTCAACATTTGTATGAAACTATCCTTAATGATACCATGCCAGTATATGATGGCTTCATAGATATGTAGTTGAAGGATCGAAGTAGACATCAATAATACCATTACAGTATATAGATATACTGTGGTGATATCATTAAGGACTGAAACAGCCTCAATGATACCATGTCAGTATATGATGCTCCGACGGTATCTTGGTCGTGAATCTCATGTTTTGGAGGGTATGAATTGTAAAAGGTATTTATCTGTAATTATTTTGTTTTTATGGGGCATGAGCTTAGTTTTTCCTATTTATTATGATACTTCATCAAAGTTAATTGATTGTTTGATTACAAAAAATAGCTTAGTAATTTTCACGATGCTAAGGCAGAGTTCATTACGAAAATAATCTAGTGACTTTGATGCAATGAAGTAAACAATCACGAGTGTCATCCGTGATTACCCTTTTTGACAAGTCTACCAAAAAATATATATTAGCACAATAAATCAATAAATTTTAATTTTCTACACAGTATAAAATTGTAGGACACAATTTTGATACATCAAATTACAAGGATATAATAATCCATTGATCCCTACCAATTGGGAAAACCCAATCACAGAACACCTTTTAGACAAAATTATATTTTTACTATTTTTCTCAAATTATTATTTTATTATATTTTTAATTAAAATAAAAATTTGACGTGAATAAAAAAAGAACAAGTTCTTCTTTTGGATTTAAGTGGCATAAACTAAACAACATGAAGAAAGATGATTCAAAAAGAATAATATTTTTGGCTTAAGTCAGAATAACAAGGGGAAAAATTAAAACAATTTCAAGAAAAAGGATTGTAAAAGGAGAAAAAAATTGGCTTCAGTTAGAATAACAAGGAAAAAAGATAAGTTAGAATAACAAAGAAAAAATATTTAATTTGAGAATAACTAGGAAACTCATTAATACAAAACTCCTAATATTTAGGAATTATTATAATAACAAGGAAAAAAATGATTGTAATCATTTAAAATTTATTAAATATAAATTTATAAATGATTTAAATTATACTAAATTCAAGATATATTAGTCCAAATAAATAGTATGGATTAATATAATTGGATTAATTATTTAAATTCAATAAATATGAATTTAATTAAAGTCCAATTTTATAGGGCTGGTCCATTAATTTGGGCTACAAAGATGAGCCCACTTCAATTCCTGTTTTTGGATCTTCAACTCCAAAAGGATCAAAGTCCTCCACAAATGCTTTAGAATGATGAAGCAGTGTTGTTGAAAAGATCAAGAAGACTTTAGCTCTACTCGAGCGCTCTGGCTCAAAAGACTCTACTACAAATGGGAATCATGATTCAACTGGTAGGTCCTCTCCACATGAACCGCATAATGTGAGTTCATTGAAGATCAACTTACGCAACAATCCATGCTACTCTCCTACAACCCCAATGATCATGCAAGCAACGGTAACTGACACTTCATCTACGGAGGAACTTGCAAATCTGACAAGGTTGACGAAGCATGTATACCATTAAGAGGCTCGAATTGATAAGTTGATGGATAGGATGGAGAGTCTCTTAGATGGAGATGTCAGTCATGCACCCAAAAAAGGTGTAGAAGTTCAAGAGATTGAAGATCCTGGAAAGCAAGCACCGCCTGTCAAGGAGATGCTAGTCTCTTCTTAAGGGATGATCCCACTCGATCAATTAAAGGAGTTCATCGAAGGGATCATCAAAGATAAATATGAAGTCTCCACCAAGTCTTACTATATGTATGCCAAGACATACACTGCAAGAATTGATAGCTTCAAAATGCCTATCGGTTATCAACCTCCCAAATTTCAGCAGCTTGAGGGAAAAGGTAACCAAAGCAACATGTTGCACACTTTATGGAGACGGGTAATAATACTGGGACCTATGGAAATTATCTTGTGAAGCAGTTCGTCCTCTCTCTGAAAGGAAATGCCTTTGATTGGTACACTAATCTTGAGCCCAATTTTATCGATAGTTGGGAGCAACTAGAACATGAGTTTCTCAATCGCTTCTATAGCACAAGGCGTATGGTCATCATAGTAGAACTTACAAATACTATTCAAAGGAAAAATGAAACGGTCATAGACTTCATAAATCGGTGGAGAAATATGAGCCTAAATTGTAAAGATAGACTTAGTGAAGCTTCTGCCATCGAAATGTGTATCCAAGGAATGCACTAGGAACTTGTATACATCTTACCGGGAATAAACCCGAAGTCTTTCGAAGATCTATCTATTCACGCTCACAATATGGAGTTGAGCATGTCTTCTGCTAGAAAAGATGTGACGTTTATCCATGATCCTCGCAAAGGAAAGGACAAATATGAACCCAAAAGGTGGACGTAATTTATGCCCAAGAATGATAAAGAATCCATAAATATTAATGTGTTGCCTGTGAAGTTTACCACAAAGGAAAGCAAAAGGCAAAATGTGAAGACGACTTTTCAAGAGTGTCCAAATCGAAAGTAAACCTTGAGGGAGATGCAAGAAAAGGAATACCCATTCCTAGATTCTGATGTCTCTAAAATTCTTGATGAGTTGCTGAACTAAAACTCATTGAGCTGCAGAGATGAAGCGACCTGATGAAGCTGGAAAAACTAATGAACCAAATTATTGCAAGTATCATAGAGTTGTAAGTTTCCCTCTTGAAAAATATTATCTTCAAGGATAAAGTTATGCATTGGCTAATGAAAAGAAGATTGTCTTTGATGATGAGAAGGTCAGTTCTAACCAAATCTCTATCATATTTGGCTCGCTTGATCCAATCCAAATATGTATCTCTGAAAAGCATAAAGAAGACTCGTAGGAGCAAGACAATTCCCAAGTTGATGTAGACAATGATGAAGGTTGGATTCTTGTGACTAGGCGAAGACGCAACAAGAAAAATTTGTGGAAAGAACCATCCGAACAACCAATCAGAAGAAAGATGGTGAGGATACTGAAAAAGAAAAAAACAATCAAGCATCTGAAGAAGGAAAAGGTTGAAGTGCATCACCACTAGAAACCTCGACGTCCTGTGACTCTAGAGGAATTCTTACCAAGTTGGTTCTGTGCAAAGTCTACTCAAGACCGAATCAATGCATCATGTTTCAATGTTGACAAAGAAGAGACAGTGAGTGATACATCACCAAAGGCGTCTTCTTCTTACAAAGAAGAAGCAACATATGAAATCTTATCAAAGGTATCTCCTTCACCTTCTAAAAATCCCATTAAACCTTCCCTCCCAAGAAGTACATGCATATGATACAAAAATCACATTTAGATATGACGATCTTCTATTTGGAGAAACACTACATAATCGTCCTTTGTATATGGTGGGTCATGTGCTAGAGAAGAAGATAAATAGAATCCTGATAGATGAAGGATCTGGAGCTAACATTATGCCCATCCACACTTTGAAGGAACTTGGCATCACAACCGAAGAACTTAGTGAAAGTCGTTTGCTGATACAAGGATTCAATCAAGGAGGTCAGAGGTCCATAGGCTCAATCAAGTTAGAAATCCACATAAAATATTTGCGATCAAGCGCATGGATGCATGTGATCGATGCAAAGACTTAATATAACACATTGCTTGGCAAGCCTTGGGTACATGAGAAAAAATTGTCTCTTCTTCTTACTATAAATGTTTGAAGTACCTTGACGATGGAATTGAAAGAAAAATAGTTTTTTATGATAATTCTTTCACTGAAGTCGAATCACCTTTTGCCAATGCAAAATTCTATCTAAAGAGTTACGTCGTGAAGGAGGTAAAACTCGACGACATCAAATTGACCAAGTCTGATAAGCTTGCAGGTAAAAGAGTTGATGTGACTATTGGGAAAGTCAAGGTTGATATTAAGAAGCCTTATTCCATTCTGAATGAAGGGAATATCACGTCCTCAAAAATAAAGTCGGCTTCTATATTCCGTTAAGTTTCAAAGATGAAGAGAGTAGAAGGTCAATCATCTTGCACCCAAGGAAATGTACTTAAAGGACTAACTCTTCCTATCAAACAGATTGATGCAATAAAATTGTCTTCGAAGCTACCGAGAAAGTCAATTGCCCAAAATCCATCACAAGATGTGGTACTTCCTACAAGATGCACACGAGAATGCTTTGACCCAAATGTTTACAAGTTATTCATAAAGGCTGGATACAACCCTAATGAGCCATCAAGGTTGGGGAAACTCTCATTGGAAGATACAACCATGCAAGAACATGAAGGCTTAGGGTATAGCCAACCGCCGCCAGTTCGCATCTCCATAAAAGGGCAAAAAATAACTATATCACTAGACAAGATGAGTCTATCGCTTCAAACCAAAGGCCTTCCTTCTTTGATCGACTTGGGAAATCAACCACAAGAACTTCTGTGTTTGAGAGGTTAGGTCCATTGAAAAAAAAGAATAACGAGCACTGGAAAAGTTACCTGAGGGTGACAACGCATGCTTCACTTATGATCCAGAAGGATTTCAAAAGTTTAATTCCTTCTAGAATAAGGAGACAAGTGAGACTTACGGTCTTATGTAAATAAGTGTTTAAGTCAAAAACTCACATTGTGGTTTACACCAAGGAGCGTGAGGAAGATATCCAAAGTGTGGGCTCTTTATATTATGTTACAACCCAGAGTGCCTCAAATGAAGATTGATGAAGAGTTGGGAGATATTGCTTGGTGCTATCACATATCTGTCAATGACAATGATCCTCAAGAAGAGGAAGATGCTAGAGATGCTCCGCCAGAATTAGAAGAAGAAGTGAAGACCACAGTAGATCCCTTAAAGGAAGTTAACCTTGGCACTGATGAAGATCCGAGGCCAACTTACATAAGTGCCTTTTTGGAAGTTGATGAAGAAATTCCTTATATAGATATACTCAGAGAATATAAGGATGTCTTTACTTGGACTTATAAAGAAATTCCTGGCTTGAATCCTAAAGTAGTAGTCCATCAATTCGCAGTCAAGAATGTCGCTCGCCCTGTTAAGCAAGCTCAAAGACGGTTTAGGCCAGACTTGGCTCCATTGATCTAGAATGAAGCTAACAAACTCATTGAAGCAGTATTTATTCATAAAGTCAAATACCCTACATGGATTTTAATTATTGTTCCTGTGAGGAAAAAGAATAGCCAAATTCGAGTTTGTGTTGACTTTAGAGACCTTAATAATGCATGTCCTAAGGATGAGTTTCCGCTTCCCAATCCAGAGCTGATGATTGATGCTACAACTGGCTATGAGGGATGTATTTCATGGATGGTTCATCCGGCTACAACCAAATTTGTATGGCACCAAAAGATGAATAACTCACCGCATTTCGCATGCCTAAAGGTATTTATTGCTACAAGGTGATGCCTTTTGGTTTAAAGAATGTTGGCTCCACATATCAAAAGGCTATGTAAAATATATTTGATGACTTGCTCCACAAAAATATCAAATGTTATGTTGATGATTTGGTGGTGAAGTCAAGAAAGAGGAGCCACCATTTGAAAGACTTAATAATGGTGTTTGATTTGCTTCAAAGATACCAACTGAGATGAATCCATTGAAATGTGCCTTTGGAGTTGCTTCTGGCAAGTTTCTTGGCCTTATTGTGTGACATCGAGAGATGTAGATTGATCAAGGTAAAGTTGATGTTATCTTGAAGATGCCCTAGCCTCGAAATATCCATGAGCTAAAAAGTCTTCAAGGAAAATTAACCTACTTGAGGAGGCTCATCTTGAATCTAGATGGAAGATGTCAACCATTTAGCCATCTCATGAAGAAGGGTGCTCCTTTCAAGTGGGACCAAACATATAGCAATGCCTTTGAAAGTATCAAAGCATATCTGGTGAAGCCTCCAATTCTAGCAACCCCTATACCTGGAAAGCCATTGATACTCTACATTGTGGCACAAGAAAGGTCTGTAGGAAACCTATTAGCTCAAGAAAATAGTGAAGGCAAGGAAAAGTCTCTTTATTACTTGAGCAGAATGATGACATCAAATGAGCTGAATTATTTTCCAATCGAAAAGTTATGCTTAGCACTTGTCTTCTCAATCCAAAAGATAAAGCATTACTTTCAAGCTCATATTGTTCACCTTGTGTCTAAAGGAAATCCCATTAAATTTGTTATATCGAAACCAGTCCTTAGTAACCGACTAGCAAGGTGGTACCTCCAGTTCCAATAGTTTGAGATCTTGTACATCCCTCAAAAAGATGTGAAGGGACAAGTATTGGAAGAGTTTTTGGCAAACCATCCAATACCAAATGATTGGGAGTTAACCGATGAGCTTCCTGATGAAGATGTGATGGTTATCAAAGTTCTACCTCCTTGGAAGATGTACTTTGATAGAGATGTACATTGCGGCAGAGCTGGTGCTAGCATGGTATTTATCACTTCACAAGAATAGATTCTATCATTTTTCTTCACTTTGAAACAATGTTGTCCAATAATGTCGCTGAATATCAAGCATTAATACTTAGACTCGAAATGACTGTCGACATGAAACAATTACAATTACAAGTCTTTGGTGACTCTCCGTTGGTGATCAATCAACTTTTTGTAAGCTATAAAGTCAAGAAGCCCGAACTACATCCCTATCATTCTTATGCTTAGAAATTGATAGGATGGCTTAGATATATGACCCTCCAACATATGCCAAGGAAGGAGAACAAGAAAGATGACGCCCTCGCTTCAACTCTAACTCTTCCAGATCAAACGCAAGTTACTATATGCCAAAAATAGGTAGAACAGCCACGAAATAGGGATGAATCTACAAAAAAACAAGTTTGAGCATCTTGTCGTTGTTTTTTAGGCTACAAAGGAAGATTGGCGACAGCTTATTACCGACTATTTATGTTATAGGATACTTCCACAAAATCCGAAGAGAAGGTTAGACATTCGTCGTCGTGTGCCTCTCTTCCTATACTACAAGGACACATTATATAGAAGGTCATTTGAGGGAGTACTCTTACGATGTTTGGGAGAGAAAGAAGTGGTCCAAGCTCTACAAGAAGCACATTTAGGGGTACGTGGATCACATCAATCAAGACCAAAGCTCTACTTCCACATAAAGAGAATGGGGTATTACTGGCCAACCATGGTGAAAGATTGCTTAGACTATGCTCGAAGGTGCAAGGCTTGTCAATTTCATGCAAGTTTCATACATCAGTCGGCCAAAGTATTATATCTAACTATCGCATCTTATACATTCGATGCTTGGGGATTAGACATTGTTGGACCACTGCCAAAGTCTTTCGGTGGACACTTGTATATCCTGGTTGAAACACATTACTTCTCAAAATGGGCCAAAGTTGTTGCTCTTAAAGAAGTGAAGAAGGAGAATATTGCAAACTTCATTCGGATGAATATCATCTACCGATTTGGCATTCTCTCTATATAATAACAGATAATGACAAGTCATTTGATAACAAGTTGATGAATAAAATTTGCGATCTCTTTAGTTTCAAGTAGTGCAAATATTCTGTGTATCATGCTGCTACCAATGGTCTAGCTAAAGCATTCAATAAAACTCTATGAAATCTATTGAACAAAGTTGTCTTCAAGTCCAAGCGAGATTGGCATGAAAGAATGGAAGAAGCTTTGTGGGCATATAGGACAACATACCGCACACTAACTCAAGAAACCCCATATTCACTTATTTTTAGAGTCCAAGCAGTCCTATCACTTGAGCGTCAAATACCTTACTTAAGACTTGTTATCCAAGAATGACTCACTGAAGAAGAAAATGCTCGACTACGTCTTGCCGAGTTAAAAGCACTTGATGTAAAGAGACTGGAAGCTCAACAAAATCTTGAATGTTATCAAGCCCGTCTATATCGTGCTTTCAACAAGAAGTTCGTTTGAGGTACTTTCAAATTGGAGATCAAGTCCTTGCAGTAAGGAGACTTATTATCACTTCACATAAGTATAGGATAAAATTCACCTCGAAGTGGGATGGACCATATATCTTACAAGAAGCATATATAAATGGCGCTTACAAGCTTGTCGAAGCTGATGGTATGAGGATCAGTCCTATTAATGGAAAATTCCTAAAAAGGTACTACCCTTGAAGCAAGATGCCACTCCTTAAGGTACGAGTATAAACTGCATGTTATTCCTGGCCTGAAAGAGTATAAAAAGTGTAAGGTACCTAAAAAAAAATTTTAAAAAAGTCCGCTTGGTTGAAAATCTCGAAAGAGGTGGTCTAGGCAAAAGTTAGGACACAAAAAAACACTCCCCCAGAACTACGTTGTTAATGGATACTCTTCACTGAGGTACGTAGGCGCTTAGAATTACATTTTAGGTTCAGTTGCATGAGTGTCAAAAAACCACATGTTCCCACTTGATATGTCACTTAAAAGTTAAGGTAATGAGTACTCTTTCATCAAAACTCCAGACTCGCACCAAATGGTGGTGACTCAATGGGGGCAAACCCTTATGAAATATGAGTTTCTTCAACAGTGTGCAACTTGAAGTCTTCAAATTCTTCAAGTTTGCAAGTTGAAGTATTCAAATCCTCCAAATATGCAAGGTAAAGTCTTCAAATTCTTTAAGTGTGCAAGTTGGGGTCTCAAATCAACCAAGTATGCAAATTGAAGTCTTTAAATTCATCAAATATGCGAGTTGAAATCTTTAAATTCTCCCAGTCTTAAAGCTGAAATTTCAAATCCACTATGTCTGCAAACCAAACTCTTAAAGTGATTGAGTGCGAAAATTGAAGTCTTCAATGGACCTTTTAGATTTACCTTTCTCGGGGCGGGAATGAGTATCCTTCTCTTTGCGCCGTAAGAATACCTTTAAATTTGCATGCCTTAAGGAGGACAAAAAATTGTCCCTTTGTATCTTAAACTGGTATTTACACGGATTAATTCTTGAAAGGATCTCTAAATTTCCATGCCTTAAGATGGACAAAATTTGTTCCTTTGCACCTTAAGCTGGCCTTTTCATGGGGTTTATTCTTAAAATAATCTCTGGATTTCCATGCCCTAAGGTGGACAAAATGTGTCCCTTTGCACCCAAAGCTGGACTTTTCATGGATTTATCCTTTAAAATATCTCTAATTTTCATGCCTTAAGGTGGACAAAAATTGTCCCTTCGCACCTTAAGCTAGTATTTACACGGATTTATTCTTAAAAGGATCTCTAAATTTCCAAGCCTTAAGGTGGACAAAATTTGTCCCTTTGCACCTTAAGCTAGCCTTTTCATGGGTTTTTTCTTAAAAGAATCTCTGGATTTCCATGCCCTAAGGTGGACAAAATTTGTCCCTTTGCACCTTAAGCTGACCTTTCACGGTTTTATCCTTAAAGGGATCTCTAAATTTTTATGTCTTAAGGTGGACAAAAATTGTCCCTTTGCACCTTAAGTTGTCCTTTTCACGGATTTATCCTTAAAAGGATCTCTAAATCACCTTATGGTCAAGTATTCGTGACCTCATAAAGCCTTAAATTTGTGATCTCAAGACGGGGACGTTAAACATATCCCTTCACACCTTACGACCAAGTATTCGGGATCTCATAAAGCCTCAAATTTGTGACCTCAAGGCGGGGACGTTAAACACATCCCTTCACACCTTACGCTCAAGTATTTGAGATCTCATAAAGCCTCAAATTTGTGACCTCAAGGTGGGGACGTTAAACACATCCCTTCACACCTTACGGTCGAGTATTCGGGATCTCATAAAGCCTCAAATTTATGACCTCGAGGCGGGGACGTTAAACACATCTCTTCACACCTTGCGGCCGAGTATTCGGAATCTCATAAAGCCTCAAATTTGTGACCTCAAGGCGGGGAAGTTAAACACATCCCTTCACACCTCAAGACCAAATTCTTTTGTTACATTGTATAACCTCCACAAAATGCAAATATTGCTTCCATTGGTCTATAAAAAAAAAGAGACACAAAAGAAAAAAATAATATAAAACACAAGCATATATATATATATAACCATACCTCGATGCCGCTTGTCAAACTCCAAAGGATCTGCAAAAAGAAGCTCTGCAATTGCTGATGTTGATAATAAAAAAAGGTCAAACAGTAAGCATCTTAAGCATCTATTTATAGATGCTAATAAGGGTCGGTGTTAGAAGTCCTTTTCCTAGAATGGCTGTAACTCCTTTTGCTATTTGGACTTGGAAGGATACAAGAGTTTGAATTGAGTACAAATTTATGTTTCCGTGTTCAGTCAATCTTTTCCTGGTTACAAAACAGACATAAACTTCTTGATTCTTCCCCTATATTCTAATAGGATACAGGTAATGGAAAGTGTGGCCGTGTGGTCACGTAAATAAAGTAGAGGCCTCACTTTCTACTCAAATAGTCAAAGTATTTTGGAGTAGTATAAGTATTAAAAGTATTCATGGTGTATGTTACGATGTATAATATGTAATTATCATTTAATTAATACTTCAAGTCTAATCTTCAAATGATAAACCAACTTGACAAGACTTGAAGCAGGGACATTTGTAATCATTTAAAATTTATTATATATAAATTTATAAATAATTTAAATTATACTAAATTCAAGACATATTAGTTCAAATAAATAGTATGAATTAATATAATTTAATTAATTATTTAAATCCAACAAATATGGATTTAATTAAAGTCCAATTTTATTAGGCTAGTCCATTAATTTGGGCTACAAAGATTGTATCATGAATAAGCGAAAGAAGAGGTGAAGTCGAGAAAGGCAGGCAAATCTATTTTATAACCCTTGTAGGCCTTTGCAAGCTTGAGCATACACCACTCATAACGGGCCATTTGACTAGTTGGAGAGGGGCGTTCAGCCACTTGACTGGTTGCAGTCGACGTTCCGGCTTTGTCCATCGACAGCTGAATGTTTCGATCTGGTTTGATTCATGATCGCATCGCTCACTTAGCTAAGCCTAATATCATCCCATCCTAGAGGTCCATCTTGGCACCATTTGTCAAGTGACGTGTCATGCGAAGTCAAACAAATAAGCCAATATGATCATGTCATGTGTCAAAATGACAAGCCCATTCGCTAAAGCTCATTATGTCATGTCACTTAAATCTGATTGGCCGAAGAAAAACCTATTCTTATTACAACTCCTCTATTCTACACCTATAAATAGGGCTCCTTATAATTCAGAAAAGGGACTAGAATTCTAACAAAAAGCCAGAGAGAGCTCGTGGATCAAACGCCACATATTTCTCTATAAGATATAAGTTCTAGAATTCAAGCACACAAATATTAAATTTCAAGAACAAGTCAAGATCAAGACCACTAAATTCAAGAACAAGCTCAAAAGCCCTTGAATTCAAGTATAAGTCAAGATCAAGTTCAAGATTCAAGATCAAGCTTACAAAGCCCTTGAATTTATATTTGAAAAGACGAATCAGTGGATTCATAGAGATTGTAACACTCATATTTTGAAATCAAATACTACGATTGTCGTGATATTTTCCGTTCTTGATTATTATTTTCTCGACGCAAAATTTTATTGTCTACAATGGCAAAGATTAAAACAACACCAAGAAAAAGGATTATTAAAGGAGAAAATAATTTGGCGTCAGTTAAAATAACAAGGAAAAAATGTTTAATTGGGGAATAAGTAGGAAACTTATTAATACAAAACTCCTAATATTTAGGAATTATCATTTTTGATTTAGTTTAGTATATTTGGAACGGTCATGCTATTGTAATATGATAAATAATTTGTGAAAGAAAAAAACTTATATATTTTAGGTAAGAAGGAAAAAAAGATTTTATTTGAGAATAAGTAGGAATTTATTAGTACTAAACTCCTAATATTTAGGAATTATTATTTTTGGTTTAGTTTATTTGGAACCCATGTTATTGTAATATGATAAATAATTTGTGGAAGAAAAAAAAACCTTACATATTTAGGCAACTCTTTTTTGGAGGAAAATATTTTGGACTTCTATAAATTGAGAATTATTGCTTTGTACAATAATACAATAACATCAACAATGACTCAACAATATACAAACTCCTCATTTACTATTTTTCTCAAAATAATAATTAAAATCAAATAATATCTTTTTTATTATGTTTGTTCCATGAAAACCCTAATACTAATAAACAAGCTTTTAAAGTCACAATTAGCCCGTCAATACCCTTATAAACATCAATAACCTACTTCAAAACTATAATTACACTTTGTTTGGATGGTTGTTATGCATTGTTTCATAATGTATTGTATTGTATTGTGTTGTGTTGTGTCGTGTTATATCTTACTGTATTGTTTTAATGAATACAACGTTTGGATAGATTGTATTGTTCTCCATTATTACATAATGTCGCATATCTATAATTTGAATGATAAACCTAAAAGAAATTGTAGGGTACAGGGTATAGCTAATATGAAAAGGTAGGGTAATGATATAATAGAATTATTAAATTGTCACGACCCAAGCCTAGGGCCTAGACGTGACATAGCGAATGAGGAACCCGAAAGTACCTCAAACAAGCCTCTTATCATTCTTTTAGCCTTTCATAGGTAATGACAATAAATAAACAAGCGAAAATCATAATAGAAAATCTTCAACTTACATATGTCCAACAATACCTCAAACTTTTAGATTTAACGGGGCTAAGACAAGTCCCTAGCTCACCCTCAATCTTAATAGAAAGAAATATCATAGTAAGTGTCTAAAGATCTCAGCATATCATAAGCTAGAAAGATAAAGGAGTATTGTTCCCGGAACATGGGAACTCACCAAAAGTAGTCTTCAAACGAGATCTCAACTAGCCACGTGGAGGAGAATGAGGAGAAGCACTGGTCCCTACATGGTGATATCATGTAGGCAAAAGAGTATGTGTTAGTACTTTGAATGTACTAAGTATGTAAGCATGCATGAACATTGAGAAAACATTAAAACATTTATGTAATATGAAACATAATGTAATGCATGCATAATCAATCATAAAGATATCCTTTAAAACATTCATTATGCAATGTCTGGTAAATTTATTGTCATTCCTCCTCTGAGAGAATTATGGAGTCCAAATGGGGTTCCAGACCTTTTATGTTTTTTCTAGTGTACTGTTGGTAACCTTGATTAATCTCTCTATTTTTGTCTTGGTGGATTTCCTTAAAGGAATGGTTATCTTGATTGTCCTCCTCCATGGTGTTAGTAGTATCTGGTGGTTTTAGATATGGTAGTGCTTTTTCTTGGTGTGTGGACATGGCCAAATTCTAGGAGAGAGTCGGTCTTTTAGAGAGAGGATGCAAAAGACTTTCGCAATATCAATAGCACCACTTTCTTGATGAAAGACTTTACTTTTGCAGTCAACTCTAAGAACTCCACTTTAAATCACATAGTGTCTTGCAAATCCCAAGTACTACTTACTTGATTTTCCTAAATAAATAAATATACCCATCCAAATACTTGTCTATTTTCATTCTTCTCCTCTTCAAATCCACCGACATCGCAACCCTATTTGACATCTGAAACAATTGTTCTTACACTATCTAGGTTGTATCCATGCCCGGAGGTGGTCAATGGGTAGTACTTGGCCTAGCATGGATGCTCAATATCCCTCGGGAACGAAACAAGTTATAATATGTGGTCGAAATGGCTTCAATTTTGATGAGTCGGGCAAGGGGAAATGTCAAACATGGGACTCAATGGCCTCCTCATATAACAATATTTTGGGGAACCCCAAACATTTTGGCTGAATACGCCCTAAATCAATTTGAAATTTTCAATTTATTTGATATCTCTCTCGATGATGGATTCAATGTTCAATTTTTCTTTCCCATCAAATGGGAAGATTGTTGAGACGTTTTTGAATAAGAAACTTATGAAATTCATAGACAAGCTTATAAAGCATGTCCCATTTTTGTCAGTTTGTACATATGTTTGTCCGTAGTCCTTTACATTTGGCTAATTGATGAAATATATTCAATTTTTTGGAAATTAGAAAATAATGATTCTCAGTAAACATAGTCAGATTTAGAAGGTGATATTCAAATTATTTCATCCAGATAGAACAGTATCATGGTTAGATTTAGAAGCATCTAATCCAGTTAATTTAGTAGATCGAACGGTATAATGTTAGACATTATTGTAAGTTTCCCTCTGTTTTATCTATACCCTTGTCTTATTACTCATTAGGTTTAGTTTCCGTAAAATCCAAAATCTTTCTGGGTTATTGTTTGTGCTTTTCTGGGGTTTGTGGAAACCAGATAGTGCAATAATTCATGACATCCATAAAAAAATGCAATCAAACCTATATTTTGTACTTTATCTGGCTTGCCTTCCTTTTTTTAAAGTCGTTAGTTTGATAACTAGTACCCCTTTTTTCTTTTATGGTATTATTTCCGGCTTTCAAGTTTGTAGTTTTGTGACTTTCATTTTTATATTGTTTGTATTTAAAGAGTCGAAGACATTTTTTCTCGACAGTAATAATCTTCACACAATAACTAGGTCGTCGAGTGTTGCTCCATTTGCTGGTTGAATTTGAGGGAGACAATAAAGTTTGCTTATTTGCGTCCTGCCAAAGTTGTGGGAAAATGGGCAGTCCGGTGCACTTAAGCTCCCGCTATGCGCAGGGTCCGGGGAAGGGCCCGACCACAAGGGTCTGTTGTACGCAGTCTTACCTTGCATTTCTGCCAGAGGCTGTTTCCAAGGCTTGAACCCGTGACCTCCTGGTCACATGGCCAAAGTTGTGGGAAAATGAAACTTAATAATGATGAAGTTGTTAATGCCAAAGAAATTGTTGAGCAGAAATTAACAAAGAAGGATGTAAAAAAGAAAAACATGGCGAGTAGTTCAAGGAAGCTATCTCTTTTAGAAACTCGCAATATGCTGGCGAATTACGCTAGGATGAAGATCCTAGCCTTTTTATCTAAGGAAAAAGAAGAGGGAAAAAAGAAACATAGTGGTGCTGCTTGTTGGATGTTTGCCCTGATTTTTCTAGTATAATTAGGTTTTCCTTTTCCTAAAAGAAAAACACAATATCTCCATATTTGGCTAGTTCTTTTTCTTATAGGAAAAGTCTTATGACTCTATAAATAAAGGTTTATTCCTTCTAACTTGGTAGCATTCACAATGTAGTCCTAGGGGCTTTGAGAGTTTTGTCTAGGGGAGAAACAGTGAGACACAAGTGTTGTGTTAGCACTTGTGTGAACCTCTTTTTATTCTGAGTGAATTGTGTGAGGTTATTTCTCTCGATTATTTGTACTCTCATATTTATAGTGGATTGCTCATCTCCTCTTGTGGATGTAGGTCGGTTGATCGAACCACATTAAATGCTTGTGTCTCTTTTGGTATATTTCTCGTTTGTCTTCTTATTCATGGTCATTCGAGGTTTGCTTTGCTAGCTTCCGCATGACACCTAATTATTTTCGTTCCTAACACTGCTGAGGCTTGAAGCCAAGAGAGAAACAAGCTAGGTGGTTGTTGAGGCTTCTAGTCAATTATCAAGTTATTTTCTTAAGTAACATTTGGACAATAAATTTTCTCGACCATTTTAAGTTTATAATGGCTTTCCTTTTTTGGTTCTTTTTGGTGGATTTTGATGGGCTATGTGGTGTTGTTCTCGTGAATGTGGATTTTAAATCATTTCAGACTATAAAGTGTTTGTGTAAGAATATTGTGCTAAAAACTGGCAAGGATATAAACTTGGCAACTATAAGGAAGCAGGGCATACTCCTCCCTTATAGTCTTTCGAGGATCAGGGCATGCTGCTCTAAATTTGGGCTCTAGAAGAATGTCTTGCTATCAGGGGCGGATTCAGCTTATCAGGAGGGGGTTCCTAGGAACCCACTAACTTTATTATAAGGCTTTTCTAAAAAAATTTTATGAAGTGGGGATTAAAATTCGAAGACTAGATACTTTCGAGAGATCATACGTCATTTTCTTAACAAGTATCCCAAATTTTTATAGGCTGATCCAGCAATTAATAGGCATTAAACAATGCACTAATCCTAAGCCTTTAGGCGATCTCTATGGAGACTTAGCAGCGGCCATATCTGTGCACATCTCTCCCCAGCCATTGGTTGTGGTAGAGACAAACTCTAACCCTAATTGACAAACATCCAATGCAACTCAATTAACCACAAACCAAGCTACCTAGATTTGACAAAAATACAAATGAAAACAGATTCAATATGTACATAAGGAGCTTACGATTCAATTCACGAAGGGAGAACAACAAGTTTTTGAAAGAAGAAAGAAAGTCAAAAAAGAGGTGCTACATGCACTACATGCACCGTCCTTTTGCTTTCTTTAATTTGCCAGAGAATGAAAGAAGAAGAAAAGTCAAAAAGGAGGTGATACATGCACCGTCCTTTTGCTTTCTTTAATTTGGAAATTTGGCAAATTAAAAAGGTGACAGAAACAAAACGTGTTTTACGCGTTTTTGTTTGTTATAAATAGAGGGCATTCTGCCCTCATTTAAATCATTCAAAAAAGTGAAAGTAAAAATACAAAAAAGAGTTATACACCAAGATAAATATTCTAGTCTTGAGTGTCCTCTTTAGTAGTTGTTCCCTTTACAAGAGAAGTGTTAATTGTTGTTTTCTCCTTGTATTTGAGAGTAGTGTACTCCATATTATAATAGTGATATCCTTTTACCCCGTGGTTTTTTTCCTTCTATCTATTAGAGGGGTTTCCACGTAAAATTCTCGTGTCCAATTTATTTTCATATTTATTGTCATATCAAACTTTAGTTGTGGTGCTTCCTCCTCCCAACAGTGGTATCAGAGCCTTCGGTCATTCTATCTGTTTTATGCGAAGGTACTATTAGTAAATTTTCATGAATAGTAAATTTGGTGAATAGTATTATTCACGTGAATAGTAAATTTTGGTAACGGTACAGTTTGTCATGATTATTTGCAAAAATATTCAGAAATAATCTAGAAGAGTGTGAAGCAAATAACAATATCGAGTACAACAAAGTTTGACGTTGAAAAATTCAATAGGACTAATTTCTCATTGTGAAAAATGAAAATAAAAGCAATATTGAGAAAAGATAATTGCTTAGCTGCAATTGAAGGCAGACCCACAGATTTTACTGATGACAGCAAGTGGAATGACATAGACAGCAACGCAGTTGCTGATCTACACTTGGCACTAGCTGATCAAGTATTGTCTAGTGTGGCTGAAAAGCGGACGGCGAAGGAAATATGGAATACTCTTATGGGGTTGTATGAGGCCAAGTCTTTGCATAATAAAATCTTCTTAAAAAGAAGATTGTATACTCTTCGAATGGCAGAGTCCATGTCAGTTATTGAACACATCAATACTTTGAATACTCTGTTTTCGCAACTTACAACAATGAGTTGCAAAATAGAGAGGACTAAAAATGCGGATCTTCTACTTCAAAGTCTACCTGACTCGTATGATCAACTCATCATCAACCTGACGAACAATACAGACAGTCTAGTTTTCGATGAAATTGCAGCCGCTGTCTTAGAAGAAGAAAATCGGCGTAAAAATAAGAAAGATGGACAAGCAAGTTCGCAGCAAGCTGAAGCTTTGATGATGGTTGAAGTTGAAGTTGAAGTTGAAGAAATAGAAGTTCCAATTTCTTCTGAAGCAGCACCAGAGCACGAAGAACAAGAGCAAGCTGAGATCGAAACTCCAGAAGTTCGACGGTCAACTAGGGAGAGAAGAGAATCAACTTGGCACTCAGGTTGTTCTATGAAGAGTAAAATTGCATACTGTCTACTAATAGAAGATGGAGAACCTTCAACTTTTCACGAGGCTATGAAAGGCCAAGAATTATCTCTGTGAGTGGCATCAATGCAAGAAGAAATTAAAGCTCTTCATAAAAATAAAATATGGGATCTTGTTCAATTACCACAAGAAAGGAAGGTCATTGGAAATAAATGGGTCTACAAGACCAAACGCAATGGTAATGATCAAGTGGAGAAGTATCGTGCAAGATTGGTGGTGAAAGAATTCGCTCAGAAAGAAGGTATAGACTTCAATGAGATATTTTCTCCGGTGGTTCGACTCATAACAATTCAAGTGGTCCTGGTGATGTGTGCTACATTTGACTTGTACTTGAAGCAGTTAGATGTCAAAACTGCATTTCTTCATGGAGAACTTGAAGAAGAAATTTATATGCTCCAACCAAAAGGTTTTGAAGAACAGGGAAAAGAGAACTTGGTTTGCAAGTTGAACAAATCTCTATATGGTCTCAAACAGGCGCCGAGATGTTGGTATAAGATATTTGATTCCTTCATTATAAGCCTTGGATACAACAAACATAGTTCAAATCCTTGTGTTTATTACAAGAGATTTGATGATGACAATTTTGTTATTTTGCTGTTGTATGTTGATGACATATTGGTAGCAGGCCCCAACAAAGGTCGTCTCACAAATTTAAAGGCACAGTTGGATAGGGAGTTTGAAATGAAGGACTTAGGACCAGCAAATAAGATTCTAGGGATGCAAATTCACCGAGACAGAAATAATAGGAAGATTTGGCTTTCTCAAAAGAACTACTTGAAAAAAATCTTAAGACGCTTCAAGATGCAAGATTGTAATTCAATTTCTACCTCACTTCCTATTAATTTCAAGTTATTCTCAAGTATGAGTCCTAGCAATGAAGCAGAGAGGATGGAGATGTCTCGAGTACCGTATGCATCAGCAGTGGAAAGTTTAATGTTCGTCATAGTATATACAAGACTTGACATTGCATAAGCATTGGAAGTGGTTAGTCGATACATGGCTAATCCTGGTAGAGAGCATTGGAATACTGTTAAGAGGATCCTGAGATACATCAAGGGTACCTCAGATATTGCAATGTGTTATGGAGGATCAGACTTTACTGTTAAAGGTTATGTTGATTCAGATTATGCAGGTGATCTTGATAAAAGTAAGTCTACCACAGGTTATGTGTTTACTCTTGCTGGAGGAGCTGTAAACTGCAACTACACAAGCTAGCAAAGAGGCAATATGGATGCAGATATCACTAGAGGAGCTCAGGCACAAACAAGAGAAGGTTGCTCTGTTTTGTGACAGTCAGAGCGCTTTGCATCTTGCAAAGAATTCGGCATTTCATTCAAGGACAAAGCACATACGAGTTCAATATCACTTTGTTCGTCAGAAAGTGGAAGAAGGCAGTGTGGATATTCAACAAATTCACACTAATAACAACCTGGCAGATATGTTTACGAAGCCAATCAACAGTAACAAGTTTAAATGGTATCGATCTTCTATTGGTCTAGCAGAAACGTAACATTGCAGTACCTGGGTAGAAAGGATGGTGTGAAGACTTAATTGATTCTCAATTAAATCTTCAAGTGGGAGAATGAAAGAAGAAAAAAAGTCAAAAAGGAGGTGCTACATGCACCGTTTTTTTGCTTTCTTTAATTTGCCAGAAAATGAAAGAAGAAAGAAAGTCAAAAAGGAGGTGCTACATGCACCGTCTTTTTGCTTTCTTTAATTTGGAAATTTGGCAAATTAAAAAGGTGACAGAAACAAAACGCGTTTTTACGCGTTTTTGTTTGTTATAAATAGAGGACATTCTGCTCTCATTTAAATCATTCAAAAAAATGAGAGTAAAAATACAAAAAGAGTTATACACCAAGATAAATATTCTAGTCTTGAGTGTCCTCTTTAGTAATTGTTCATTTTACAAGAGAAAAGTGTTAATTGTTGTTTTCTCCTTGTATTTGAGAGCAGTGTACTCCATATTATAATAGTGAGATCCTTCTACCCCGTGGTTTTTTTCCTTTTATCTGTTATAGGGGTTTCCACGTAAAATTCTTGTGTCCAATTTATTGTCATATCAAACTTTAGTTGTGGTGCTTCCTCCTCCCAACAGTTTTTGCATAGGAAGAAGGATTACATCGAGTTGTAATTATTAATTTCTCCTCCGATGCACTAGAAGTGAAGGATTTGCGAATAATTTTACCTAAACACTTGGGCATCAAAGGAAACTATTTAGTTGGTTTACTTGCTTGTAGGCATAGTCTGCTAAGGATAAATCAATATGAAGATTATGTGGTTGCTCTATCAAAATCGGTAAGCTTTTTGCCTATCCATGGAGAGCAACATCTTTATAGGGTATTCCCTTGGACAATAGATTTCATAGGATGTTTGTTGATTAGGGTTAGAGTGAAGGTGATACTCGATCTTATGGACAAGCTGCTTAAGATGGAAATTTGTTTACGATAATTTAACTTTATATTGTAACCATTGTAAGCATCAAAGTCACGATGAAAATAATTGTCGATTGATTTTGAAAAAGAATCAAGATAACAATCAGAAAGACGAAGGAGTGGTTAGAGAGGAACAATTTAATGGGGAGAAACTCCAAAGTAATTTGGGACAAATTTTAAATGAGAAGAGGAGACTAGCAAATATAGATCGAAGTACTGATGATAATAATCAAGCTGCAGATGCCAATAATAATGAAATAGCAATACTGGATGCTGTTAAAAATAATGGAGATCGAGTAGTTGATATTTTTGTTCGAAATGATAATCTTAATACAACAGCTACACTAAATTGCACCTTAGCTTCGGTCTCGCAGAATTTGGTTTTGAGTGCAAAGGATAAGGTTACTTGTGATTCGGCAGTTTCTGGGATTAATTTGGAGATTGATCCAACTTCTAATCCGAAACTACCTGCTGCTAGTGTTTTATCTGGGAAAGATCCTAGTTTGGCTATGATTGAAGATCCAAGCCAGGCTAATAAGGTGCAGCAATGTGGAGAAAATGTGGATCGAATTTTTGAATTTGGTGGTACAGGTGCTCGTGACTTCGCTTTGAATGACAATGATAAGGGAGGACGGACTGAAGTACCACGCAAAAAAATTTCTCCAGGTAGCACTAAACTACAGCAACTAGATTGTACTAACCCAACTCGAAAGGAGCAGACAGTAAATTATGAAGATAGAGTATCAAGAAAGTTTGTGTGCTCTAACACCTCTGATGCCTTAATGATCAATTCTGATCAAGAGCACAATACAGGTACTCCAATTCTACAAATTTCTAATCCAGAAACTACAAAAATAATCAAGGAGCCACAGGTTGCATGTTGAATAAAGCAAACCCAATGGCCAAACCACTTGTGGCCACAATCAACACCTAGGGTCATGATGTTCCTTCCCCATCTTTGGAGTCGCTTGGAGACCAAATATCCAGGCAACAGCTAATCTCCGTCAGGAATGACAAGACTTTGATGAAAGGTATTCCATCCATCTCTCAATCTAATTTTACAAACGAATTGATTGTTTATCAGGAAAAATAAGGGGAAACGAGTACTCCTAGGTGGGCAAATATAGTTGAGGAAGAGAAGCATATTTCTTTATCTACAAGGAGTAAGTCAAGTCCTCAAGCACCCATATTTGTGCCTTCAAGTAAGGAAAAACCATCTATGACAGTGATAGGCTATAAAAAATCGGTGGTCTAAAGCCTAATCTAAATGGAGGCCTTAAATTCTAATATATATATACATTTTTATATTTATTATAGCCAATTATTTATTCTTTCTTGAGACATAATATTCAAGATTTGTCAAACTTCTATTATTTCTTTCCTCTTGTATGAAAAGTTTATATTTTCTACAAATTATACTCTATATTTAGAAAGAATAATACTTATAACCTATTATTTTTGTAAAAAATGAGGCCCCTTTAATTTAGGGGCCTAAGGCAATTGCCTTTTTTTCTAACCTGTAGAGCCACCCCTGGGCAGTGACAGTTGATAACTCCAAAAAGAACTTGACCATTACCACCAAGGTATTGGAAAAGAGCCATGAGCCAGAAGTTGTAGTTTCAAGACATAGTCCAACTACAACTTATGATATTGACTTGGGCAGTGATATGTTTGACGGGGATGATAAGGATGATATTCTAGACATATTATTTGATAAGGTAGCCAACAAAGAAATGGAAGTAACAAAAGTAAAAAGAGGACACATGAAAGGCAACATAGTTGGGATAATAAGGTGACTAAGGAATTTATTTTAAGGAATTTACTGATGCGATTGGCAAAGCAAAATAATATGACAATTTCAATAACAACAAGATCCATTAAATCCAAGAAGAAGTGATGAACTATCAAGTTTTGTTGGACATATTTGACGAACAAGGCAAGAGGAAAATACTTCAGGTTACTTTATATGGGCAAACTATTTTTTTTAATTCCTACGTATATAAAATGAAGTTTGAAGTTGATAACTCAATTTTATTCTTAGGGGTCGCTTGGTATGAAGGATAACACTAAATAGTCCTGGGATTAAATTATAGTGTCACTCAATTTGTTGTTTGGTTGGCAAATTTGGGATACCTTATCATTGGATTAATAATTAGTACCGGGATAAGTTATATTTCCCCTTGAGTGGTATAGTAATCTCGGGATAAAATACGTAAATGACAAAAATATCCCTTTAAACCCTTTTTATACATCCCTTTTCACATTCATAAAGGATATTTTTGTAAACAAATAATTTATTTTTAAAATTTATATAATGCATATTATTTTGAATGCAACAAACCGAACACTCAATAAGAAATAATCTCATCACAACTTATCGCATCATAATCATAGAATATCTAGTTCTCTCTAGCTTTTATTTTCTTCATGCTTGTTAATTAGTAGAGGTTTGTTACCTCGTTAGGATTAGTAAGATACAACTTAGCCCCTATTGCTTGTATTTTTCTCTTTGAGGTCCTTTTTTCTTTATTAATAAAAACTAGCCCTAGGCACACCTTGACTAGCAGAATTGCTTTAAAAAAAACCAATCATGTAGAAAGTTTCTCACAAATTAATATGCGTATTGATATCTTCTATTTTACGGAATGAACTTAGTAGTGGAGAACATTATAGTGTTTACGGGCAACAAAGTTTTTACCTTAGAAAAAACAATTATACCCCTACCGAACATCAATAATAACAACAAACGCAGTGTAATCTCACAAATTGGATTTGAAAAAGGTAGGGAGTAGGTCTACACTGACCTTACCCTAGCCTGGGGAGGTGGAGAGGCTCAACAACTAGAAGATGGAAACAAATAAACATCAAGCACATCAAGTCAGAAATTGTTCTTCCACGAACAAAAAAACTGGCGGACTAATAATAGCAAATGCCTGGATATCATTTTCAAGAACATTATCACGAGAGAGAATAACATGTAGAAATTTATTAATAAGGGACAAACTACTCCGACAATAAAATGAAGCCAGCATTAACAAGTCCGAAATCGATCCACATTGTTGAAGGCTCAACCTTGGCAACTATTCGATTCCCAGCAGCACTTTTATGTCCCTCTGCAACAAGAGCATGAACTCATAAGACAAATCATCTTATATAGAAAAGTTGCATCGAGTATTAACACAAAAAGTTACCTCAATTGAGAGAGGAGATGTGGTAGGATAATAGCGATCAGAAACCTGGCCATTCTTATCAACGAGGAACTTAGCAAAATTCCACTGGATATTGTCCCCAAGTAATCCCCACTTGGCTGATTTCAAGAACTTATAAAAAGGAGATGTGTTTTCGCCATTCACTTCAATCTAGTTCAATAAAGATACACACTTGTGAATACAAAGATACCATGAACTCTAAGGGAAGAAGTAATTTCTGAACTCAATGGTATCCCTAAAGAATACAAAACTTTAACGTTTGTAGTTAACAAAAAATGCACACAAATTTATTGTGAATAATCTAATTGATGGATAAACCACAACTTCCAAAACATTCTACCAGAATATTAAACATTCAACTCACTTGTATACGCGGGGAGAGAAGATGTATTTAAAAGATGGGACGCGGTACCAAGAAAATCACCAATATTTTTGATAATGCAAGAAAATAAAAAAACTTAATAGTTAAAAACAATAGTAACATCTATGAGGATTCTTGTTGTTCCATTACCTTGTCAAAGATAGGGAACTCTGACTTGAAACGCGTACAAGCAAATTCTACAATCTCATTGTTGCTCCCTGGTTCTTGCGCACCAAATTGATTGCAAGGAAATGCCAATATTTCCAGGCCTACATTTAAATACCCAAAGAAACCTGTGTTTTAAAATCTGAATGGAAAGAAAGAAAAATGTGAAGGCAGTTTTAGTGATACTCAAATGATAATAATGTGATGATTTTGAAACTTTGGTTCAAACACTAGTCTCTTTCTTCTTCTTTATTGACAGAGGAATTTGTTATGAGACAACGATTAATGACAACAATAATAACAAAAAGAAAGACCACAATTTAACGTGGGATACTCTCAAGTGGAAGGAAACTCACGGCCAGTCACCAACTCTTATTATTTCTCAGTGAAAGATGATACAAATACACCAAGTAAACCATGTTTATATAGGCTGCGAAAAAACTCAATCCTACACTATTTAGGATGTTCTTAACAATTTTTCTAAGTAACCTATGAACTACTTAAAAAATAGGCTGCCAAAAATCTTACTTTGTCCATCACAGGGGACAGTGAAGTCAGAACCCACAAACATAACAGAATTGGTCCAGGAACAGAGAGATATAAGTTGTGAAATGACCAGAAAGAGTAAAATGGTAACTTGACACATACCTTGATCTTTGTACTTCTCATGTAAATGATTGAGATCTTTGTAGTTTGAATCAGTCAAACCGCTGTGAACAGCAAAACAGATAACAGTTGAAGAATTCAATGAAGAGAATATTATATACAACAACAACATACCCAGTGGAATCCCAGAGTACATGAGATATTGCAAAAGGAAATCATACAACTAATAAATATTATGGGTGGAAATAGATGATTTCACCATTTGGACGCAACATTCACGATAAGTAGGACCTTCCCTTTGTAGGTACTAAGATCAACATCATTTCCCTTTGCATCCTGTGAGCAAAGGAGACAATATGCTCAAAGAAATACAAGTAAATGAAGCATTTCATTGTAGTCACTTTTATCAAATATGTCAAACTGGTGTGGGTCAGATCCTCCAAAAGTAGTGCATTTTTGGAGTATCCAACTCATTCTTGCAGAGTCCGAACAACATAACTAATACATTTTTATCATATATTATCGTTAGCAGACTCAACCAAGTCATTTTCATCATTTTATTATGGATTTTCTCCGTATTTATAGGGCGAAGGCACAAAAAGGGGTTATTTAAGCACAGGGAAGAACTAGATCCCTGAGGCATGGGGCAAAAGCTAGCTCCATGAATAACTACAACAACATATCCAATTAAATCCCACAAGTAGGGTAGGGGATAGTGTACGCAAAGCTTACCCCTACCTCGTGGAGGTAGACTAACTCCATGAATAAACAAATAAAAAAAAATTAAAAGCAAATAAGGCACAGAAAAATTAGTAGAAATATCTAAGGATGTGAGAAACCGCAATATGATTTCTTCCTATTTGTTTAAACCTCAGTAGGCATCGTTTTCCCTTACGTATGCTGGTGAAGTTTATGTTAAATGTTCCATATGTTACTTCTACAGTTTTCCTAGTACAATTAGTTGTTTAGTTTTAAAAGGAATTTAATTTTTTTATTACTCAAATATTCGATTTATCAGTTGCAATGAGATTCTAATACTTTAGTTATCGGAAGAGTGAGACAGATTCCATCCTTATTTTCAAAATTGCTGCTTGAATCTCTATCCTAATAGTTAGGAGGTAAGTTATGAAATAGTCCAGGTGCACACAAATTGAGCATAAGGTACATCTCTTCCCCTAAAATTAAAGCTCTTGATGATTAAACATTTACATATTGCAGCCAAACAGAGCGTCATATATCTTAGCTCCCATTTGTCCATAGATTTTGGAAGCTTTTTTCCAAAAAATAAAAATAAATTGAAAAACATTGTTTGTCCATGGAATTTGATCAGTTTTTGAAAAAAGAATTTCAAGTTCGAAAAACCGATTTGAACCGGGTGGAAATCTTAGTAGCTCTGTTGATTGACTACTGTATTTTTACTTAGTTGGTAAGGATAATCCCCTTCCCCTGCCCTCTATACTTCCACATTCTTCACCTTATAATCCCTTCCTTCCTATACCCTCAATTCAAATGAAAAAAAAGATCTTACCTAGTTTTCGGGTGAAAATTTTGTTCCACTCACAAAACTTCAATTTTTTTCCCAAGTACAATCATGTCCAACCACAACTTCAAGTTTCAAAAACTCTTTTTTTTCAAATTTCACAAAATCTATAGTTAAATACTAGCTCAAAGAAAAAACTACTTTTCCAGCACAAGAGGTAGCTAACCTTTAGAGTAAAGTCGTAGACAGATTCTGGCTTCTTCTCTGGTTGACCGGCCATCCTCTTCGTTATCGGAATTTGCTACTCTTTTAAGTTTGACACAAGAACCCAAACTACAAAAAAATATCTAACCACACACCCACTTATATATTACACGTTGTTTGCATTGCGATAATGTTTGTTTCGATTATTACTTAAATTTGATTATATTGTATCGTTTAAATTATCACTAGATAATGACGAAAAGTCTCACTTTATATAATGATTTATTTAGTTTGATAACTTTGTTACAATAATATTTTTTTCTCATCTTTTCTTTATTTATAATTTAATAATTTTATTTTATCTTTTAGTCTACCTTTTCATAATAATTTTATCACATTGCCTACTTTTCTAGTTTATTTAGGGGGTATAAAATCAAATTAAAAATTGAACCAAATCACAAATCGAGTCAAATCAGAAAAAAAGTCTAATTATTGATTTAGTTTGACTTGATTTGGTATTGAAAGAAAAAAATCTGACTATACTTGTGTTGGTTGATTTAAACTAAAAAAAGTCAATCCGAGAATAAACCAACCCGAGATTATGTGTATAGTTCTTAAGATTTATTCTATACATAAAAGTATTTACTTTGATATAATTTATAAATATTTTTATACTTTTTCATAGTTTTTATCTTTTAATATAGGGAAAAGAGTCTGATATACCCCTCAACTTTGTCATTTAGAACGGATATGTCCCTCGTTATGAAAGTGGCTCATATATACCATACAATTATACATATGGCTCACATATATCCTTTTTGTCTAACGGAAGTAAAATAATTAATTTTAAATTTATTTTCTTAAATTTGTTTATTTAAAAAATAATATGTACAAGGGCATATTTGATCCTTCTCATACAAAATTTATTTTTTTTATTTTTTTGATTCAATGGCTAATTTGAATTTTTACTTTGATTATCCAAATTTATTTTTCTCACTACTTTTCTTGTGAAATTTATTATATATGTCTCAATTTTTTTTTATCGATAAAAACACTAAATTACAATATAAGCGCAAAAATATAATTTTTAATTTTTTTCTTACTTTTTTCATTCACACTTTATTTTTTTATTTCTCTTATTTTTTACACTAAAGAATAAAAGAAAAATAAAATAAAAATTAGAAACTCAAATAATGATAATTAAAGAAGTCAAAAAATTATTCAAGTGTGAAAAAATATTAAATATACCCCTAAACTTTTCTATAAAAAAATTCATGTATGGATTTTTATTTTTTTTACTTTCTCCAAAAAAAAAAAATTACCCCATACATGAATTCTTTTTTAAATTAAAAATCAAAAAAAATAATTTTTTCACTTTCTTTAGATGAAAGAGGTATATGTGAGTCATTTTGTAATGGTGGGGGTATATGTGAGATACTTTTGTAACAGTGGGAGCATATGTGAGTCATTTGTGTAATGATAACAGATGATAAAGTTGAGTGGTATATTAGGACTTTTTTTCATTTAATATATAATTTCAAGTTTGAAACTTAAAATTTTGAGATTTTGAGTGGTCCAACAAAGGTTATAGTCCATAGATATTACTAACTCTAAAAAAACTCAAACCAAAATCAAATCAATAATAATGGTAACAAGAAAAATAAATTATTCAACACTAAAAATCATAACAATAATGTTGAATATTTGTTCTTTAGTTTACATTGGTTTAGATAATTAAAATATAACCTAATTTTTGTATTTTTTTTTAATTATTAGCCATGTAATTAATACTTATTAGACTTATTTTAGCATGATTTAGTACTTTTAAATTATAATCACTTTCATTATGGCATATTAATTTGCAATATTTATTTTATGCGATTTTATTATTATTTTTTGTTAAATATTTTAGTGCCACCATTCATCTCAATACAAATTACATCACATGAAAAAAATATCTTAAATTGTTTTTAGTCTGTTTCAAAAAGAATGACCTAGTTTGACTTGCTACGAAATTTTTAAAAAAAAATAATTAATTTTATGGTTCTAAATTTAAAATTATGTCAAATATATCAAAATATCCTTTAATTTTGTGACCTTAAATATATCATATGAAAAGATGAAATTAAAGAATTATAAAAAAAAATTATTTTAAAAAAAATAGATTAAAACAAAGGGACATTCTTTCTCAAAGGAGTATAAATTAAAGTGAAAGCATCCACCATTACCCTTCACTTCTACATTACGAATCTTTAATCACAATAAAAAATCATCTTAAGCTTAGCTGGATCTGTCTTAGGTAATTGTGCAATCTTGTCACTATAGAAAATAGAACTCCCTCTGTTCATTTATTTTATTTGTCTTAATTTAATTGGGGATGAATATTTAAGAAAGTCATTTTTTTTTTAATTTTGTTTTGTCAAAATTTTGAGATGTACATATTTAAATTTTAATTGTATATATAGCTATAAAAATTTTAATTTTTGATATAAAATTTATATATATTGTAAATTACATATAAAAAGTATTATATACTATAATAATTTAAAATTCAAAATTTTATAAAAAAATATAAAATAATTTTAATTAAAAGATCTTGATTAATTTTTGAAATTTAAAATGAGTTATATAAATTAGAAAGAGTATAAAATGTCTTGTTTTTTATAAAACAAACTAACTTAGCAAATTAAATTAACAATAACGGGAGACAGAAATGAAAAGAGAGAATGTGTTTTATCTGTTTGTTTACTTGCACCAAAACGTTGGCTATTTATAGTCATTGTAAAGTGGAAAAGTTGGGTGGAAAAGTGGGGTAAAGTGGGTTAGTGGAAAAGTGACATCCACTCTCCACTCCACTCATTATTTATAACACTCCCTCTTGGATATCCACGTGTAATGTGCCTCATTAAAATTTTTATAAAAAATAATATACATAGTTATCCTGAATACCCATAGATGCTGTATTTCATTAAAACCTAACTAGGAAAAATACAGTGGGAAAATGCCTAGTGAAGAAAAAAAAATACACACATGTCACGACCCAAAAATCGAAGTCATGATGGCACACATCCCAAAACCCAACCTGATGTGTAAGCCAAAAAATAAAACTCATACGAGACTCCTAAAGGAAAAATCATGTCATAATTTAAGTAAAAAGAAAAACAATGAAGAAAATATCCCAAAACCTGATGTCATAAGTATAAAGAACATCTAATACAAGGTTCGAATCTAAAGATACAACATAAGTCTCTGAATGATACAAAAAGCTGAAAAATAAAGACAGACTAGTGACGATCCGAATTCTGGGACCTCACCACTAATCTGAGAATACACAATCCGCTAGAATATTAACTGCCACATGAGGTACCCCGACTAGTATCTGCATCAAAAAGGGACACAGAAGTAGGGGTGAGTACAATTCACATGTACTCAGTAGGTTTTAGCTGACTGAGTATAAGGAATTAATCAAACCTATGAAATAAACTAAGGAACGCTTCCACCTGCATACAGTAAAGTCCCACTTCGGCATCGGTACCGCCAGTTTATATATATATTGGCGCGAGTAAAGTAAACCCATAATAACAGCTCATAATCACAATTAATCAGATAATTCAAGCAGCACAGATATCAATGCAATGCAATGCAATATGATGATGCAATGATGTGGTGGTACGGTGGAATCAAGACTATCGCACAGCCTGTCGTATACACCTGCCGAGCTGTGCTACCAAGCAGGACCCATGGGGGTCTCGCAGACCATATACCTCAATCACAATATCTCATTATCCTTGTCACCTCCTCGTGGTCAAGGGATCACAATGCATCCACTACCCTGTCGGAAAACTGCCTCGGTCAGGGACTCAAAATACAAAGGTTTAAAGGTGTTTCATTTTCTTTCTCAAAAAGAATTTCCATATTTCTCAACTTTCCATGTTTCATGATATGATGAATGAGGATGAATGCATCAAAACACATATGCATGGAAGTAATAATCAACTCACATGTGGTATAAGGTTCAAAGTTCTCAAAACTTAACCTACACATGATATTCACCCGCAATAAATAGTAACGGAAAGAACACAGTTTCATTTAAATATTCACCCCTTTCTCAATAATATTTCAATACTCAAGTATGCTCAAAACCCCCAACTCAATCTCTCAGGCGGCATCACAAGTCAAATAATATACTCAAGCCTCTCTCTTAGGCAAATCATAATTCACATGCTCTCAAAGCAAATAAGATAACAAATAAGGCCCCCACACGGGCTATGTAATACAAATAAACCCCGTCACGGCAACACATTAATAAATAAGACTCCACACGGACATCACAATATATATAACATTCTCAACTCATACTACAACCCCATTTTAAAGTCTATAACATATGAATGACTAATTACCTCATCTCAATCTCAAAGAAAGATAGTCAAACCTACCTCAATTGCCGAAACCAAACCCGAATACCTCCACCGGACAAGCAACTCTCGAATGCAGTACTCGGAATGGCAATCCACTATCAATAATGAAACATACACATCACAAGGAGTCCAATGACACCCATATTGATAGGTTTCGAAATCGGGGGTAAAATTGTTCAAAAAAATATTTATTTTTGAAAAGGGTCAAATCTGGAATTTTATTTGAAAATTATGTTCTACACATCGAGTAGGATTCGTGGCTGAAAATCCCATTAAAATCGAGCAAGAATCGAGTTCCAAATCATGAAAATACAATTTTCTAAAAATCACCACAATTTCATTACGAAAATGGCAAAAGACAGCAACTTTGAACAGCGATTTATCAGAAATGAAGCCTCTACAGCTAAAACTGATCACACCATAATGATCCTTACAAAAAACTCAGCAATTTAGCCTCAAGAATCACTGAAAACGGACCCAAAATGCTCAAGATATCAAATCTCAAAGTTCATCAAAAATCTAATCCGAAAATAAAAAGGGCAGCTGCTATAACGCGAATCTTACCTAAAAAAATCTTCTCCATCACTTTATGATTACACCACTGTATTCCTATGGACAAACTACACAATTTAGAGCTTTGAATCACTGAATTCGGATCTAAGATGACCAAGAAATCATCTTCCAAAGTTTACAAAAATCTGAATCCAAAAATGGTCGAGGCAGCATCTAAAACATTAAATCTTACCAAAAATGAAGCTTCTAATCAAGATTACGAGCTCACCAATGGATTCCTCGCGAAAATTTCTTGAAGATAGACTCTTGAATCACTAGATTTGGACTTGAAATGCTCAAGAAATGAGGGTTCAAAGTTGAGAGAAAAGTTTGAAAAATCTGGTGCAAAATCTGCACTTTTGCACCTGATTTTTTTTCTGATTTTGCATTATTTAAAGTCTCCGAACGGACCCTCGGAATTCGTTCAGAACCCGATAAAAATAAACTAGATATGCTACCCCACTAAATTTGATATTACGGACTCAATGGCGCATTCAAAATTATCATACGAGATCATTTTAATAAAAAGTGAATCTCACATCAAGGTATCATTTTAAGGCAAATTCCACAATCGGCCTCGGGATTAGACTGGAAACTTCGGGAAGCAAACGAAGGGTCGTTCTAGACCAAACTCGACATTCCGAAACTAACCGCGCTATCAGAATTTTCATCCGAGTGCGTTTTCCAAGAATGTTGACCAAAGTCAACCATAGGCTAACTTTCAAAGTTAAAAGCGTCAAATGACCCCAAACTCGTATTGATTGTCTCGATAGTCATGCCGACAATGCTACTATCCTAATTTGGATATAACGGAGCTGATGGAATCATAAAAATATGAATTTGAGGTCTCCTTGACCCGAAACTCAAAAGCTCGTAACTAAACCAACTTAGGCCTTCAAAATATCAAAATGGGTTCGGGACCTCTAAAAATTCAGCCAACACTTCTTCTAGACTAAAAACCATCCCCCGAATCCAACGGAGTCATCGGAATTTCATTTCGAGTATCGAAACTCCAAAAGTTGACCAAAGTCAAATTTTGGCCTAAAATTCCTTAAATTCCCAACTCAAGACTTAAAATCTTTGTTATAACTCAAAAACTAATTTCATAAACTCTCCTAGACCAATTTCCATATTTTAGAGCTGCTGGAATTGACGGAAATCCATTCCGATACCCGTAGCTCTGGTAGTCCCAAAAATCACTTTTTCACCTCTTAACTCTATAAAACTCAAGAATTTGCACAATTTACAAATCATTAAGATTTTGACACTTTCAACTAAACAAACCAATCAAATAATACTAGGGGGAACTAATGATAAGGGTAAAATGGTAATTTCACACAAATTTTAAAAAAATAACTCTCAAGGTCATTACAACATCCACCACTAAAAAGGATGTTCGTCCTCGAAGATCAGATAAAAGAAAGTACATGGGGTCTCAAAAAGTTGAGGGTACCAAGCCCGCATATCAGACTCTAACTCCATAGTCGCCTCCTGAACAAGTTGATGCCGCCACTGCACCTTGACCGAAGCGACCTCCTTGGTCCTGAGTCTACGAAGCTGCCTATCTAGGATAGCTGCGGCTCCTCCTCATAAGTTAAATCCGGACCCAACTCTACTGCATCATAAGAAATCACATGACACTCATCCGGTATGTACTTGTGAAGCATGGAAACATGAAATACTAAATGGACAACTAACTATCTAGGGGGTAAGCCCAACTCATAAGCCACCCCATCTGTTCTTCTCAGAATCTCAAACGGGCCAACAAACCTCGGGCTAAGCTTGCCCTTCTTACCGAATCTCATCACACCCTTCATGGGTGATATTTTAAGCCACACACAATCACCCACCATGAACTCTAAGGGACGAACCCTCCAATCAGCATAACTCTTCTGACGACTCTGAGTTGTCAATAATCGATCCTGAATCAAATGTACCCGCTCCACAACATCCCTAAGTAAGTCAGTATCCAATGCATCAACCACAACATAATCGAACTATCCAATGGGTGATCGACAACTACAACTATACAATGCCTCAAATGGTGCCATCTAAATGCTGGAGTGATAACTGTTATTATAGGCAAACTCTGCTAAGGGCAAGTGTTGGTCCCATCGGGCACCAAAATCAATCACACAGGCCCTAAGCATATTCTCTAACACCTGAATAGTCCGCTCGGACTGACCATCGATTTGAGGATGAAATGCTGAACTCATCTCTAGCCGCATACCCAAACCACGCTGTAGTACCTCCCAAAAGTGAGAGGTGAACACTGAACCCCGATCCGATACAATAGAGATAGGCATCCCATGCAGCCTAACAATCTCACGAAGATAGATCCTAGCTAACTGATCCGCATTGTAGCTAGTCTTCACCAAAAGGAAATGAGTTGATTTGGTCAATCGATCCACAATCACCCAAACAGAGTCATACTTACCCAATGCGATAGGTAATCTAGACACAAAGTCCATAGTGATACGCTCCTATTTTCACTCTGGAATGGGCATCCTTTGCATAGGACCACCCGATTTCTGATACTTATACTTTACTTGTTGGTAATTTAGACACTTAGCCACAAAATCAATAATGTCTCTCTTCATACCACACCACCAATAGTGTCATTTCAAGTCATGAAACATCTTTACCACTCTCGGGTGAATCAAATACTTAGAACAATGAGCCTCCTCCAATATCATACGTACTCATTCACTAACCTTGGGCACACAAATGCGACCATTAATCCTCAAAACTCCTTTCGGATCAAGAGAGGCTGATTTTTCTTCACCACTCAACACTTTGTCTCAAATGGCCCTCAACTTGTCATCTTCAAACTGGTGTGTATGAATCTGGTCCATCAAAGTAAACCCAGCCTCTACAAAGGCCAAAATACCATGAGGTGTAGAAATATCAAGTCGGACCAACTGTCTAGCCAATGACTGAACCTCCAATGCCAAAGGCCTCTCCACAGCCTTAAGAAAGGCCAAACTACCCATGCTATATGCTTTACGACTCAGGGCATCCGCTACCATATTAGCTTTGCCCGGATGATAAAGTATGATGATGTCATAATCTTTCAATAACTCTAACCACCTATGCTGCCGCATGTTTAGATTCGGCTAAAAAAAGATATACTTAAAGCTACGGTGGTCAGACCTCACAATGCACTCCATAGAGATAATGCCTCCACAACTTCAGAACAAACACCACCACTACTAACTCTAAGTTATGGGTAGGAGAGTTCTTCTCATGTACTTTCAACTGTCGAGAAACATAAGCTATAACTCTACCTTTTTGCATTAATACACATCCTCATAGTACCATCTTTCTTTTTCACAAATAAAAGTGGTGCACCCCACGGTGATACACTAGGTCTAATAAACCCTTTCTTCAATAAATCTTCTAATTATTATTTCAACTCCTTTAATTCTGCCAGAGTCATCCGATAAGGAGAAATAGAGATGGGTTTAATGTCAAGCTCCAAATTAATATCACATTCAGGAGGAATACCTAGCAAGTCTGTAGGAAATATATCCATAATTTCTCTCACCAACCTCTGCCCTCGTGGTCTCTAAAGGAGATGACACCTTATTAAGATCACATACATGAGCCAAATAACGTAAGCAAGGCAAATCAAGGTAGACTAAGGCCACAGTCTTAGCATATCAATCTAATATAGCATGATAGAGATAACTAGTCCATACCCAATATCACATCAAAGTCAAGCATGTCTAATAAGATCAAGTCAACTCAGGTCTCTCTACCCAAAAATATCACTGCACACTCCCTATATACTCTATCCACCACTAAAAGTTCACCTACCAAGGTAGAAATAGTAATAAGCACAGCAAGGGACACACTCATATAATCAATACCCACATCAAAATAAGTCAACACAAAATAGTAAGTAGATCTTGGTTCAAATAATACTAACGTAAAATGATGGTAAACCAAAACAATACCTATAATAACCATATTAGAGGCCTTTGCCTCAAATCTACCCAGTATAACATATCATAACTGATGGTCACCCTTAGCCTATGAACCACCACAACTACCACCTTGAGTACTTTATGAAGCACCTCAAACAACTAAAATTGGTGTATCACAGACAACTTGTGATCCTAGCTGAATAGAAGAAGAATCACACATTTTCCCTTTATTCAAACTCACTATAACAAAATAACCCAGTAAACTACTCCCAACTCATCATAGGAGGACCGACAGGTCTATGAGCAAGAACAGACCTCTATCACTTCTTAGCTATTCCCGCAATTATAAAGAGAAATAAGACATTCCATGTGCCTTCAAGATACTCGGTTTTGAATAACCTATCCTGACACTTGGTCAAAAAGATATAAGCCTTCTCAACAGTGATAACCTAAAACTTGGGAGACAATACCCTGACGAATCTCTCCAAATCTCTTTTGCTCCTAACTAAACATAGCAATGCTAGAAGACATAGGTGGAATCACAGATCTCAAAGGAATCTAAAGTGGGCTAATTAGATATCTAAAATTTGAAATCTAACCATCAAAGTCTAACCGACCATTTTCCATACTTTGTTTTGTTGCTCCACATCTTCATACTCATAATCAGGCTCGAATGGGCATCACTAAATCATCCTTAAGCAAGAGCCGCTATTTCGAACCCGACAGTTACTTTTAATACGGAAGGAATAGATTAGAGGTATACAATACTTAATATGAATAATTCGCACGAAAGGAATCAAAGGAAAGAGTTTCTTCTATTAAGTATCTTGTAGCCTCTCGAAGATAAGTACGGACGTCTACGTACCGATCTGCAAGACTCTACTAGATACCCTGCTCTTTAACTTATGAGACCGGTGAACCTAGGGCTCTGATACCAATTTGTTACGACCCAAAAATCGAAGTCATAATGGCACACATCCCAAAACCCAACCTGATGTGTAAGCCAAAAAATAAAACTCATACGAGACTCCTAAAGGGAAAATCATGTCATAATTTAAGTGAAAAGAAAAACAATGAAGAAAAAATATCCCAAAACTTGGTGTTATAAGTATAAAGAGCATCTAATACAAGGTTAGAATCTGAAGATACAACATAAGTCTCTGAATGATACAAAAAGCTGAAAAATAAAGACAGACTAGTGACGATCCGAATTCTGGGACCTCACCACTAATCTGAGAATACACAATCCGCTAGAATATTAACTGCCACATGAGGTACCCCGACTAGTATCTGCATCAAAAAGGGACACAGAAGTAGGGGTGAGTACAATTCACATGTACTCAGTAGGTTTTAACTGACTGAGTATAAGGAATTAATCAAACCTATGAAATAAACTAAGGAACGCTTCCACCTGCATACAGTAAAGTCCCACTTCGGCATCGGTACCGCCAGTTTATATATATATTGGCGCGAGTAAAGTAAACCCATAATAACAGCTCATAATCACAATTAATCAGATAATTCAAGCAGCACAGATATCAATGCAATGCAATGCAATATGATGATGCAATGATGTGGTGGTACGGTGGAATCAAGACTATCGCACAGCCTGTCGTATACACCTGCCGAGCTGTGCTACCAAGCAGGACCCATGGGGGTCTCGCAGACCATATACCTCAATCACAATATCTCATTATCCTTGTCACCTCCTCGTGGTCAAGGGATCACAATGCATCCACTACCCTGTCGGAAAACTGCCTCGGTCAGGGACTCAAAATACAAAGGTTTAAAGGTGTTTCATTTTCTTTCTCAAAAAGAATTTCCATATTTCTCAACTTTCCATGTTTCATGATATGATGAATGAGGATGAATGCATCAAAACACATATGCATGGAAGTAATAATCAACTCACATGTGGTATAAGGTTCAAAGTTCTCAAAACTTAACCTACACATGATATTCACCCGCAATAAATAGTAACGGAAAGAACACAGTTTCATTTAAATATTCACCCCTTTCTCAATAATATTTCAATACTCAAGTATGCTCAAAACCCCCAACTCAATCTCTCAGGCGGCATCACAAGTCAAATAATATACTCAAGCCTCTCTCTTAGGCAAATCATAATTCACATGCTCTCAAAGCAAATAAGATAACAAATAAGGCCCCCACACGGGCTATGTAATACAAATAAACCCCGTCACGGCAACACATTAATAAATAAGACTCCACACGGACATCACAATATATATAACATTCTCAACTCATACTACAACCCCATTTTAAAGTCTATAACATATGAATGACTAATTACCTCATCTCAATCTCAAAGAAAGATAGTCAAACCTACCTCAATTGCCGAAACCAAACCCGAATACCTCCACCGGACAAGCAACTCTCGAATGCAGTACTCGGAATGGCAATCCACTATCAATAATGAAACATACACATCACAAGGAGTCCAATGACACCCATATTGATAGGTTTCGAAATCGGGGGTAAAATTGTTCAAAAAAATATTTATTTTTGAAAAGGGTCAAATCTGGAATTTTATTTGAAAATTATGTTCTACACATCGAGTAGGATTCGTGGCTGAAAATCCCATTAAAATCGAGCAAGAATCGAGTTCCAAATCATGAAAATACAATTTTCTAAAAATCACCACAATTTCATTACGAAAATGGCAAAAGACAGCAACTTTGAACAGCGATTTATCAGAAATGAAGCCTCTACAGCTAAAACTGATCACACCATAATGATCCTTACGAAAAACTCAGCAATTTAGCCTCAAGAATCACTGAAAACGGACCCAAAATGCTCAAGATATCAAATCTCAAAGTTCATCAAAAATCTAATCCGAAAATAAAAAGGGCAGCTGCTATAACGCAAATCTTACCTAAAAAAATCTTCTCCATCACTTTATGATTACACCACTGTATTCCTATGGACAAACTACACAACTTAGAGCTTTGAATCACTGAATTCGGATCTAAGATGACCAAGAAATCATCTTCCAAAGTTTACAAAAATCTGAATCCAAAAATGGTCGAGGCAGCATCTAAAACATTAAATCTTACCAAAAATGAAGCTTCTAATCAAGATTACGAGCTCACCAATGGATTCCTCGCGAAAATTTCTTGAAGATAGACTCTTGAATCACTAGATTTGGACTTGAAATGCTCAAGAAATGAGGGTTCAAATTTGAGAGAAAAGTTTGAAAAATCTGGTGCAAAATCTGCACTTTTGCACCTGATTTTTTTTCTGATTTTGCATTATTTAAAGTCTCCGAACGGACCCTCGGAATTCGTTCAGAACCCGATAAAAATAAACTAGATATGCTACCCCACTAAATTTGATATTACGGACTCAATGGCGCATTCAAAATTATCATACGAGATCATTTTAATAAAAAGTGAATCTCACATCAAGGTATCATTTTAAGGCAAATTCCACAATCGGCCTCGGGATTAGACTGGAAACTTCGGGAAGCAAACGAAGGGTCGTTCTAGACCAAACTCGACATTCCGAAACTAACCGCGCTATCAGAATTTTCATCCGAGTGCGTTTTCCAAGAATGTTGACCAAAGTCAACCATAGGCTAACTTTCAAAGTTAAAAGCGTCAAATGACCCCAAACTCGTATCGATTGTCTCGATAGTCATGCCGACAATGCTACTAGCCTAATTTGGACATTACGGAGCTGATGGAATCATAAAAATATGAATTCGAGGTCTCCTTGACCCGAAACTCAAAAGCTCGCAACTAAACCAACTTAGACCTTCAAAATATCAAAATGGGCTCGGGACCTCTAAAAATTCAGCCAACACTTCTTCTAGACCAAAAACCATCCCTCGAATCCAACGGAGTCATCGGAATTTTATTTCGAGTATCGAAACTCCAAAAGTTGACCAAAGTCAAATTTTTGCCTAAAAATCCTTAAATTCTCAACTCAAGACTTAAAATCTTTGTTATAACTCAAAAAACTAATTTCATAAACTCTCCTAGACCAATTTCCATATTTTAGAGCTGCTGGAATTGACGGAAATCCATTCCGATACCCGTAGCTCTGGTTGGTCCCAAAAATCACTTTTTCACCTCTTAACTCTATAAAACTCAAGAATTTGCACAATTTACAAATCATTAAGATTTTGACACTTTCAACTAAACAAACCAATCAAATAATACTCGGGGGAACTAATGATAAGGGTAAAATGGTAATTTCACACAAATTTTAAAAAAATAACTCTCAAGGTCATTACAACACATCTGCTAATACGCCTTGAGTGCTACCTCATTAAAACTCTTACTAGAAAAATACAGTGGGACAAACCTTAGTTAAGCGAAAAAGAGTACAACGCCTATTTTACTCCCCCTGATGAAAACTTCATTTAATATTTTGGAAACGACGCATTTCAATCTTATATCTTAGCTTCTCAAAAGTTGATATTGGTAATGCCTTTGTGAATAAATCTGCAAGATTATCACTTGAGCGAACTTATTGTATATCAATATCACCATTCTTCTGGAGATCATGTGTGAAGAATAATTTTAGTGAAATATGTTTCATTCTGTCTCTTTTTATAAAATCACCTTTCAATTAAGCTATGCACGCATCATTTTTTTCGAATATAACTGTGGGTACTTTGACATCATTTTACAGGCCGCATCTTTCTTTGATGAACTGTATCATTGATCTCAACCACACACATTCTGTACTTGTTTCATGAATTGCTATTATTTCAGCATGATTTGAAGAAGTAGCAACAATAGACTGCTTCGTATATCGCCATGATATAGCAGTTCCTCCGTATGTAAATAGACAGCCTATTTGAGATCGAATTTTATGTGGGTCTGATAAATAACGTGCATCTGCTTAACCGATAAGATCTGCAAGCCTTTGTTAATATAAAATAAATTCATATCAATGGTACCCTTTAGGAATCGCAAAATATATTTGATACCATCCAAATGTCTTCGCGTGAGGGATGGACTATACCTTACCAGCAAATTAACAGAAAATGTTATATGAGGCCCGGTTGCGTTAGCAAGATACATAAGTGCACCAATAGCACTGAGATATGGTACTTCAGGACCAAGAAGTTCTTCATTCTCTTCTGGATGTCGAATGGATCTTTATCCACTTTAAGTGATTGAACAACCATTGGAGTACTTAATGGATGTATTTTGTCCATGTAAAATCATTTTAAGATTTTTTTAGTGTAGGCAAATTGGTGGACAAAGACCTTGTTAGGTTAATGTTCGATTTGTAAACCCAGACAAAGTTTTGTCTTTCCAAGATCTTTCATCCCAAATTCTTTCTTTATGTCACGACCCAATCCCGTAGGCCATGATGGGTATCCAAGCTAGACACTCTCGTATACCCCTGTTAACTGTAAGTAAACCTATCGTATGTTCACATATTGGCACAATCTGTCTCCTGAGGGGTCACAACCTATCAATAGGCAACATAACACATAAGCCGATGAGGCTATCATAGCGTGTGGGGCCATTCCATTATAAACGCATACGCGAGCCGTCAAGGCTGCCATGAAAAAGGGAACGTCCCAAAACATAAGTCATATAGACACAACTGAACACACATATATACACAACCCACACACATATCTACAGACCTCTAAGAGTATTACCAGTAACATATGGTGGAACAGAGCCCCCGCCGTACCCCTGAATAAAAAAATATATACATCAAAAGATCAGTACCAAAAGCCAGGCTCTGATACAATGGAGCTTTTTCCAAAATTGCTGATTGAAATCCTAAGCTGGCGGATCCCCAAAATACGTATCTGTACCTGCAGGCATGAAATACAGCCCCCCCAAAAAAGGGGGTCAGTACGATATATGTATTGAGTATGTAAAGCATAAAATACCACAAGGAGATTACAGCTGACATAGGTAATGCAGGGGACAAGTATAACAATTAACAAATCACTGTACCTGCATCTTATAAAATGGAGTCATGTGTATCATCATCATATACCGTACCCGGCCCATTGTGGGACTCAGTGTTACAAATGTGTCATCATATCATTATATGTATATATATACATACCGTACTCGTTCTTTTAGTGAGGGGCTCGGTGAAGAGAGTAGTGTACATTTATACCGTACTCGGCACATTATGGAACTTAATTTCATAATCATGTCATCGTATCATCATATATCGTACCCAGCCCTCTAGCAAGGGACTTGGTGAATAAGCATATCTTCATATCATCATATACATATATCATAACCAGATCGGAACTCGGTGAAAATATAGTGAAGTTGTGCACAATTAACATACTCGGCCCATTATGGGACTCGGTGAAAGATGTATTAATAGCATACACGAGCAGAGTAGTGAGCAACCATATGCAAATTAAATTATCATCTGATACTCCATGAAGTAGTCAAGTGAATCGTCACTTGAAGATCAGAGTGGTAATCGTCTCAAGTACCCTCTAAATATCATTAGGGATCATATCAACTAGAGCCTCAGGAACTATAGGCGTGCATCAAGATAAGGCTATACAACTTATGGAATCAGAGATATTTATCATCATAGAGCCCTTAGGAATAGGAGCTTACGCATCCAATCACTACTCACATGTAGAAGGCTCGAGGGTGGTAGTTTAACTACTTTAAGACTTTTAACATTCAAAAGTAAATATGAGTCACGATTTATACTCAAAACGTATGAATGGAATTACCCTCAAAGCGCATATTATATTTCACTTATATCTACGACATGCCGAAAGAAAAGAAGGGAGAGGCTTTACATACTTACTACTTTCCTTCATATAAAAGACTTGAGAGGCAATAACTCAATTATTGTAGGAATTCTAACATCAAGAAGTAGATAAGAGGCATGAATCATACTCGGAGCTTTATGAATGGAACTATCCCCACATTTCATATACAAACCACTTATGGCTAAGACATGCCAAGAGAAAAGAAAGATAGCTTTACATACCTTTTATGGATTAATCGTAACCACGCTTGCTTCGTCGCCCTCTGAACCTATTTAACACGAAAGTAATACTAATATTAATAACCTTCAACTTTCCAGCTTCTAAATCTACAACCAATCATCCATAGGAATCATTTCCTCATTCGCCTTTCTCGACTAGTCTATTACTTAGTTAAGAAGTTAATGTAAATCGGGCAGCATCTCCCCTATAACTTGCCCTATCCGAACTTCTAATTATCCTCTGATTAACACAACCACACCAATAATAACAACCACCATTCATATACAATAAAACTACTCCATCGTTATTCAAAATGAGTTCCAAACAGCCCACTCAAAACCACGACATCAAAATGCAGTTTTTAATCTTTATTTCATAAAATCTTAACTACACAGAAAGGACCATCACGTGTCTGCAATCAGCAGCACTTATACTCATCCACGACCATATTTTCAGCCTTTTAACATGCACCAATTACCTTTAAATACAACACCACAATAATAACAACACTAACCAAACTTTAATTTACTAGAATAGCTTCAAAACTACCCCTACACAGCTTTCGACACTCTTCAACAGTAACGGATATAATTTTCATATTTCCAGTCCATATTTACACGCCCATGACATGTATAAACCCTTACTAAAATATGTGACAAGAGAATCAAACCTTACCTTAACAAACGGCTTCCCAAACTTGCTAAAAATTATAGGTGTACGGTAGACCTTCTTACTGCTCTAACAATCAATTTACATCGTTAAACACCTTCACGTGATTGAAGAATACCTTAGATAATTAATTTATGGATTGAAAATTTGAGTGCTTACCTTGGAGGAGCAAGGTCGTAGCTCTCTTCTCTCTTTCTCTCAATTTCTCTCAAGTTTTTTTTCTAAGTATAGAAGACAAGAATGAATTCCTTAGTCATTAACTAGATATATATACCCTTCCTTAGAGAGTGACACGTGTCCAGCCCTTATTGGGTCACCTCATCCATGCGTCCACCCCTGGCTGCCATGTGGCGGGGTGGGGTCCACCCAAGCAGGTGCTTCACCTACTTGGTCCAAGTAGGTACATCACCTACCTTTTCTAAGTAGGTGCATCACCTCCTTACTCCTCTTTCGTGGGCTCGTAATCTCATCTCACTTTAAGAACCTATGTAATCCTTGTTACTTAAGTTCGCCATTTACTCAAGTAGCTTAATTATGTAAGACATCCATATTGGTAGTTTACATATGTAGGTTGATTACCATGACTCAATATTTGGCCTCCAACTCCTTCCAAATCCCTCTAGACCTATTTCCAACCATCGCTACTCACATAGAACCTCGTAGATAACATGGATCACATGACAATCTTTTAGAGAGAAAAAATATGTTTCAATGTACAAAAGTGCGGGGTATAAAACTTTAGATATTCAATCTTCTTTTGGACCTCTTCAGGGGTTCCAATGAGATTTATGTCATCAACATAAACAGCAAGTATAACAAACTCTGATTTCGTTTTTTTAATAAAAATACATGGACAGATGACATCATTTATATAACCCTTATTTATCAAATACTCACTAAGGCGATTATACCACATACGCCTTGATTATTTCAGACCATATAATGATCTTTTTAATTTGATTGAGTACATCTCCTGAGACTTAGTACATGCTTCAGGCAATTTTAATCCTTCTGCAATTTTTATGTAAATTTCATTATCAAGTGAATCATAAAGGTAAGTTGTAACTACATCCATTAGATGTATTTCAAGATTTTTATGCAGCTAAACTAATGAGATATCGAAAAGTTATTCCATCTATAACAGATGAATATGTTTCTTCATAGTTGACCACGGGTCTTTGAGAGAATCCTTGTGCAACAAGGTGTGCCTTGTATCTTACAATTTCATTTCTTTCATTTTGTTTTTCTATAAAAACCCATTTATCGCCAACTGGTTTTACACCTTCAGGGGTTTGGACTACAGGTCCAAATACCTCACATTTAGTAAGTGAGACTAATTCTGATTGAATTGCCTTTTGCCATTCTGGCCAATCACATCTACGTCGACATTCTTCGACAGAATTAGGCTCAAGACTTTCACCATCTTACATGAGGTTAAGTACAACATTATATGCAAAAATATTATCTATTATAATTTTTGATCGATCTAAATTTTTCTTATCACCGGTAGAACTTATTAAAATTTCTTTATTCACTTGAGTCTCTGGTTCACTGATTTATTCAGGAATATCAGGATTACTCAAATATTGACCTTCTTCAGGAGGTTCTTTTTGTAGTATCATCTTTATTATTTCTCACGCTTCTCTTTCTAGGATTTTTATCTTTTGAACCCAATGGTCTACCACGCTTCAGGTGTGTTTGGGATTCAGAAGTTATGATACTAGTAGATGGTCCTTTTGGGACATCAATATGGATAGGCACATTCACTGCAAGGACACATGACTTAGTTATCCGTTTCAAATCAGTAAATGCATCTGACATTTGATTTGTTATTTTCTGTAAGTGGATGATCTTCTGGACCTCCTACTCACATGTACGGGTACATGAATCAAAATGAGATAGTGATAAAAATTTTCACACAATTTCTCTTTCTCTTTTGAGTACCTTTTTCTCTCCCCCTAATTGCAAAAAAATTATTTCATCAAACTGACAATCTACAAATCGAGCAGTAAATAAGTCACATGTCAATGGTTTAAGGTAGCAAATTATAGAGGGTGAGTCAAACCCAACATATATGCCCAACCTTCGTTGAGGACCCATCTTTGTACGTTGTGGGGGTGCTACAGGCATGTATACCGCACAATCAAATTTTTGTAGATGGGCTATATTTGGCTCATGATCATGTGATGGAGAGTATTTATTATAATTTATCGGTCTAAGACGTACAAGTGTTGTTGCATGTAAGATAGCATGACTCCAAACAGTAATCGATAATTTTATTTTCATATGCAGAGGTATTGCTATCAATTGTAGGCGCTTAATAAATAACTCTACAAGGCCATTTTGAGTATGAACATGAGCAATAAGGTGTTCAATTTTTATCCCAATTGATAAGCAGTAATCATAAAAATCTTAGAATGTAAATTCTCCAGCATTATCAAGGAAAATAGCTTAAATTGAATAATCTGGGAATTGAGCTCTTAATCTTATTATTTGTGCTAATAATTCGCAAACGCCAGGTTGCGAGATGATAATAGGCACACATGAGACCATCTTGATGATGCATCTATTAGGATCATAAAATATCTAAACAATCCACTAGGTGGATGAATAGGTCTACATATATCCCCATGTATATGCTCTAAAAAGTCAGGAAATTCGATGTCAACCTTCAGGGTTGATGGTATGGCAATTAATTAATTTGCCTTGATAACAAGCAACACATTAAAATTCATCATTCGTAAGAATTTTCAAGTTCTTTAACGGATGTCCAGTTGAATTTTCAAGAATTCGTCTCATCATTATTGATCCAGGATGACCTATTTGATCATGTCATAGCACAAATATATTTAAATCGGCAAACTTCTGGTTTACTATCAAATGTGCTTCAATTGCATTAATTTCTGCATAATATAGGCCAGACGACAAAGTTGGTATTTTTTCCAAAATATATTTCTGACCTGAGACACTCTTGGTTATAGCAAAATATTCAATATTCATTTCATTTAATGTCTCAACGTGATATTCATTTCTGTGGATATCTTTAAAACTTAACAAGTTTCTTGGGAATTTAGAAGAGAACAATGTATCTTCTATAACAATCTTTGTCCCCTTAGGCAGAAATATAGTAGCTCTTCTGGAGCTTTCAATCATTTTCGAATTATCAGAAATTATAGTAACATTTGATTTTCTTCTAAGCAAGTAGAAAAAAGATTTCTCTTTTTTAAAAATGGCATGAGTCGTTCCACTATCAATTACACAAATATCCTCATGATTATTATTGATCCAAATAAAATTTGAGGCATATTCATATTTTTCTTCAAAAAAAATAAAGTAAATATTATAATTAAAACATGGCTCATTATATAATTTTTATTTATTTACATGGATTAGAAAAATATAAACATATTATTTAATACAAATAAATGAAAAAAAAATTATTTAAATATTATCAGGCTTATCAATATTCATATTTCCTTCTGGAAAATTGAAAAAACCAGTTACATCCAGATGCATAGGCTCAATATTGTCTTCATAGATAAAGTTTTTCTTTGGATTATTTTCTGCTTCTCTTCAAGAATGTTTGATATAGTTGAACTAGACGTTTTGATGATCGAGAGGTCTGTGACCAATGCCCCATACCTCCAGATCTATGACATATACTTTCTGAATTTTTCTTTGGTATAGTTTTTTGCTTTTCACTCTTCTTTTTGTATTGCTGATCATTTCTCGGTGCTAGACGAGTATCATGATTATAATTTCTTCTTCGACCACGATCATGACTGTGGTCATGACCTCTTTCTCGTTGGTTATAGTTTGCATGATTCACTTCAGAGAGTGACAAAGAACCAACTGGCCGACTATCATGATTTTTCATTAATAGTTCGTTATGTTGTTCAGTAATAAAAAGATGAGAAAATAATTCAGAATATTTTTTAAAACTCTTTTCGCGACATTGCTGCTGCAAGAGCATATTCGCGGGTGAAAATGTAAAGTATGTTTTTTCAAGTTTGTCTTGATCAGTGATTTCTTCTCTGCATAAATTTAACTGTGCTATAATTTCCAAATAAGGAAGAATTATATTCAGTTATATTTTTAAAATCCATTAATCTCAAATTGAGTTAATCATGATGTGTCTGTGGAAGAATAACCAACTTCAGGTGGTCATATCTTTCTTTTAGATTCTTCCACAATTTAAGGGGGTCTTTTAATGTGAGGTATTATAATTTTAACCCCTCATCAAGATGGTGGCGGAGAAATATCATGGTTTTGACACGGTTTTGACTAGATCCCTTATTATCATCTTTGATAATGTCTGTCAAACCCATCGATTCTAGATGTATTTCGGCATCTAGTGCTTATGATAAATAGTTTTTTTCAGATATATGAAGAACAATAAATTCAAGTTTAGAAATATTAGATATTTTAAGAAAGTAAAATTCTTCTCTTTTTATTACCTGTTTAAAATAGCTCAAAGTGATGAAGTCTCATGCTAATGACGTGTTATAAAACAAACTAATATAACAAATTAAATTAACAAAAAAGGGAGACAGAAATGGAAATAGAAAATGAAGAGAATTATGTTTTATCTGTCCGTTTACTTGCATCAAAATGTTGGCTATTTATAGCCATTGTAAAGTGGAAAAGTTGGGTGGGAAATTTGAGTAAAGTGGCTTAGTGGAAAAGTGACATTCACTCTCCACTACACTCATTATTTACAACACTGTTGTATTTTTGGAGATGGTAAACATGTTGTTATGTTGGTGTGTTGCGACTTTATTAGTAAGATTTAATGTGACTTTATTGGTGTGTTGTGGTATTTATATCATTTTGAATAAATCTAAGGGTAATAGGACTCTCATAAAGTTCAAGTATAAGACTCTCATAAAGCTCACGTATTCTCTTCGAAAGTAAGACAAATTCAAGGAGAAAAATATGCATTATTTCTATAATTTACTGCATTTTATTAAGGTGAAGTTACTGCACAAATCAACAATACAATACCAATTGTTCACTTACTACATTTAATATCGTTACCAACAATCCCAACCCAAAATCTTGAAGCTAAGGTTGTACTTAAGTGATAAAATACAAATACTTCTTTATTTTTAATTAAAGATTTTAAATTCGAATTTAAGATATGAAATCCTCTTTGATAGAAAACGATATACCTTCTAAGAGGGATTTCTATGTGCAAATCTAAATTAATTGTGTTTCAAAACAAATAGTGATTATCGAATGAAGGGGAAAAAAAAACCAAGACAAAATACAATTAAACCACTTATATCCTACATGGGTCTTTTAATAAATATCGAAGATTTAATCTAAATAAATCTTCCCTATTCAGACTATTAATTAAGTAGTAACTTTAATGGTCCTTGTTGTAACCACTTGTGTACGATGAATTAATTAAGCAGTAACTTTAATGGCCCTTGTTGTAACCACTTGTGTACGATGAATTAATGTATTTTTTCTGTGAGTCCATAAATGCCATAGAGTTGAGGAGAATAGAGTAATCTAATCTATATTATGGCTTGAATAATGCTAGAGACATAGGTTTCCCCCTCATTTCTCATCGAATCAGTTTTTTTAAAAAATGCATGGTGAAAAAATAATTTTTTATTGAAATAGTGAAAAACTTTCTAATTTTTCTATATGAAAATATTACTACTATTTTTTCTTCTCACCGATTCAATCAAACTATATGTAGGAATAGCCATTGAACATTTTTCAGTGAAAAAATAGTGATTTTTTAGAAGTGTAATGCATGTATATTTTCAGGAGTTTTTTTAGTTGTTGGAAGATTTCCAATTTCTTATTAATCACCTGAATAGCAAGTCAAATTTATTTTCTTCTTAAAAGCTCCTTTATATGTTATTCTAACCCTATTATGCAAATTTTATAATCTCGAGAGAGTTTCCATACAGATAAGATGATCACATTGCCTACTTAAGGTTGAGGATAGAAGTACTTGTTGTATGTATATGATAGGTATAACAAATCGATAGACACTTAATTAAACTTGGTCTCAACTGGTAAGTAAATACGTCAACTTTGAGAATGCACATCTATCAGTTTAAAACTTCTCTCATAGAATGAACAATTTCTGTTGCACAACATTTCATATGGCGATCATGTACAGATAACAGCCCTTCTTACATGATGTTTCTCACTCAGATAATGAAAACAAGTGAACGATTTCTAAAATCAAACCAAACCCGCAATTAACAAGCGAAAAATCGATCCACATCGTTGAAGACTCAATCCTTAGCAACTATATGATTTCAAGAAGCTTTTTCATATCCCTCTGCGAAAAAATCATGAAGCCAGAAGTACATTATGTCACATACAAACTTACAGGAAATTTACGTCGAGTATTTTAATTTTCAAGCAGCTGATTACCTCAATAGTCAGAGGAGATGTTGTAGGATAATAGCGATCAACAACCTGCCCGTTCTTATCAACCAGGAACTTAGCGAAATTCCACTGAATATCATCACTAAATATTCCCCACTTGCCTGATTTCAAGAATTTATAAAGAGGAGAAGCATTTTCGCCATTCACTTCAATCTAATTCAAGAAAGGTACTTTAGTTGTTAATAAAATGAGACACCATTGAAATAGTAGGTCATGATTCCGCAACCATGAATTCCAGAACAGGTAATTTTGGAATGTAATGGTGTCCATTTTCAATACAACTTGAATATTTAAAGCTGAAAGAGGATACATCACAAATTTACTGCAAATAGTCTAATTGATGGATAAAGGAACATATTCAACCGAAACATTAAAACGTTTTCTAAAACACTGACATACATAAGCGGGGAGAGAAGATCTGTTTAAAAGACGGGACACACTACCAAGAAAATCACCAATCTGTAGCCAATACAATGACATCTATCAGGACTATTGTTCTTATATTACCTTGTCAAAGATTAGAAAGTCTGACTTGAAACGAGTACAAACGAAGTCTAAAATCTGATCGTTGGTCCCCGGCTCTTCCTCACCAAATTGATTGCTCGGAAATGCCAATATTTCCAGGCCTGTGTTTGAATAGGAAAAGAACTTAAATTTCAAAATCTGAAAGGAAACAATCAAGAGAGATCTGAAGGCAATTTTAGTGATACTCAAACCATGACGACTCAAATAGTCCAGAAGTTAAGCTTTAACTAAAGATGTCAAATGGTCCATTCTTTGCAAACACTAACCCTTTCTTCTTCCCATTTTTATCCTCTTTTCCGGGGGATTCAAACCAGGAACGGTCACTCAACTAAAGACACATACCTTGACCTTTGTACTTCTCATATAATTGGTTGAGTTCCGTGTAGTTTGAGTTAGTCATCCCGCTGTAGACAACCAAACAGATGATGGTTAAAAAGTTCAATTAGGAAAAATATCACTTGAACCACAAAACGTGTAAAACGTATAAGCAGAAGAGAACAAGGTTTTAAAGTCATGATTATCTTCTGGACCGAGGTTGTTCCATTCCCTGGACTTCAACTGGTATCAGAGATATTATAAAACAGATTCATGCTTACAACTACAAATATGACGGAGGAAATAAAATGATTCTACCATTTGGAAGCAACATTCACGATAAGTAGTACTTTTCCTTTGTAGATACTAAGGTCTACATCATTTCCCATCACATCCTGCGAGCAAAGGAGAGAGTATACTGAGAAAAAGGGAAAAGTACCAAGTTATTTCAAACTTTTTACTGCTCCCTCTGTTTTAATTTGTTCGTCCTACTTTCCATTTTAGTCCATTTCGAAAAGTCTTCTTTAGTTTCATAAACTCCGTGTCAAGTCAAAATCAGACAGACAAATTGAAACGGAGGGAGTTGAGTTATCCCAGTGTTTAAAGGGCCAAGGTGTGCAGAGGAGCTATTTAAGCATGGGGAAGAGCTAGACCCCTGAGGAATGGGGCAAAAGCTCCATAAATATAAATAAAAATAGGAACAAACTGCAAATAAGGGTGCAGGAAAATTAGTATAAATGTCTAAGCATGTCAGCAACCATTAAGGACCAGCCATGTACTGGTCCAAGATGTTCTCCACCTGAGCTGTTAAATGACGTCATTGATCCTAGCAAGATCCTTGCCGTAAACTGTTATCATTTATCCCTGTTCCTTTTAACTTTTTCACCCAAATATCACTTTAACCAAAAATTTCCACTGTATAAAGTTTCTCCCTTCGGTCAGGATGCTTTCTAATCATTCTCGCCAGAACTCCATTAAAATCACCAATCTCCATCTTTATCTGCCTTCCATTTCTGTACATTTTCAAAATTATAGCTGTTAACCAATCTCCATCTTAATCTCCCTTTGCTAGGACTAAGTGCATAAAAAGGGCATGCAAAGCCATTACATTTAAGAAAGAACTTAATTTTCAGATCCTGTCTCTCTTATCCCAGTTAGCATGTAAAACACCCATTGATTGAGCCGGAGTGCTTTTTAGTTCAATAGTTATACAGTCCTAGTTACAACACACAGAACTTGACAAAGCGTAACATGAACCTTCTTTTGTTACATGGACAGACGGTTAATATAGTCAACCGTATTTTGCTAAAGATTGAGCCTTGTAAAGGAACGTCTACTCGTTTCAAACAACAACAACAACAATATACCAGTGTAATCCCACAAGTGGGGTCTGGGGAGGGTACCCACACCTTACCCCTTCCTTCGTGTGGTAGAGAGGTTGCTTCCGATAGACCCTTGGCTCAAAAGAGATGTTATTCAGGATTGCAAGATCTACTGGTTTCAACCATAATGTTTAATTACCATACATGAAATTTTCATCTCAAAAGGCTCTAATTCAGTTCTTCCAAATTTAATGTGCCATTATCCCATTATGCAGAGTCCTAAACTCCACCAAGAAGCATGGTTCTACTTAGACCTAAGGGTATGTCCTAGTGATCAATAGAGTGAGTTAAAACCATAGAAGACCAACGTTTAAACCTCGGTAGAGACAAAAAAACACTAGGTGCTTTCTTCTTATTTGTCTAAGTATTGATGTCAGAGATAGCTAGGGTTGGGTATCGATCGGTTCGGTTCGATTTTGAAGTTTACCAGCTTGACTTATCGATCATTGGTTTGTAAACGTGCTAAACCATTATAAAACTATTAAGATATCAGTTTATCAGTTATCGATTTATTGGTTATTGATCGTTATCGATTTAATTGCTAAGATTTCACACAAAAAAAAAATATCATTGGAAAACAAAACTTGTTTCATGAAAAAACAAATTAACCATGCAAATGAATTGACATATTGCATTTTGCTCAAAAGCAAACATTGGTACCTTGTAGAATAACCGATAGTTTGAGACAATAAAATGAAAGTATATATGAAACTAAACCCTAAGCCAAGGACTTTATATACCGAATGGTATAAATACAATTTATTAATTTACTATCTGGTTATCGGTTAACCCATTAAGAAAAAATCTAAAACCGTTAAGAACCGATAAACCGATTTTAAAAAAATCAAAAACGTTAAATCAATAACTCATTATTAATAAACCAATAAGCCTTTTTCGGTTTGGGTTATTGGTTTTGAACAGCCCTAGTGATAGCAGCTACTTGGTAAAATAGTCTAGATACGCATAAGCTGGGCTGGACAACAAAGTAAAAACAAATGGTTTCTACTCAATCACAAGATGAATATCATACTTCCATTCATTCTTCCCCTTCAAACTCTGATGATAAAACATAAACACATGGAACCAAACATAGGAGAAATCACCTAGGTGCCAATTCTAGAGTAAATTGTGTAATAAAATTTACCCTTCCCGAAAAATCTATTGGAGATCAATTGAATACCTAATTAATAAGCTCGCTGTTCATTTCTTAAACAACAACAATTTATCTAGCGTCTGATCATAGATTTTGAGAGTAGATTTCAAAAAAATTATCTTCAAATATTTGTTTGGCCATATAATTTGATCTTCAAATATTTTCAAGTTCCCAAAAACTAGCTCAGGCCAGCTTTGTTTTTTTTTGGCACTTTCGCTAACAAAACTTCGAATTTCAAAAATGACAACTTCGAAAACTCAAATTTTCAAGTTTCAGTTTCAAAATCTAAGGCCCAACGGAGCTATATATTAGGCATACACGTAATGAACTTGAGTTGATGTTTTCAAAGGTCAAAAAAACTTTCTTTACCTTTAGTGTAAAGTCATAGACAGATTGTGGCTTCTTCTCCGGTTGTTCGGCCATTTTCCTTGCTGGAATTTGGATCTGAAATTCACAAACCCAAAACTAAAAATACCCGACCCGGCATTGACCCATTTATTTATAGGGAATGTACAAGGTTAAACTGATTCTTATTTAAATGATGATGAATGAAAAAGAGGGTCGTCTATAGGATAATTTCCAAACACTCCATGGTACATGCTTTGCTAGTAGTTGAGTATTATTATACTAAAAAGTTTTCATTGACTTTTATAAATTAAAATAATAAAATTGAATATAATACATGAATTTGACCTAGTTTGCAACTGTAGAGAAATAGCAGGAAAAAAGTATTATTGGAGAGACTTTAATATTTTGAAAAGGAGAACTTAATTATGAAAGAAAACCCTTTTAATTTAGGTTTGTTTTGGATTTTTTTTTGGTTATAAATATTTAATGTCACCCTTATTTATAGTTATGTATGGATGATTTTCGATACTAAGAATCTAGACTATTCTAACATTTTCTACAAATATTTAATACTCTATACTATCTAGATTTTTCCTAAGAACAAATATCATGTTCTCTAGAATATCTACACTTTTTTTAGATACAACAAATACTAAAGATATTACTCTACGAAATTCTAGAAGATTCCACTAATTATCTAGGATTGTTTGTACCTCCAAAAAATTATCTTTATTTTTCATACTCCCCCTTAAAGTGATTTTTTGAAAACTACCCCAAGCTTGTCAGAAAGGAAATTAAACGAAGCTTTGAATATATCTTAGGTGAAGATCTCAACAATTTTCTTCCGACTCCTTGTAGTTCTTCAAATGATGAAGGTTTTTTGTAATAATTTGCTCCTACAAAGAAACAAAAATATGTATTCCTAAACTTTTCATTTTTGTAACGTACCGACAACTTTTGTGATACAAGTGAGTCAGAGCTTTGTCAAGTTTCATGTTGTTGAGTTCTTGAGCTCCCCCTTTCTCTTAGCTTTCTGATAGTTATACTATCTGGATAAACATCTGTGATGGGCAACTTTGGAACTCCGGGGTTCAAGATTTTTTGTCACGATCCAACCCCGTAGGCCGTGACTGGGGTCCGACCTGGACCCCCCGTGTACCTAGCTATCAACTGTGGTCAAATTGAACTGTAAATAAAACAATATCATGTAACAGAGCCTCACTGGGCGATAACATTTTCATAAACCTGTAGCCCTTTTTGTTTGTATCACAACATAACAGGGCACGCAAGCCGACAAAGCTGCCATAACATAATAACATATATCATATATCATGTAGACCCAGCTGAATCAAACTGACATACACAACCTACATATACATGTCTGCAGACCTCTAAAGATATAAACGATAATATATGGCGGGACAGGACCCCCGCCGTACCCCCAAATGGACAAAACAATTTTATACATCAGTGGACAATATCAAAAACTAGGCCCCGATATAATGGAGCCTCTTCCAACTGAGTTGCATGGAATCCTAAGCTGACGGACTCCCAAAACCTGTATTTGTACCTGCAGGCATGAACACAGCCCTCTGAGAAAGGGGTCAGTACGACATATGTACTGAGTATGTAAAACGTAACATAACACACTGGAGGTATATTCGAAATAGAGAAGCAGGGGAATAAATTATCAAATCGAAGACATGTACCTGTACTGTGTGAATCACAAAAGCATGTATGCTCAATTTATACAATATAGTCGGCCCTTTCAAGGGTCCGATGAATCACATCTGTAGGACCATCATAGGCCCGGCGCAATCACCACCTTATTACAATACATCATCATATATATACATATGTACCCGGCCCTTTAGTGAGGAATTTGGTGAACAATGTAGTGAATTGTGCACGATAACGTACCCGGCCGAAACTCGATGAAAGAAGGGTTACAGTATACACGAGTAGAGTAGTGAGTGACTATATGCAATTTAAATCATTATCAGAGACTCGATAAAATAAGAAAGTTAAGCTTTTGTTTGAGGACACGAGTGACGATGTAGTCATCTCGAGTGTCCTCTAAATGCCATTATGGGCTGTCTCAAAAGTAATCTCGGAGACTCTATACATGTATTAACATAGGGCCAAATCATTTATGGAATAAAAAACACTCAATTTCGTATAGTCTTTAAGACTTGGAGCCGGTATATTTGGTACCTCTTTAACATATAAAAGTTTCCAGGGAAATGGTTCAACTATTGTAGGAGTCCAATATTCAGAAGTAAATAAGAGATGTTTAAGAATGGAGTTACCCCGGAGCTCAGATCATATTCAACTTACAACTAAGACGAAGACATGCCCAAAAGAAGAAAGAGAATAAGTTTTATGTAGTCTGTACATTCCTTCAGGTGATCTTCATATACATATTTCGTATCCGGCCCATCATGGGGCTCGGTGAACCACTATGGCATCATAATCTCATTTTCGTACCAAATACATATCAAGGGAAATGAGAGATAGTTGTACGTACTTATACCAAAACATGCCAAGAGAAAGCTTTACATACCTCTTGTGAGTTACTCTTTATTCCGTTCGCCTCGTCGTCCTTTGAACCTATTCGACATGAAAGTAACACGAATATCAACCACTCTTAGCTTTCCAGCATCTTAGGTTGCACCTTAGTATTCCTAGAATCTATTTCCTTGTTCGTCTCGTCAACTAGTTCTTTAATTAGGTAAGGCATTAACGAAAATTGGGCAGCACCTCCCCTATAATGTGCCCTATCCGAATTTTCAATTCCACTCCTAATACCTACAGCCAACCAACAACAACAACCTGCAACATGTATACAAGCAACTCACACCAACATTACACAATACAAACTCCAAACGACTTGCTCACAAATACGATATCCAAAATAGGGTGTCTAGCCCTTATTTTGTAACACCTTTAATTATACGAAACGAGGGGTCATGTGGTTGCCACTAGCAGCACCTTAACCCTCTTTAGAACATATTAAGTCCCTGCAACAACACACCACACCCCTGCAGCAACAACTCACAAGAACAACACTTTACTTCGACGACAATTCAACTATAACGACTACAATTTGGGTTGTCTCCAACGCCAAGTATTCCTATACCATTTTCACATTTCCAGCCACACACAAGGTGTATAACACACTCCATAACAATACCTTAAATCTCAAATTAAAAGGAGAAACCTTACCTTATGTAACATCCCCTAAAAACGTTGTATACAATATTTCAATTCTCGCCTAAAAATGATACAGCTTCTGTATTTTGGGCATAACTTTTTATAAGATTTTCCAAATTAGGTAATTCAAATTTCTGAGTAACCACAAGATCATTACCTACAACTTTTGTGAAGACCATAATTTAATTTTCGGAGGTTAAGTGGTCAAATAAATTAATTATTGTAAGACAGTGTGCTGTGACGAAATGGAGTGTTTGTAGAAGAAAATTCATATCTCACTGTAGGATGCTCAAAATTGGTTGATTCTTGAACTAAATGAAACTAGACTTCTATATCTACAATTCTTATGAAGACACCAAATCCTAATAAGGAATTTATCTTATTCAAAAGCAGCTCCGAAAAGGAGTATTCTGTCAAAGATAACTCATTTCACCTACCATGGAAAGATCTAGATACATTTGACATCACTCATGACATAAATTGTCCTCCAATTAACATCATCCATGGCATCATAATTTTCCACTAAATTTTCAGATTTTTCTTTATAATTATTTTATTTATTGTTAGGTCCCTCTTTTCCACCTATAAATACCCATCTTATTTCCTCATTTTATTCATCAAGCTTTCTCCAGCAAGTCTTCTCTCTATACAATTCTTTACACTTTCTTAAATATAGTTTTAGTTCTTAGTAGTGAAGAAATACTATTCCGGTGATTCATATACTCCGGGTAGTACACAAAACATTCCGGCGAGGAGAAAAGCTAGGACTCAAGAGTGTTCATTAAGTCTTTCGGTTCCGACTAAAGCTTCGGATTCCAGGTATGTAAGGCTTCAATGAGGGTATTCTTCCACTCTCATGTCTAAATTATTTTGATTATATGATAAATTATGTTTATTTTCTTTAAACTTTACTCTAAGTTATGTGAGTGTTTATCCATAGGTTCTTCCATCCATGTAGTCCAAAAACTCTTTCAATTAAGTCTCTTGATTTTAAGTAATATTTTCTTATGGTAATTCTTATTTTTACTTAATAGTATGAATCATGGTTAAACTAATGATTATTGGTCTATTTTGATGCAACATAATTTCATATGTATGAATTGATGGTTTGCAAGTAATTCCTCTATTTATCTATTTAAAGGTTCTTGAAATTCATGGTGGGTTGTTTAAAGTATAATTTTTAATTAATGGATTTCAAAGTATTTATGTATATTTATTTACATACATATTTGCAAGTTGAAGTGATTTGAACCCACCTAGTTTTACTATGTTTTTAATAAAGTTTGACTTGAAAGCCTTGACTCCAAATGAATGATTGTGAAAGCAATATCTATGATCAAACGGGAGTCTTATGAAAATAAAGAATGATGAAATGATATGAATGATGGATTCTTTATGCAATAAGGACAATTCTTGCATATTTGAATTTTCAAATGTTTTAATGAGCTATTCTACCGAATATGATGTTTGAATTCTCAAGTTATATGCTATGAATATTTTAAATTATTAAACTATTCCGTGGGATTGACTTAGCACCGAATGAGGCATTGAGGTGGGATTCAGTAAGGGAATCATAGTAGAAACCCCTTGTCTCATTAACTATGTGCCAACATAGGAGCCCTTGTAGGCTTAGTCTAATTGATCCATAAATAGCCCTTAAAGTTAAAGTTAAAGAAATGAATGAAGTTGACGGAGTTCTACCTGGCAAGTAGTCTCTCCGGCCAACGTAGGGGGTTATGTTGGATTACATGTAATAGCTCGCATGGTCTTAAATATCGGTTATGATTATTTTCCCACAAAATAAATATTTTAAAGGATATCTATATGATTTATTATGCATGTATTATATTATGTTCCATATTACATAATTATTATAATGTTTCCTCAATGTTCATGCATCCTTACATACTTAGTACATTCAAAGTACTAGCGTATACTCTTTTGCCTACATGATATCACCATGTAGGTACCAGTGCTCCTCCCCGTTCTTCTCCACGTGGCTAGTTGAGATTTCGTTGAAGACTACTTTTGGTGAGTTTCCATGTTCCGGAAATAATACTCCTTTATATTTCTAGATTATGATATGTTAAGATATTTTACTATGACATTTCTTCTATTATGATTGAGGATGAGCTAGGGATTTGTCTTAGCCCCGTTAAATCTACTAGTTAGAGGTATTGTTGGACATATGTAAGTTGAAGATTTACTATTATGATTTTCGCTTGTTTATTTATCATTATTATCTATGAAAGGCTAAAGAATGCTAAGAGGCTTGTTTGAGGTACTTTCGGGTTCCTCATTCGCCATGTCACGTCTAGGCCCTAGGCTTGGCTCGTGACACCTTACCCGAAATAGGCTCCAATCTGCTAAGACGCGCCTCAGAACTTCTCTAGACACGCTGAAATTATGTGGACTGTTTGTATGACTTCCTCGCTGCCCCCAAATTAGAATTTATTGTTATTAAACATCGCTATATAACTGTAGGATACCATAATCAATTAATTCACGAAACAAAATTCGGAGGCTTACCTCTAAAGGGCCTAACCCGTAGCCCTTCTCTTCTTGCCTCCAACATTTTTTCCTCTTCTTTCTTTCACTTTTCTAGACATAAAGATGAAAAGATGGTTCCGTATATATCGTAAGATACATATATACATGTCTACGTGATTGAGGAACACCGTAGATAATTAATTCACGGAGGAAAATTGGACAACTTACCTTAAACTTCTCAAACCATGGTTGCCTCTTCCTCTCACGTTTTCTCTCTATTCTTTTGGCTGATTTTGGATAAAGAACAAGTTAAGAGTCATATAGTACATATATATATATATGAGGTGACACGTGTCATCCCCTAAGGTGACACATGTCAAGCCCTTATTGGGCCACCTCAATCATGCAGCCAATAGGATGCTGCCACGTGGCAGTGGGGTCCACCTCCCCCAAGCAGGTGGGTCACCTACTTGACCCCAAGCAGGTGGGTCACCTGCCTTCTTGAGGTGCTGCCACGTGTCACCTTCCTAGGCTGCCATATGTCACTTTTTTTTCCTCTCTCGTGGGTTCGTCATCTCATCTTATTTTAAGAACCCGTGTAATCCTTGCTACGTAAGCTTGGTATGTCCTCCAGTAGCTCAAGTATATAAGACTTTTATATTAACAATTTACGTAGGTAAATCGAGTCCTACGACTCTTTACTTGGCCTCCAATTCCCTCTGAATTCTTATGACTCTATTTTCAACCTTCTCTACTATGGGGTATCACATTCTCCCTTCCTTAGAGTCGTTAGATAGTGTTGTAGCATATCCGGCTCATATGATAATGCCTAAGGAACTTATGAGACATTCCGAGTTTACAAGTGTGGGGTGTAACATCCTCCCCCCCTTTAGAACATTCGTCCCTGAATGTTAGATAAAACTTCTCTTAGCACCTTATACAAATCGTAGGGAGATTCTTTACTGTTGCCATAACACATATTTCCATCCAAGTACTTAATATACGTGTTTCAGGAGTTGGGGATACCTGTAGACATCGGTAATAGGTGCGAATACTTGTGTTTCATGTTCTCTTCAGTTTCCCTGGTCATCCTCTTTCTAGTTTTAGTTTTGCCACAGTATCTTGACGAAAGGCACGTCTTTAGTCTATGATCTTCTGGTTTGCCGATCTAAGATAGCGCTAGGTTGTTCCTCACAGGATTCCATTTTCTGTGCATCATCTATGGAACATACTCTAGGTGGCTCACCAGTACCTTTGCGAAACATCCTTATCTAATAGACTGGGCGTATAGTTTTCCAACCAAGTGGTAAGCTCAACTTGCCGGCAACTTTTCCCACCTTATGCGCAACTTGACAAGATCCAATGGGTTTTGGGTTAAGTTTTCCTTTCTGGGTGACCCTGTTATGAACATCCAATCATCAATTTAAATTCCGTATGTCGATGTTGATTATCTGTATATCGTTTCTGCTGATTCTAGGCTTTTAGTCAATAGCTTGCTTAATCATGTTGGGGCCTTTTTAGCTTAGTCTTTCTAACATCGACCCATCCAATAGGGGACTTACCCGACTTGCTCTAACAGTCTTGTACGGGGCCATTGGGATACTAGAGTAGTAATTATTATCGTAGGCAACTTGATAAGGGATAGATAATCATCCCAACTATATTTGAAGTTAACAACACCAGCTCATGATATATCTTCTAGCGTTTAAGTGGTACGTTTTAGCCTGTTCATCAAGTTTGAGGGTAAAGTAGTATACGAAGACTTATCTGTCTTCCCAGTTTCTTCGCGGACTGATCCTTGGTAGTTAACTGTAACTTGGGCTCCTTCTTCAGGGATAATAGCTATGGGGACTCCGTAAGGTCCTACCACTCTTTTACCCTATAATTTTACACCTTCTCGATTGAGTAGGTAGCCTTTGATTAAAGGAGCATGGGCTAATATCGTTAATCCCTACGTAACATTCCCTCCAAAGTTATCTGTCGACGGAGTGCGAAGTCAGTCTGGTAGCCCTAGTCATATTTGGAATCTTCCACCTCGTATATTATTTCCCGTCTTCTATAAATTACATCAACTGGTACCTTAACTTTTGGGTTTTGTTGTTTTGCCCTCAGAGTTGGCTGCCAAGTGGTGTCAAAATTCCCTTGCCCCCTAGCCCATATAGTCATTCTGTGGTTTGCCTCTCATTAACTAGTACTATGTTGAAGAGCTGTGGTATTCAAGTGCATCGTTAGTTAGCAATTAGCTAATCCTTCTGGTCTTGCTTAAATCTTTTTTACAATACCCTCAACGTAACTTATAATACTATAGGTACATAATCTCGTGTCGTTTTTCCACCGCTAGTTCAGATTCTTCCATCTCGTGTGACCACACCCGCACTATTGCACTAAATTCCACTAGAATTTAGAAGTTAAGCGTGCTGGGGCGAGAGTAATATTAAGATGGATGACCTCCTTGGGAAGTCCTTATGTCGCATTTCATGGTAATCCTTGCAATAATGTGTGGGGCACTCAACTTAGCCCACGATTTAATTTAGCGTCATCTCGCTCGTCCCACCTAGTCGCACTTCTTCCCTTTCCCCTATTCATTCTGTGTTCTTCTCATTTTTTATCACAGGAGGCCTTCTATTCTTTTGTCCTTGGTTATATATCTATCGCAGCATCATTTATAGCTAACACTTTGGCTTTTGGTCTAGCATGCTATCATTATCCTTCGTAGTGTCTCTTGAATTATTCAATATCCTTTCATGGTTACACTCTTTTGTTGTTTTTTTTGTTTGTTTTTTTTGTACGCAGTCGCCCTCTAGTGTTATGTTGTTCAGGGTCTCGTCACAAACTTCTTAACGCTGCTTTTTATGGCTTCCATTCAATTCTTGGCGGCTTTCGGACCTTTCTAACTTGGTTTGGCAAGATATCTTATTAAAGTTTAGACATCTATCTCAACTACATTGCCATATTAATTACCTCCTCGTACTTTTGCCATTTTCTTATTAACTTCCCCTCTTTAGAGGGTACTCGTACTTTCATCTGCTCGTACCTTGCTCTATGTCTCTTTGTCCAGTCTCAATTTTGCCCAAACTCTTCCTCCAATCTACTTGGTACTGCATCATGTCTCCGTCTATCTGTATATTTTATAATTGGACAATCTGCGTACGGAGCCTTGGCTAAATTACGAAGCGACGAAAAACCTTTCCATATTTAATGTGATGTCTTGCCTACTAATCAGTACTTGAATAATGTGACCCAAGGAACAACTCATACAGGGCCACCTTCTACTTTTCCTTTTTTCAGAATTACTTCGCACCTGTAGTCGTTCCAACTCCAATTAGGCAGTGCTAGTATTCCGTCGATAACTATTTAAGGCGTTCTTAAAGTAGTGGCCTTGTCCCAACTTATATCCTTTGTTTCTTGGGATGAATAGAAGTTGCGTCATTTATTCTTTAAGTTCGCCATCTTCATCCCTTAAGGGTTCCACTATTTTTGGGGCGACGTTGTGTACACGCGTGTTTTGTTTTGTATCTTAAGCTCCATGCTCTTACTGCGTTCTCGACACAGGCTTTTAACTTAGTCAACGCATACTAAGTGTGCCTTACTAGTGGTCCCACTTTGTCCCTGCATCCTCGTATCACACTGTTCAAATCATACTTACATATCCCCCTTTCAGTTCATATTCGTATTCAGTTCCTGACATTTTTTTGAGGTGCTCCTATTCGAAGTTTTTTCCCTAATTAGTCGGTAGAGAACTATAACCTAAACTTCTCCCCCTTTTTTATAGTACAATTACGGTCGGAGATACTGCGGTCTGAATTGTACTGCTCAGACAGAATTTGGTTTTCCAAAATAAGCTTTCCTGAGTAAGGAGGGTGTCCCTTATTGACGACCTGAAGGGTACTATAGCTTTAATCTAGCATCCTATGGGTACTCGGTATCAATTTCCGAGATATGTTATAAACTATGCTTTATTCCCTTTTTCTTGTAATAGGAAAATTTCGGCAGAGTTTCCTCTATAAATCTTTACTATTCCACAACCTGCACGCAGAAAATACCAACAACGCCTCACAGGGCCAACATATATACATATATTTGTGTCATATCGTATCACCGCCATAATGCCTCACAGGGTCAATATACACATGTGTTTATCATATTTCAAGTACAGTCGCACAGGGCATCCTACATTATATCAAAACAACACTGGCAAAATTACCTCATATAGTTAACAAAACTTCACTTATCACCTTTCTGTACCTGTAGCCCATTTAGTCCCTTGTTCGACCTGGTGACCTAGGAGGTGAAGTATACTCTTCCTCCTCATTTGTGTACCATCTACTTATCTGTCCCTCATCATCTTCCTCACTTGAGTCTACAAGACATGAATAACGTGGCGTCCCCTGGTTTACCGAGGTCCAAGATAAGGGGCTCGAGTATGCAGTAACACTTACCGTAGAAGCCGGCCTAACATAGTGTTCCGTCATCAGAGCAACTGGCATGGCTTCCGAAACAGCTTCCCGGGTCATCGGATATTCTAGGGCTATCACCGTTGGGCCTTCCAAGGAATCAACCTTACTAGTATACTGGAAGTCCTCTGAAGGATCAGTCTCGATCGAATAATTGGGGTCCTCCGAGGGGTCAGTCTCAATAGAATAGCTCAGACTCTTCCTGCTCGGTCTTGGAGCCAGAGATCTCGGTCCTGAAGGCACCCTGGGGGCCTTTCCCATATCCTCTCTGCTGTCTGGAGCTGGTTTTTCCATCCTTCACCCCAATCTGTACATATCTATTGGAAAATACATCAGAAACAATCTCCACTTTAGAGATATTACCGTACACCTAACAGTTTATTAAGGAGGGATTGTCCTAATGACACAGCTCTATCGCACGATTTCTGATATGAAAGAAAGGTAACATCATAAATGCCATGTAGCTTCCTATTTATAGATGTGGCGCATAACACATCGATAACCAAGACTCTACTAGACACGGTATGCAGACACTCCAAGGATGAACTGCTCTGATACCACTTCTGTCACGACCCAACCCCGTAGGCCGTGACTGGGGTACGACCTGGACCCCCCATGTACCTAGCTATCAACTGTGGTCAAATTGAACTGTAAATAAAATAATATCATGTAACAAAGCCCCACTGGGCGATAATATTTTCATAAACTTGTAGCCCTTTTTGTTTGTATCACAACATGACAGGGCACGCAAGCCGACAAGGCTGCCATAACATAATAACATATATCATATATCATGTAGACCCAACTGAATCAAACTGACATACACAACCCACATATACATGTCTGCAGACCTCTAAAGATATAAACGACAACATATGGTGGGACAGGGCCCCCGCCGTACCCCCAAATGGACAAAACAATTTTATACATCAGTGGACAGTATCAAAAACTAGGCCCCGATATAATGGAGCCTTTTCCAGCTGAGCTGTATGGAATCCTAAGCTGACGGACTCCCAAAACCTGTATATGTACCTGCGGGCATGAACGCAGCCCTCCGAGAAAGGGGGTCAGTACGACATATGTACTGAGTATGTAAAACATAACATAACACACTGGAGGTATATTCGAAATAGAGAACTAGGGGAACAAATTATCAAATCAAATACATGTACCTGTACTCTGTGAATCACAAAAGCATGCATGCTCAATTTATACAATATAGTCGGCCCTTTCAAGGGTCTAGTGAATCACCTCTGTAGGACCATCATAGGCCCAGTGCCATCACCACCTTATTACAACACATCATCATATATATATATGTACCCGATCCTCTAGTGAGGGACTCGGTGAACAATGCAGTGAATTGTGCATGATAACGTACCCAGCCCGGGACTCGGTGAAAGAAGGGTTACAGTATGCACGAGTAGTCTAGTGAGTAACTATATGCAATTTAAATCATTATCAGAGACTCGACAAAATAAGAAAGTTAAGCTTTTGTTTGAGGACCCGAGTGACAGTGTAGTCATCTCGAGTGTCCTCTAAATGCCATTATGGGCTGTCTCAAAAGTAATCTCGGGGACCCTAGACATGTATTAACATAGGGCCAAATCCTTTATGGAATATAAAACACTCAATTTCATATAGTCTTTAAGACTTGGAGCCGGTACATTTAGTACCTCTTTAACATATAAAAGTTTCTAGGGAAATGGTTCAACTACTGTAGGAGTTCAATATTCAGAAGTAAATAAGAGATGTTTAAGAATGGAGTTGCCCCGGAGCTCAGATCATATTCAACTTACAACTAAGACGAAGACATGCCCAAAAGAAGAAAGAGAATAAGCTTTATGTAGTCTGTACATTCCTTCAGGTGATCTTCATATACATATTTCGTATCTGGCCCATCATGGGGCTCGGTGAACCACTATGGCATCATAATCTCATTTTTGTACCAAATACATATCAAGGGAAATGAGAGATAGCTGTACGTACTTATACCAAAACATGCCAAGAGAAAGCTTTACATACCTCTTGTGAGTTACTTTTTATCCCGTTCGCCTCATCGTCCTTTGAACCTATTCGACATGAAAGTAATACAAATATCAACCACTCTTAGCTTTCCAGCATCTTAGGTTGCACCTTAGTATTCCTGGAATCTATTTCCTTGTTCGTCTTGTCGACTAGTTCTTTAATTAGGTAAGGAGTTAACGAAAATTGGGCAACACCTCCCCTATAATGTGCCCTATCCGAATTTCCAATTCCACTCCTAATACCTACAGCCAACCAACAACAACAACCTGCAACATGTATACAAGAAACTCACACCAACATTACATAATACAAACTCCAAACGACTTGCTCACAAATACGATATCCAAAATAGGGTGTCTAGCCCTTATTTTGTAACACCTTTAATTATACGAAACGAGGGGTCATGTGGTTTACACCAGAAGAACCTTAACCCTCTTTAGAATATATTTAGGCCTTGCAACAACACACCACACCCCTGCAACAACAACTCACAAGAACAATACTTTACTTCGACGACAATTCAACTATAACAACTACAATTTGGGTTGTCTCCAACGCCAAGTGTTCCTATACCATTTTCACGTTTCCAGCCACACACAATGTGTATAACATACTCCATAAAAATAACATAGAGCTCAAATTAAAAGGAGAAACCTTACCTTACCCGAAATAGGCTCCAATCTGCCAAGACGCACCTCGGAACTTCTCTAGACGCGCTGAAATTATGTGGACTGTTTGTATGACTTCCTCGCTGCCCCTAAATTAGAATTTCTTGTTATTAAAAATTGCTATATAACTATAGGATACCATAATCAATTAATTCACGGAATAAAATTCGAAGGCTTACCTCCAAAGGGCCTAACCCGTAGCCCCTCTCTTCTTGCCTCCAACATTTTTTCCTCTTCTTTTTTTCACTTTTCTAGACATAAAGATGAAGATATGGTTCCTTAGACATCGTAAGATACATATATACATGTCCACGTGGTTGAGGAACACCGTAGATAATTAATTCACTGAGGAAAATTGGACAACTTACCTTAAACTTCTCAAACCATGGTTGCCTCTTCCTCTCACGTTTTCTCTCTATTCTTTTGGTTGATTTTGGATAAAGAACAAGTTAAGAGTCATATAGTACATATATATATGAGGTGACATGTGTAATCCCCTAAGGGTGACATGTGTCAAGTCCTTATTGGGCCACCTCAACCATGCTGCCAATAGGGTACTGCCACGTGGCAGTGGGGTCCACCTCCCCCAAGCAGGTGGGTCACCTACTTGACCCCAAGAAGGTGGGTCACCTTCCTTCTTGAGGTGCTGCCACATGTCACCTTTCTAGGCTGCCACGTGTCACTTTTTTCCCTCCCTCGTGGGTTCGTCATCTCGTCTTATTTTAAGAACCCGTGTAATCCTTGCTACGTAAGCTTGGTATGTCCTCCAGTAGCTCAAGTATATAAGACTTTTATATTAACAACTTACATAGGTAAATCGAGTCCTACGACTCCTTACTTGGCCTTTAATTCCCTCTAAATTCTTATGACTCCATTTCCAACCTTCTCTAGTATGGGGTATCACATTCTCCCTTCCTTAGAGTCGTTAGATAGTGTCGTAGCATATCCGGCTCATATAATAATGCCTAAGGAACTTATGAGACATTCCGAGTTTACAAGTGTGGGGTGTAACAATTTTGAAACTTGCTCCTTCTAACTCAACTCCATAACAGAAGGAGATTTTATTTGTATCAGCCTCCTCGTTTGAGTCGTTGATAGTCTGATTATCAATTTTCTATGAAGCCTCAGCATCATAATAGGATCCACCATCAAATTTTCTTTCTAGCTCTTCAATAACCAGTTTATCAACTTCAGGGCTTCTAAAAGTTATGTTGTTTGTCTCTCCTCCTGAAATTTGGCCTTCAAAGCCAGGTTCTTCATGTATTTGATCATTAACTTCTTGTTTTGCTTCTAATGTTTGCTCTAAGTCGATCATTGACCTTGACATGACAGATGATTGACCAAAGATATCAACTTTTACTACATCTTTTGCAGTGCCTTCTCTATAAAGTTCACCACTAGCATATATTGTTTTTGACGATGTCTGTTCAGGATTTACTTCTTTGACTTCTGTGATAGCAGTTACCATATCACCAATATTAGCGTCTTGATTCTCCTCGTGATCAACTGTATTATATCCTGAATCCACAATCCTATCTCTTTCAAAATTGATGGAAGCCATGATATCTACTGCTCGAGCCTCAGCTACTAAGCACCTTAGGGGTGGACGTTCGGTAATTCGGTTCGATTTCGATTTTTTTATTTAAGTTTTTTTAGTTTTAAGATTATGTGTTCCGAAAATCAAACCGAATTAGTTCGGTTCGGTTCAGTTCGGTTTAGATTTAATAAATTCGATTTTTTTGATTTAGGCCTATTTAATGTGCTAAATTTTATTTATAAATTAAATTATTTGGTTAAAAACAATCTTTTTAAAACTCAATCAATGTATTCATGATAAATACTACCAAGCACTAACTCTATTTTCAATATTTAAAGAAAAAAGCTATGCAAATAACTAGCTGACTTCCAAATTGCTAACTAGAATCTACAACCTATGTTATTTGGAAAAGTGGGGGTTCAAAAATTTTGTTTTACCCAATGATAATTTGATTGTCTATGTGTCTAACCTGTCCAAATATCTTTCAAATTTGCACACAAAAAGATTGGAATGATCTTGTTTGCATGTGATACTACTAACAGGAAATAGAAAATTAGGAATATGCCACAACACTGTAGTGGATTGTTGGGCTATTTTAATTTTTAAATCTAATTTGGGCTTTGATATTGGGCTATTATATGAAATATATATGTATAAAAAAAATTAAAAAGTATTTAAATTTTGATTAACCGAAAAATCAAAATACAACAAAATGTGATATCGAAAATCGAATCAAAAAACTGAAGTTACAAAAAATATGAACCGAAAACCGAAATATCAAAACCGAAAAATCAAAAAAATTCGGTTCGGTCCAATATTTTGGTTTTTCGGTATTTATGCCCAGCCATTAAGCACCTTCCCTAGTCTTCTTCTTCAGTATCTTTCTCAGTTTGAGCCATATTGCTCTCCTTTGCTTCGCAATATCTTTTATGTGTCCTATATTGCCACATCAATAACATCTTAGAGGCTTCTTACCATAATAATTAGAAGACTTTTCCTTCTTTTCAGGCGATCTTGAACCACCTGATAATCTAGAGTGCGACATATATCTTGATTTTCCTTTTAAGTTCCTCTTGTCCTCTACAAGAGCATTTCCTTCCCCTCCTTTGATAAATGCACCAGTCAATTGTTTGGCTAGTAGCTCATGTGACGACAAAGAATTCTCAAATTCCTCCAGGGATGGTTGTTGATCCCATCCTTGAATCGACGCCACGAATGGAATATATTCAGATTTCAAACCACAAATGATAATTCTTTTCATTTGTGCTTCAGAGATAGCTTCTTTCAGATTTAATAAAGATATATCAGAACATAAGTTCTTAATCCTTATAAAATACTTGGCGATAGAAAGATTACCTTGAGTGGTTTTAGCCAATTCATTCTCCATTATCTGCACCCAAGCTTCATTTTTCTTGTTGAACAACCGATTGAGGGTCCTTCATATTTCATGAGCTGATTTACACTTTATAATATGATCGAATAAACCGAAAGAGATTGTCCTTTTCAGAATGAACTTCGCCTTCGCATTAACTTGCTTTCACTTCTTGTATGCACAATTATTTTTTAGTCCGTCATCAGAAGGACTTGTGTTACTTCCATTAACAACATCCCACAAATCCTCACCCACAAGGTATGATTCCATACCTTGTAATTGGATTGATTCAACAACTCCATCCCCAGTCCATTAACACGACCACTTAAATCCATGTATACAAACTAGTTGAACCTACCACTAACCCGATCTTGAGATATAACTCAAGCCAATGTATGGCTATAGCTCTGATACCATGTAGAGAAATAGCAGAAGAAAAGTATAATTGGAGAGACCTTCTGCTAGCTCAAGATCGTTAACTAAGATAGGATTCAACTAAAAAAGAGGAAGCTAGAAAGGAAAATAAATACTTTGAAAAGGAGAACTTAGTTATGAAAGAAGACTACTTGAATTTAGGTTTGTTTGGGGTTTTTTTTGATTACAAATGCCTAATGCCATCTCTATTTATAATTATGTATGGATGATTCTACATACTAAGAATCTAGACTATTCTAACCTCTTCTACAAATATCTCCCTCAAATATCTAATACTCTATGTTATCTAAATTTTTCGTAAGAACAAATATCGTGTTCTCTAGAACATTTACACTTTTCTTAGATACAACAAATACTAAAGATATTACTCTATAAAACTCAAAAAGGTTCCACTAAATATCTAGAATTGTTTGTACCTCCAAAAAATATCTTTATTTTTCACAACAACTTGCATAACTAGACTTTGTCATGAGACTCATTAAGTAAAACTTTAGATGTTCATCACCATAGACAGGGCCATTTGGTAAGACGTATGAGAATAGTACTCCCTCCCTCCCATTTTGTTGTCAGGATAAGGTCTTGCACAACTCTTATGAAAAATTAATAAGGAATGCAGTTTAACTAATATAACCCTATAATAAATATTCTTCAATCATTATAGGAATTAGTCTCTATTAATAGATTGTTAAATTTATACATTAAATATCATAGTTAATGTATTCTGTATTGAATGATAGGCAAGGAATACCAAAAATTTAATAAGAAATAGTCTTGTAACTTTAAAATGGCCTTTTTGAAAATTGTAGTAATAGAGTAGAGTTGTAGTAATAATTTTTTTCACATTTAAAAAATGACTTAATTACTAAGGATAGAATTGGAAAAAGTGAGTAATTATTTCTTGATTATTTAAATTGACAACTACTTTGGGACATCTATTTTCAATATACCTGACAACTAAAATGGGACGGAGGGAGCATTAAATATGATATACTAGTAATTTTGATATTTTGAAATGATGATATTAGTTATGGTGATATTATATCTTATGTAATACTTGGTTTGGGGTATAAAAAATAACATGCGTTACATAATTTCAAAAAAATATATGTTTACAAAAATACCCTCCACAAATATGATGGAAAGAATGTGAAAAAGGTTGAGGGGTTAGTGTGTCTTTAACCATGCTAATGCATGTATTAAAACCTCTTACATTACTAATGCATGAATTTTCATGTATTAATTATACATATATTAATGTCAAATAAAGTGTATGCCTTAGTTATAAATAAGTTGAAAAAGTACATCAAATAAAGTACTAATAATATACAAAACTAATTTGTGCATTATTTTTTCTAATGTACTCTACCAAATGACCCCTAAGGGGCCGTTTGGTTGCTGGTTAGAGTTATGCAGGTATTAATAATACATGTATTAGTTATGCAGGTATTAATAATATAGGGTTTAGTTATGCAGGGTTTAAAAAAGTGGACAAGTTGCCCTCTACTTCTTCTCTCCCTTTTGGCTATAAATTGTCATATTTTTGCAATGAAAATGGCACACACGATATACTCTGAACTCTCTCATTTCTCTCTCTCTCTTTCTCTTACTGTGTCTCCTTATTATTAATTTGTTAAATTAGTTTATTTTATAACACGTTATCAGCACGAGCCTCCATCACTTTGAGCAATTTTAAGAAGGTAACAAAAAGGTTAAGAATTTTATTTTCTTAAAATCTGAAATATCTCTAAACTTGAATCTGTTTCTCTTCATATATCTCAAAAATGATACTCATCATGGGCACTAGATGCCGAAATACACTTAGAATCGATGGGTCTGGCAGACACCATTAAAGATGACAATATGACATCTAGTCAAGACCGTGCCAAAATCATGATATTTCTCCGCCACCATCTTAACGAAGGGTTAAAATTACAATACCTCACATTAAAAGACTCCCTTAAACGGTGGAAGAATCTAAAAGAAAGATATGACCACCTGAAGTTGGTCATCCTTCCACAAGCACGTTATGATTGACTTAATTTGAGATTAATGAATTTTAAAAAATATAACTGAATAAAATTATGTCTTGTTTAGAATTTATAGCACAGTTAAATTTATGTGGAGAAAAAATCACTGAGCAAGACAAACTTGAAAAGACATACTCCATATTTCCACCTGCGAATATGCTCCTACAATAGCAACATCGCGAAAAGAGGTTTAAAAAATATTCTGAATTACTTTCTCAACTTCTTATTATTGAACGCCACAACGAACTGTTAATAAAAAATCAAGATATCGGCCCGTTGATTCTTTGTCACTCCCTGAAGTGAATCAGACAAATTATAACCAACGAGAAAGAGGTCATGGCCCAGTCCTGGTCGTGGTCGTGGTGGAAGAAAAAATTATATTCGTGATGCTCGACTGACACCGAAAAATGATCAGCAATATAAAAATGAGAGTGAAAATCAAGAAGCTATACTAAAGAAAAATTCATAAAGTATATCTCATAAATGTGGAAGTATGGGGCACTAGTCACAGACATGCCGATCATCAAAACGTCTGGTTCGGCTATATTAGGCATCTTTGAAGAGAGCATAAAATAATTCATAGACAAACTTTATATCTGAAGATAATATTGAGTCTATGCATCTAGATATAGCTGATTTCTTTAATTTTTTAGAAGAAAATATGTATATTGATAAGCCTAATTATATTTAAATAATTTCTTTTTATTTATTTGTACTAAATAATATATTTGTATTTTTTTAATTCATGTAAATAAATAAAATTTGTATAATAAGCCATATTTTAATTATAATGTTTACTTTATTTCTTTTTTAAAAAAATATGGATATGCCTCAAATTTTGTTTGGATCAATGATCAATAACGAGAATATTTGTGTAATTGATAGTGGAACGACTAATGCCATTTTTAAAGACGAGAAATATTTTTTTAACTTACTTAGAAGAAAAGCAAATGTTACAACAATTTCTGATAATTTAAAAATGATTGAAGGCTCCGAAAGAGCTACTATATTTCTGTCAAATGGGACAAAGATTGTTATAAAAGATGCACTATTCTCTTCTAAATCCCCAAGAAACTTGTTAAATTTTAAAGATATCCGCAAAAATGGATATCATGTTGAGACACTAAATGAAATGAATATTGAATACATTGGTATAATCAAGAGTGTCTCAGGCAGAAATATACTTTGAAAAAACTATCAACTTTGTCGTCTAGCCTATATTATACAAAAATTAGTGCAATTGAAACATATTTGATCGTATACCAGAAGTTTACTGATCTAAATACATTTGTGCTATGGCATGATCGAATAGGTCATCTTAAATCAATAATGATGAGACGAATTCTTGAAAATTCGACTGGACATCCGTTAAAGAACCTGAAGATTCTTACGAATGATGAATTTTCATGTGTTGCTTCTTATCAAGGGCAAATTAATTGCCAAACCATCAACCCTAAAGGTTAGCATCGAATCTCCTGACTTTTTAGAGTATATACATAGGGGTATATATGGACCTAATCATCCACCTAGTGGATTGTTTAGATATTTTATGTTCCTAATGCATCATCAAGATGGTCTCATGTGTTCTTCTTATCATCTCGCAACTTGGCGTTTGTGAAGTTGTTATCACAAATAATAAGATTAAGGGCTCAATTCTCAGATTATCCAATTAAGTCTATTCGCTTTGATAATGCTGGAGAATTTACATCTCAAACTTTTAATGATTATTGCTTATCAATCGGGATAAAAATTAAACATCATGTTGCTTATTATCATACTCAAAATGGTCTTACAGAGTCATTTATTAAGCGCCTACAATTGATAGCAAGACCTCTACTAATACAAACAAAATTGTCAATTACTGTTTGGGGTCATGCTATCTTACATGCAGTAGCACTTGTATGTTTCAGACCGATAAATTATAATAAATACTCTATGTCACAATTAGTATTTGATCATGAGTCAAATATAGCCCATCTACGAATTTTTGGTTGTGCGGTATATGTGGTTGTAACACCACCACAACGTACAAAGATGGGACCTCAACAAAGGTTGGGCATATATGTTGGGTTTGACTCACCCTCCATAATTCACTACCTTGAACCATTGATAGGAGACTTATTTACTACTCGATTTGCAGATTGTCGGTTTGATGAAATAACTTTTCCGCAATTAGGGGGAGAGAAAAAGGAACCCAAAAGAGAAATTATGTGGAAAGTTTCATCACTATCTCATTTTGATCCACGTACCCGCACATGTGACCATAAGGTCCAGAAGATCATCCATTTACAGAAAATAGCAAATTAAATGCCAGATGTATTTACTGATTTTAAACGAATAACTAAGTCACATATCCCGAAAGTGAATATGCCTATCCGGATTGATGTCCCAAAAAGACCATCTACTAATATCATAGCTTCTGAATTCCAAACACGCTTGAAGCGTGGTAGACCATTGGGTTCAAAGAATAAAAATCCTAAAAAGAGAAGCGTGAGAAATAATAAAGATGATACTACAAAAGAACCTCCTGAAGAAGGTCAAGATTTGAGTAATCCTGATATTCCTGAAGAAATCAGTGAACCCGAGACTCAAGTGAATGAAGAACTTTCACTAAGTTCTACTAGTGATGAGATAAATTTAGATCGATCGAAAATCACGATTGATAATATTTATGCATATAATATTGCACTTAACCTCATGCAAGATAGTGAAAGTCTTGAGCCTAAATTCATCGAAGAATGTCGACGTAGATGTGATTGGCCAGAATGACAAAAGACAATTCAATCAGAATTAGACTCACTTGCTAAACGTAAGATTTTTGGACTTGTAGTCCAAACCCCTGAAGGTGTAAAACCAGTTGGTTATAAATGGGTTTTTGTGCGAAAATGAAATGAGAGAAATGAAATTATAAGATACAAGGCACGCCTTGTTTCACCAAAATTATTCTTCACACATGATCTCCAGAAGAATGGCGATATTGACGTATAACAAGTTTGTTCATGTGATAATCTTGTAGATTTATTCACAAAGGCATTACCAACATCAACTTTTGAGAAGCTAAGATATAAGATTGGAATGAGTCGTCTCCAATATATCAAATGGAGTTTTCATCAGGGGGAGTAAAATACGCGTTGTACTCTTTTTTTCTTAACCAAGGTTTTGTCCCACTAGGTTTTTCTGGTAAAAGTTTTTAATGAGGTAGCACTCAAGGCGTATTACCAGATGTGTGTACTCTTTTTTTCACTGAGTTTTTTCTAGTAAGGTTTTAACGAGGCACAACATCTATAGGTGTTCAGGATAACTCTGTATATTATTTCTTGTAAAGTTTTTAATGAGGCACATTACACGTGGACATTCAAGGGGGTGTTATGAAAAGACAAGCATTTTCAAATGTTGATTGTCCACATTGTGGGCTCTAATTAATGCTCCTTTTATGTGGGAAAGTTGCCCACTAGTTCTTCTCTCCCTTTTGACTATAAATTGCCATATTTTTGCAATGAAAATGGCACATACGATATACTCTGAACTCTCTTCTTTCTCTCTTTCTCTTACTGTCTCTCATTGTTATTAATTTGCTAAATTAATTTATTTTATAATATAAAGAAGCTATTTTAAAAACACACAGAGCCAAAGACGCTAAAAAAAAACAGAGTCAAATCATTTTCTGAGTGAACTACCTGTAAGAGCTTTATATTGCATTTTTTCTCTCTGTAAAAAGAAAACAGAGTCAAGTGCTTTTCAAAGTCGAAGTTTACTTTTCGAAATTGTTTATGCATTCTTTTCTCGCAACTCGTCAAAAACTCTTCAATTTCTTTTATAGACGAAATTTTTTCAGAGGAAGGATTTTCATCATCATGTGATGGCATTTTCTTCAACTCCAGTTCACCGGATTCTTCCCAACTCTCGTTAGATGATGAGCTCTTCTCTCTGCTGCAAAGAGTGGATTTGATTTTAACTTTAGAAAAGAGTTATATTTAATTGGGAGTTATAAAGGGTAATTTGGTCATTTTATTTTTTTTATTCATGTATTAGTTATTCAGTTATAAGTTATTCCACCTTCTACCCTGCATAAAATAATACATAGATTGACTCATAACTTATACATGTATTAATTATGTGTCATTCTAATTTGCTAACCAAACATGATAATATATGTGTTGAATTTTATACATGACATAAAAATACTATCAACATTGTAAAGCTTATACAAAGTTTTATACCTGAATAACTTTAGTCCTTATCCAGTAACCAAACGCCCCTAACTAAATGGCAAGGCAACTATCCAACTCTGCATCAACTACTGCTTAATTAGATGGAGAATGTATGTTAAATAATCATATGACAAAATGCTAAAATTGTACATACAAATATTTGTTATATATTTACTAATTTGAAATAAATATCTAGTACTGATAAATTTTTATGGCTTACGATTGCTCTGCTATAAATATTTCACTTAGCTATTTAAGTTCACACCTTGTATTGCCTGCTCAAATTAGAACTTTAATTGCTTTTACTTTATTGATTGGGGAATTTACCATCCACAATAATCAATCAATACACCAAATGGAATGGATCTGCCTTATTGATTTAGAAAATATTAAGGTTGAGCACTTCCTTTATTCGAAACTTACCTTGTGCATTCGTTCCCTTGCTTTTAATTTCAGTTTTGGTATTTATTCTTTTGGAGATTAATTAAGCACCAAAAGTAAATTTGGACGATTCTATGCTTTTGCATTATTTCATTTGTGTTTAAAGCATAATTTCTATTAAGCCTAGCTTTACCTTTTATTACAGTACTTATAGCGGTGACAAATGAGCGGATTGAGCAAAATTTGAATGGGTCAAGATGGATTGAGTTAATAAATTGTCGAGTTATTGATCCACCCAAGTTGTTACTTGACTGAAATGGATTAAACTGTGAATTAAAACTCAATTTGTCCAATTCTTACTATGTTTTAATTATTTTATTTCTCTTTTTATAATTTTTTAATACTGTATAGAGAAAATCACCGTGAACGCATGGCCGCACAGGATGAAAACACATTGCACCTAAAGGACAAGCTGGGCAAAGACTCCAGAGGCAAGCCATGTTCGAAGAATCACCAACAAGAGTGATCGGAATTATTACCGATACCAACCTCTTCCATCATAATGATTGGAGCTTCTGATAGTGAAGGAAGAGACTCGTGACCCCAAGTCGTGTTAGACTAAAGAAAGGACACACGCATCAGCTAAGTCAGTACAGGATCCAGTCCGGGATGGTAAGCATCTTCCACCTCCAACCCTTAAGGTTGTGGGTTTGAGTCATCAAGGGTGCAAAATGATGGGAGGTTTTAGAGAGGGGTAAAAAGAAACAAATCAAAAAAAGAAAGTATTTTTGACAAAATTTCACCTGAATCAATTTGGGCTAGATATTAGTCCAAATTTTGATGGACTGAAATTGAATAGGTTGAAATAAGTTGAGTCAATGAATAGACGGAGCAATAATCAGCTCAAACTTAAAGCGAGTTGAGCGGGTTCTGATATCAGGCTAATTTTGCCACCTCTAAGTGGTGATTACTCATATTAAAGGTGATCTGTGGATAAATATCATGTTGTCTAAATCCTTAAGTTGATTGGAGTTGAACCAAAAAGAAGAAAGAATAGTGCCTCTCAACATTTGATACACAAAATAAGAACTGCTTTTATTCAGAAGATTAGTACAGTACCACTCAACATTCTCAGAATTATCTTAAGAAATAAGAATACAAAGCATACCACACATCACTTTATTATACTTAAGAAATATGCATCCTTTAAAGCACACAAAATGTCATAATGCAGGCATATGCAGTCCTTGACATATTGTAATAGGTTTCAAATGTGGATACGTCTAACTGCTTGCTCCACCAGATCGCTGCTTCTGCAAAATCTCTCTAACTTTGAAGAGGGTTGCATGTATTTCATCGAAATGAGGTGCTGTTGCACTCTTCACATCATCAATCCACTTCAAAACGTTCTTGTGTGGGCTTAATATACTCTCACGATCCTTCTCATCAAGAAACTGCATTCAACAAGAAGAAACCGGACTTTAATGAACATGATATTCAGTAACGCGTCCTGGTCAGCATAATGACATGTAACATATATGCAAGTGTATTTCTAATCATTATCTATACACACTCAATTTTTAAGTTGGAATATGCAACATAAAAAATAAAAAAAACAAGAAGAGTTTTTTTATACCTCAAGTTGCATAATCTCACAAACTAAGCTAAGATCGGCAAGGGAAGGTTGGGAATTTCCAAGCAAAAAGCTTCCATCTTTCTGCAGCCAATAGGTATCAATCGTAGCAAGAGATGCAGACAGGAGACTTTTACCTTCTGCAGCTGCTTGTGGATTCAAAGGCAATCCAAATGCAGGGGCCAGTATAGCATTAAAGACATATCCCGCTGAAAACAGAAGAATGATCCTTGAGAAAGCCGATTTCAGGGGAAACAACATAAGAAGTACATACATTGCAGTAGAAATGATGAGACCACAGGCAAACTAGCCATCACTGAAGCCCCCAAAGATGCATTTAAATGATTTTTGAACATGGCATTTGTCTCAATCACTATGGAAGAGAAAATTAAGAAAGTACAACACAATAAATAGCATGTGGCGCCTTCACCATGCTAATTGTTAAATGGACATTGGACCTAACTCACCCCTCAAAAGATAGTGCAAAAGGAGGGGGATTGCCCTAATCATACAAGGAGTCCATTCATCTTGCCCGGGTCCGATGTGGGATCATTCTCATCACCCACCCTCACGCCCAGACACTATCCAGAATGGAGTATGGACAATCATGGACTGGTGTATATAATCACCCCCTGCAGGTGGAAGGGGACTCACATTGGACCATTGGCCTAACTCACACCCCAAAATCTAGCATAAAGAAAGGAGAATTTCCCAAGTCATATAAGGAGTCTAGGGATCTTGTCTCCGATGTGGGATCATTCTCATCATGCAAGCAAATTTCCCATCTATTTTAAATATAACAATTCCGCTTCTAAATATGATTAAATTCCTCCGTAGCAAATTCAAAAGCTCCTAGTAAATTAACCAACTAGCAATGAACAAATGGAAGCAAAGAGTATCTTCAACATAAACAATAAGTACCTGAACCACGACGTAAGTTAGAGTGGTGCCAATCCAAGACACACTCTACGCTTGCTCTTTTTTGCACGTCATTCGGATACCTTCAGGATAAAGCATAAAATAGTGACAATTGTAGACTTCAATCCTACTATAATCTATAGTTCAGTGTTTACATTAAAAGAAACTTACTGCTCGACTAGAATTGAAAATTAAGAAGCGGTCAGAACAAAACTTACCAATGATCAGCAGCTTCCGGAAATGCAGAAGCTAGATATCTAAGAATTGCATGACTACAAAACACAGAGAAAATTTGTGAGGCAGCTATTAAATACTATAAACAAACGATACATTACATCACCGGAATAATTGTAACACAAATCATCACTCAGAAAGGATCACTTAAAGAAACTACTGGTGCACGTATAAATCATTTTAGCATCAACGAAAAGAAGAAAGTAGACAACAATATTCTGCTTCAAGCTCTCGTAATTTGGCTATATCTTCTACTAAAACAAAAGTGAGGTCTAGATCTAACAATGGACAAACAGGAATTTATCAATAAATCATATCCTCGACAATAACAGTACACAGAGGCCTCCACAACCATGTCTTACACTCTTCGAGTTATACACATATGCTAAAGCAAGTACTATATATAGGCGAAGCCAGAATTTGAAACTTTATGGATTTCATATTCTTGAAACAGATACAGAGTTTGAACGGTCTCTAGCTCCGTCCCTGCATATCAGTAATTAACATAAGAAAATTACCTTTCGAAAAGTTTAAAAGTGCCATGAACTATGGCTGGTACTTGCTTCATGGGATTAACTTCTGCAAATGAAAGAAAAGTACTATTCAAAAAAAAAATCTCTGAAGGAAACATAAAACCCACAATATCTAATAAGTATCTATTTGACCATGAAATTTGATCTGATCTTCAAATATTTTTCAAGTTCCCAAAAACAGGCTCAAAAACGTCCACCGACAAAACTTCAAATTTTAATTAAAGTTTCAACTTCAACATCTATACGCGAACAAACGAACTAACCTTGATATTCTGTAGAGCGGTGTTGTCCTTTAGAAAGATCAATATTAACCTCCTCAAATTCAATTCCATTTAATCTTACGAAAAATAAAAATAAAAAAAGAAGAAGATAATGAGATTATGATGATTCAGAGGAAGTAAGTAATGAAGGATAATAAAATAAGAAAGATTACTTGCAGAAGATAAGAATAGCACGAGAAGGTTGTGAAAGGCGATCTACATAAACTTTGAGAGACATAATGGATGGATAGATGAGATTTCAGATTCAATATACTGTGGTGAGTTAATTTGTGTGAGGAAATGAATGGAGAGACGCCCCCCCTATTTCAAGCATATTATTGGTATTATTCCGACTGTTTGGGGGAAGAAAAATTATCAATGACAGTTCTGACAAGTGGCAGCCTATTTACTTTCCTATTATACGTACCCCACGAATAATATATAAATATTATTTTTAATTATTTTAAATTGTAATGTCTTATTCAAACATGTTAACTATATTATAATATAAAAATCCAATTACTATATTATTTCTCAATAAAATATACTCTCCACCCTCACCTTACCCCACCCACCTCTCCCTTCTTGTATCTCCATAATCAAATTTATATGAATAGAAAATCATGTATTTATCGAATAATTTATGTTTCATATTTTTTTTATTACATTATTGGCCATTTAAAGTTATAAGATTGCTAATATTAATTTTTATTAACATATCACTTAGCTAAATATAATCAAGAACCGTTCTTTATTAGTATGAAATAGATATATTTATTTTGTTTAATAGTAATTTTTTTAAAAAAATCATTCAATTATTCTCAATTTTTCAATTTAAAATTCATGGATATTTTGTTTAATATCTTCCCACCCCCTCACACCTACATCTTGGTACATTGGTTTTAATATGTATTTTTCTTATTCCTGAAATTTAATTTATTTCTAAACGTTTATTCCATTGTCCATGATATTTTTATTTTTAGATTTATCTATTACATTTTATTTTAAATTATATTTTCATATTATTACAAAATATAAATAGAGTTATTAATTGGTTCACTATTTATTATAAATTATAATTTCATATTACTATAAAATATAAATTGAGATATTAATGGACGGTTTATCTACTTATATTTTTGTAATGGATAAGTTTTGTATTACTTGAAATTAGAAGGATACGTCTTGTTATGCACAACAAAAATAATAAAATGGAATATAGATTAAAAGAAGACTCCAACATAATTTAATCTGTTAGAAGTGGTTACAACAACGTGAAATCCCACAACGTGGAGTCTGGGAGGGTAAATTGTACGCAGACCTTACTCCTACCAAGGTAGAACGACTATTTTCGGGAGACCTTCGGCTCAAAAGAAGTATAAAAAGAGGTCAGATAAGGCTAAGAAATTATTATTTAAAATTCAAAGTTAAATGTTTTTACCTTTATCGAATGAAGTTTATGTCATATTCAACTCAAAATTATTTTTTATTTAAATTTAAAATTATTTTAACTTTTGCTGCTTTCCTTTTATTTTTAGATGCATTTGTGAAAATTTTAATCAATTGCTATTGGTTATAGAAGGAATATATTGAGCATTTCAAGAGGGGAAAAAAGAAACGATTTTCAAAAATTTTATCAATAGAAAACCAACCACGTAATCGAAAAGGAGCCAACAATATTTGAGAAACACATATTATTCAAAAAATGTTCTCAAAAATCCAAATCGTACATCAAGAAAAGTACAACACTCCTCACTCAGATGAAAATTTAAATTAAATTAATAAATTTTTAGGATATTGATTTCTATAACATAAATTTACAAAAACAATAATAATAATTTTAAAAAATTATTTATATTGTGGGAAAAAGAAAAAAAATGAAAAGAAGTCTAAAGAAATGCTCCAAGTGTATCCATTTTTTTTAAAAAAACCACATATCTATCTTACGGACTGAAAATAGTGATGTCTGGATTGTAGATACAGGTGCAACAAACCACATGATATCAAATTTGGATATACTGAAAAAGGAGTTTGTGTTAAAGCTAGATATTCCTAAGGAGGTATCCTTACCCAATGAAAGTACCACACAAGTAACACATATTGATTCATGTAGTCTGTCAACTAGAAGTCTTATTACTAATGTGTTCCACATACCAGAGTTCAAATATAATCTGATGTCTGTCAGCAAACCAACAAAGAAATTAGGATGCTCAGTCTCCTTCTTTCCTGACTTTTGTGTTTTTCAGGAGCTTTACACTGGAAAGGTGAAGGAAGTTGGTAAAGAAGAAGGGGGCCTGTATCTGCTGTGGAGGCAATTATCTCAAAGCAACAGTATGGAGTCTGCTCTTGTTGTTGATTCAGCTCATCCCAAAGTTAAGGATTCAACTACAGATGTGGAGTTATATCATCAAAGGCTTGGACATGTCTCTTCAACAGTACTTGTTAAAATGTTTACTATGACTAAACACACTATGTGTCAAGTTTCTCAGTGTCTAGTCTGTCCAATGGCAAAGCAAACCAGGTCTATTTTTCCTTCTAGTAGTATCAAAAGTAGTGATTGCTTTGAATTGTTACATGTTGACCTTTGGGGACCTTACAATACAGCTACCTTTGATGACAACAAATATTTTCTTACAATAGTTGATGATTTTTCAAGGATGACCTGGTTATTCTTGCTTAAACAGAAATTAGATGTTTGTGTATCACTTCCAATATTTCTTAAGTATGTTCAGAATCAGTTTGGGAAGGCTCTCAAAGCTATAAGAACTGATAATGGTACAGAGTTTGTTAACTCAGTTTGTGACAATCTGTTTAAAGAACTAGGTGTCATACATCAAATATCCTGCCCTTACACTCCTCAACAAAATGGTGTTGCTGAAAGGAAACATAGACATTTACTTGAAGTCATAAGAGCACTAAGATTTCAAGGTAAAATTCTTATTAAGTTCCGGGGTCACTATGTACTAGTTGCAACCTATCTTATTAACAGACTTCCTAGTAGTGTGCTTGTATTTAAATCTCCTTATGAAAGACTATATGGTGTAAAACCAATACTGTCTCACTTGAGGACAATTGGTTGCTTGGCTTTTGCAAAAAATCTCACTGAACATGATAAACTCATGCCTAGATCAAGGTCTGTTGTCCACATGGGCTACTCTGAAGTGCATAAAGGATACATATTATTTGATTTGCTTAACAGGTCATTCTTTGTGGTAGGAATTTTCTCTTTAGGGAAGATATCTTCCCATTTTTCACAGATGACAGGTCTACTCATCAGCAGCTATTTGTAGATACCCTGCAAGAATCAGTTGTCAATACACTGGATCCTGTGATCTCACCAAGTCCTGATCAGGTTGTTATATCACAAGAGATGATCAAACTTCTATACATGCAGATGTTGAGCAACCTGGCCTGTTTTTGGGATGAACCTGTTGTTGGTAATATAATACTGTAAATACTGAATGTATTTGTGATTGTGGTATGACTGGATCAGATATCACGTTCCGACACACAAATTGGATCGAGTATCGCATTTCGACACATATTTGAATTATGTGTCATGTTCCGACACATATTTAGATCGGGTGTCACGTTCCGACACAAAGTTGATTGTTTGTAGGTCCCTTGCGAGGACCCTTGTGTGAAGTTATAGCATGTTGAAGATATTGAGTTGTGATCCTTCTAAATATGGTTGAACATGAGATTAGTTGACTTATTCTATATGTATGTGCTTATTGTGTTGAGTTTAATTGTCTATGATCTGCTTACTAGCTAACCATGTGATTCTACCAGTACGCCGTTGTTTTTGTGTACTGAAACTACACTTGCTCTGTCTTTTGTTGAGTACAGTGCATATTCAGCAAGCTCCGGAGAGACCTCATTTAGAGGAGTGACTATTGTTCGAGTTCAAGGGTGAGCTGTTTCTTTCAAGCTGCCATGAAATCTCTTATTTTCTAGTCCTTTTTCTAGGACTTAGATTCAAACATTGGTTTGGTTCATGACTATGCTTCTTCTTCTTTTGAGGTTGTATCCCCTTCTTTTAGAGTTGTTTAGTTTAGAGTTTTGGTACGGACGACTTTCAGTTCCTAGGATATGTTTACTTCGACATATTTTGGGTTGATAACTAGTTGTTTTCTGAGTTTATGGGAACTCAGCATTTATTCTTGTTTTACACCTATTTTGCATCCTTAAGTTTGGTATTTCTTTGCGATTAGTGTTGTTGGACTGTTTAGAATGGTTCTCCCACCGGAGAGTTAGTGTAGGTGCCAGTCATGGTGGGTCGGGGTTGTGACAGCTTGCCACTTGGCTTAACCACATTGCAAACTACTCTCTTTTACTATATACATAGATATGTTATTTAATTTGACTTTAGCTGACATTTATGTCCTTCAAATTTGGATGTATACGAGTAGACATTTAAACTTCTATAAAATTGAACAACTAGAAACACGTGTATCCTAAGTGACATAATATACGTAGAACGTCATGTACGATACTAAATTTCCATGTAGGATGTCATATAAGATGAATGTGTCTATTTGTTCAAATTTTAGATAGTTAAAGTGTCTACTTATGCACTAGTAAAATTAGATGTCATAACTGTCAGTTGAAGCCAAGTTAATGATCATATTTATGTATTATATCTTCATTTTCTCATATGTGTGTCTCATTGTTCGGTGTCGTTTGGTAGGGTGTATAAGAATAATGTCAAATAGAGTGTATTAGTAATGTTTGCATTATTTTTTATTGTTTGGTTTGGTGTATTAAAAATAGCATGAATTGCATAATTTTTTTAAAATAAATATTTGTTTACAAAGATACCCTCTATAAATATAGTGAAAAAGATGTAAAAAAAATTAAGGGGCAATTGAGTCTTTAATCTTGTTAATGCATGCATTAAATCCTTCTTACATACTAATACCATGTATTTTCATATATTAGTAATACACTCTTCAATACATAATAGGGTGAAAAATGTACCAAACAAAATATTATTAATACACAAAGCTAATACCTTCATTATTTCTTCTATATCAAACGATTTATAAATATTTACTTGTACACATCCAATATTAAAAATATAAATGTGGTTTCTTTTAAACGAAAATGCATGTTATAGATAAATTTTTACAAGAATATGGTTTCTCCTTGTTCTAACTTTGCTCAAATATAAGTTAAGATTATTAAAGGTGATAGGTGAGTGTGAATTAAGTGTGAACACTTGTTTTGTTTATATACTTTTACAACATAATACATGGATTGTGGTATAGTGATGAGACTGCTTCATCCATAATTAGAAATTCTGAGTTCGAGTCCTGAATATAAAAAAAATCCTGTTGGAAGTGCTACTTCCGAATGAGCCCTGTCATACGTAATTCAAATTTAATCGAGATTTCACGGACTCCAAATATCGCTAGGAAATCGAAAAAAAAAATTACAACGTAACGGATGATGTGAATCTACTTTAAGGCTTTTGAAATAGTATTTGAATTATGAAGAGTGGGCATATGGGCCTACATCTTGTTATCGGATGCAGAAACCAGCCGATAGGATTTCACCTTTTTCGATGTCAAAACACATGCCGTGTGGCATCCGTTATTCAGATATTAATAACGTAGGAATTACTTAATAATGTAGGGATTATTATATTAATTATAAGTTAATTTATATATTATTTTAGTTTTATCAGAATATATATATATATATATATATATATATTGGTGTTTTTAATTTTTTAATCAAACATCGTATTAATTTTATACATATATGACTTATTTTTTATTTACCTATCAAATGTCATATAAATTATATGAAAATTAATACATAAATAACTTATTTTCTATTCAGCTCGTGGGAGCTGATTTGGAGTTGATTTATTCAGGTATTGAATTAAGCACAAGCAATATCATGTTTGATAGCTAATTAGGAGGTAAATTATTCGTGTATAAAATTAATATTGTGTTTGATAGTTAATTAAAAGATAAATTATTCATTTATAAAATTAATACTATATTTAATTTGCTATTATTCATTTATAAAATTAATACTATATTTAATTTGCTCTTTAAAAACCTGCATAACTAATAACATATGTTTAAGTAAAGAGAAAAAATATATATTATTTTATGCAGTTTAAAAAATAGAATAACTAACATATAAAACTAATATCAGCATAAAATATTATACCCACTTTATTTATTTTTAGTTATCATATATACTAAAAAATATTTATTTCAAAATAATTGTCAATTAGAAGATTGCAATGAATAAAACGCTGTGCAAAAAATATTAATGTTTCCACTTGTTCATTGTGCAATGCACCTATCTATTCAATGACGATGAGGCAGAAGATCTTAAATGATACTCTCTCCAATTTATGTGGTACTACTCCCTCTTGTTAAGTGAACTATTGAGATTTTTCTATAATTCAAAATAAATAAATTATTTAAAATTTAAAAAATTATTGAGACTTTTTTATATATTAAATTCTTTATTTAATAAAGTTTTTAATTACTTTACATTTTTTAGAAAAATAAATTGATATAATCAAAAGGGGTAATAGTGGAAAATAATTTCCTTTGATTTACGTCTTTAAATATTTTTCTTATGAGTTGTGTCATACTCAAATATTTCATGTAATATGGATTATAAGGAGTATCATTTATTTGTGGTCTAAAATATCCTTCTACCATTTATATGCCTATAAATTATTTCATAAGATTAAACAAAGAACTTTAAAGTTAAATTATTTCCAAATGCAAACAATTAACGGTAACCCCCCCCCCCTTTCCATTTTATTTATCACCTTTTGTTTTACCTGTCTCTGAAACACTTATATTTATTACTAGTGAACTTGTCTGCGCTCCGCGCGAAATGAATGACTGTTTTATAAATTTGTTATTAATTAAAAAATCAAAAATTATTTTTACTACTATAGTTCTTTTAAGAATTTTTTTAATATTATAACATATTAAAAGATTGCTAATTGATTTAACTTTCGTTCATCACCTGAATATATTTTAACCAAAATAAACTATCAATAACCAAATTTATATTTAATAAAATTTAACACTTTAACTTTCATACAAATTACTGAATTAGTGTGATTTGCAATCAAATTAGAACTCAATTTGGTAGGAAAAAAACAAATTATAGATATATAGATAAGTCAAAATGTAATGATCCTGAAGGTCATTTTTGGAATCTTTCGCGAAAAGATCATTTTATCCCTTCTCCTAGTTGCCTCGAGTCTTTTCTGGTTTGTATCGAGTGTTAGTTTTGGGAAAATTCTATGAAAAGGTTGGCTTTTGAGAACTTTTGAGTTTTATAAGCTTTAAGTGAGTAAAAGTGGATTTTAGGTCAATTGGAGCTATGAGTCTCGGAGCGAAATTCCGTCGATTTCAGCAACTTCGGAATGGAAAAACTGATCTAAGAGAGTTTGCAGAATCAGAATTGGGCTATAACGAAGAATTGAGGTCTTGAGTTGGAAGTTTAATGAATTTTAGGCCAAAGTTTGACTTTACTTAACTTTCGGAGTTTCGACACTCGAAATGGAGTTTCGACACTCGAAATGGAATTTCGATGACTCCGTAGAATTCGGGGGATGACTTTTGGTCTAGAAGAAGTGTAGGTTGAATTTTTAGAGGTTCCGAACGCATTTTGATATTTCGGAGGCCTAAGTTAGTTTAGTTGTAACTTTTTGAGTTTTGGATCAAGGAGATCTCGAATTCGAATTCTGATGGTTCCATTGATTCTGGAATGTCGAAATTAGTATAATGGCATAAAAGGTTTGTGTGCTCGAGATTTCAAACGAATCTCGAGGGTTGATTCCGAGAATTAAGACTTAGAGTTTTTGCTGTTGTTTGCTCTTATCTGGTGCCTGAAGTATTGCTCTTCGCGATCGCGTAGGCTTAGTCGCGATCACGAAGCATAAGCTCGATTAGTCATCGCAATTATATGGGCACTGTCGCGATCGCGAGGGTCGATTAAATGAGTTGACCCGTTGACCCTCTGTGATTGCAAGGTACTGTTCATCGCGATCGCGAAGGGTAAAATGTGTGTGAACAATGTTTAATTCTTAAATCACGAATTAGACCTCATTTCCTCCATTGTTGGACCTTGGGGAGCTCGGGAGGGACGATTCTTGGGAGATTTTTGAGGGATATCGAGTGGGTAAGTAATTTCTATCCAATTTTGTTATTACCCATCTATTATTGATTTTAGCCTCTAAATCATGGATTATTGAACTCAAACCTTGGGAGGGTTTTCAAGAAATCAAGTTTTAATGTTTTGATGATTTAGATTGGTTTTAAGTCCAATTTCAATTCCATTTTCACTAATAGTTTCTAAATACCTCAAGGATCGTTTTAATGTAAACATTTCAAAATTTCTGTTCTTTTTTCAAAATTGGGTATTTCCTTCTATTTGGGTCAATTTTGGATCGGGTGTTAAAAATATCGAATTGAGTATCATTAGACTCGTATTCTTATTGGGATTACTTATTTGAATAAATTATCTTGATTCATAATGTTGGCATAAGGGTAAAGCTCAGATTCTGACATAGTTCGAGATTAAAATTGAGGCAAGTGAATTTCTAAATCTATGTTTAAGTTTGTAGGTTCATGTATTTGTGTTTTACGTATTTGAAAGTGATGAAAAGTGATTTTGGGGATTAGATGTTTAAGCAGATGTATATTGAAATAAGGGGTAATAAAAGGTGAATGAGAGGATTTATGCATGTTGTGCTCAATAGGGGTGATACTTGACCTATCGTGAATATTTGAATATATTGTTGTGATATGGGTTGATATTTGACTTATTGTGCATATTTGAACTTACTTTTAAGATACGACTTGTGATTTGTTGATATTATCATTCCGTCATTGTATTTTTTCATGAACATTGCCTATTTGCATTGGTTCTGATACTTTGACATGGAATTTGATTCGATGATTATGCCGAAGGGAAATGGTTTTAGAGAGAAATGATTTATGTCGAAGGGAAATGATTTCGACAATTCCAAAGGGAAATGTTCCAGCGAGAGATGAGTTATGCTAAAGGGAAATGGTTTCGGCGGATGCATGGTCCATATGTGCCCCCATGGGTTTTGGCCTGCTAGTTAGCGGATGTGTACCATTTTGGATAGACATGTATCACTATATGTGACATTGCATTGCATATCATTACATCATACATCATTGTCATTTTGGATTATTTTATCCTTACTATTCTCTTGATCTGTATTATTGATTGTTGATATCATTTTTTTGATACTTGGATTGTACCGTTACGGAGGCTTATATGTATACTCATACTGTATTGTTAGAACTATTAGTGTTAGTACTTTTGTACTTTGGAACGTTTTCTTAAGCTTCTTAAAAATACCATGTGATCTATACTATCTATCACATTATCAAACAACTCTAAGGAAGGGAGGATGTGATGCCCCATCTTTGGCATAGACATTCCGTGCGAGTAGGAAAGGTTGGAAATAGGGTTATAAGGATTTGAAAGGAGTTAGAGGCCAAGTAATGAGTCATGAAACTCGACTTACTTGTGTAAGCTACCAACGTGGATGTCTTACATAATCAAGCTACTTGAAGCACATGTCGAGCTTAAGTAGCAATGATTACATAGGTTTTTAAAGTGAGACAAGATTACGAACCTACGAAAAGAAGCAAGTAGGTGATGCACCTACGGGGTTGGGTCATGACAGTTAGGCTGGGCTGAATTCTGTGCAGGTTGTAGTTTGGGGTTGGATGGTATGATAGGAGTACATATGTCTTATTAGCTTAGCTTAGTCTTAGTTGTTCGCTTGCTAGGTACGGACAGTGATTCCGTTCTCTCATTTTCCATCTGCGACTTACTGAGGAGATTCGAGAGGTAGTTGTTGATGCCGACTATCTTTCCTATTCATCTTTATCTTTTACTTTGATCTATTTGAGATACAAAGGTTAACACTTGTATATATTTCAGTTTCTTACTTTAGAAGGCTTGTACAGGTGACAACCAGTCCGGGGGGATTTTGCAATGATTAAGACTTTCGCTTTTGATATTTAAATTGCTTATTTTTAAATTGTGTTCAACTTTATTTTCCTCATTTAGTGGGTTAGGCTGACTTATCTGGTGGGAAAGGATAAGTGCCATCACACCCCAAATTTCGAATCGTGACAAATGGTATCATAGCCCAGGTTCATAGGTTTCATGTGTACAAGCCAAGTCTAAGTAGAGTCTTGAGGATCGATACAGAGACGTCTCTACTTGTCTTCGAGAGGCTATGAAGACTTTTAGGAAAACTTCTATTATTCATTTTTCTTATCGTGCGAGGTTTTCATTTTAGTAATAAGTGTCGTGTATTATTTTGACAAATTCCGAGGAATAGATCTATAGCTTCTAGTAGAGGGGAGGTAGTCCCCGAGGTTGATGTCGGGACTCCAGCTAGGGGTAGAGGTAGAGGCTGAGCTAGAGGCCGTAGGCGTGGACAGGTCGCAGGTAGAGGACGTGCCCGAGTAGTGACACTAGCCTGAGGTCAGGATAGAGAGGCTTTTTTAAAGCCACGTGTTAATATTGTTGGGGACCAGGTCCTTCCTAAGGTCGCAGCGCTATTGTTTCAAGATACTTTGTTGAGGATGTTGGGTGTACTAGAGGGACTTACTCAGGGTACTGCAGGTATGCCACAAGGTTGACATACTAGAGTTGGAGCACAGGCTCCTGTGGTTTATGTCCGACTAGGTCCTATGGTTGATGAGGATGGAGCACAGTGAGAGAGAGCTTTGGATGCACCCACAGTTGTGATGACCGATGATGAGCAGCGTCGCTATGAGAGGTTCTAGAAGATGGACCCATCGTAGTTTCAGGGTAGGAAGATTGAGGATGCACATGAGTTTCTGACTATATGTAGGGAGTTATTAGATAAAGTGGGTTGGCCGAGACACATGGGATCCACTATGCTACACTTCAGTTGCGTAGGCCAGCTTGAGAGCGGTGGAAGGTGTATTTGAGTGCTAGGTTAGTAGGGTCACAACAGGTTACTTGGGATGAGTTTATTAATGCCTTCTATGACCGCTTCGTCCCTCGGAGTGTGAGGGAGGAGAGTCGATTATGGTTCGAGAATTTGAGGCAGGACAGCCTCATAGTTGTTAAGTATGAGACTTGTTTCTACCAGTTGTCGAGACATGTTATGGCTGTTTTCCTGATGAGACAAAGTGGGTTCGTAGATTTGTGAGAGGGCTGACTTTTTCTATTTGTACTTCGGTGTTTTAAGCTGCTCGAGAGGAAGCTTTCTTCCAGTCCATCATGGGTACCGCTAATAAAGAGGAGTTGATATAGAGAGAGGAGTTCAGGGACCCCAAGAGGGCCTGTACTTCTGGTCAGTTTTCTGGTACCTCATTTGGAGGTAGAGGTTCTTATAGAGAAAGTGGTTTTTTAGCGTAGAGGATCGATTTATGCTTCCCTGCCAACTTCTAAGGGTGGTTAGACACAACGTGGATCATATAGTGCGGGTTAGGGTTAGTTGGGATCACAACAGCAGCCAATAGGCTGGGGTATTCAGATGAGTTCATCCGGTTCAACACAGTAGTATTCGGTATCGAGATCTTCCTATGGTTGTAGGGATCTTGTCCATCTGATTTGTTATTTCCCACTACAGGTTCACACCGGTCCACAACGTACTTATTCTACTCTAGCGAGAGCACCATCACCTCAGGCCCGAGGTCGAGGTAGGGGTCAGGCGGATAGAGTAGGTCGTAGTCCTTGTAGGGGTGCTGGTGGAGCTATAGTACCATAAGGTGGAGGTAGAGGCACCGTGTAGACTAGTGGAGGTAGGGGAGCTCAGTGCTATGCCTTTTTGAGAAGACTCGAGGTTGAGACTTCAGATGCATTCATTATAGGTATCGTCTGTCACAACCCAAGCCTAGGGCCTAGACGTGACATGGCGAATGAGGAACCCGAAAGTACCTCAATCAAGCCTCTTAGCATTCTTTTAGCCTTTCATAGGTAATGATGATAAATAAACAAGCGGAAATCATAATAGTAAATCTTCAACTTACATATGTCCAACAATACCTCTAACTATTAGATTTAATGGGGCTAAGACAAGTCCCTAACTCACCCTCAATCATAATAGAAGAAATGCCATAGTAAAATATCTTAACATATCATAAGCTAGAAAGATAAAGGAGTATTGTTCCCGGAACATGGGAATCACCAAAAGTAGTCTTCAATGGAATCTCAACTAGCCACGTGGAGGAAAACGAGGAGGAGCACTGGTCCCTATATGGTGATATCATATAGGCAAAAGAGTATACGTTAGTACTTTGAATGTACTAAGTATGTAAGGATGCATAAACATTGAGGAAACATTCAAACATTTATGTAATATGAAACATAATTTAATGTATACATAATAAATCATATAGATATCCGACATTTAAGACCATGCGAACTATTACATGGAATTCAACATAACCCCCTACATTGGCCGGGGAGACTACTTGCCAGATAGAACTCCGTCAACTTCATTCATTTCTTTAACTTTAACTTTAAGGCTATTTATGGATCCATTAGCCTAAGACTACAAGGGCTCCTATGTTGGCACATAGTTAATGAGACAAGGGGTTGCTACTAGAATTCTCTTACCGAATTTCACCTCAATGCCTCATTAGGTGCTAAGTCAATCCCACGGAATAATTTAATACTTTAAAATATTCATAGAATATAACTTGAGAATTCAAATATCATATTCGATAGAATAGCTCATTAAAACATTTGAAAATTCAAATATGCAAGAATTGTCCTTATTGCATAAAGAATCCATCATTCATATCATTCCATCATTCTTTATTTTCATAAGACTTCCTTTTGATCATAGATATTGCTTTCACAAATATTCATTTGGAGTCAAGGCTTTCGAGTCAAACTTTATTAAAAATATAGTCAAATTAGGTGGGTTCAAATCACTACAACTTGCAAATATGTATGTAAATAAATATACATAAATACTTTGAAATCCATTAATTAAAAATCATGCTTTAAACAACCCACCATGAATTTTAAAAACCTTTAAATAGATAAATAGAGGAATTACTTGCAAACCATCAATTCATACATATGAAATTATGTCGCATTAAAATAGACCAATAATCATTAGTTTAACCATGATTCATACTATTAAGTAAAAATAAAAATTACCATAAGAAAATATTACTTGAAATCAAGAAACTTAATTGAAAGAGTTTTTGGACTACATGGGTGGAAGAACCCATGGATAAACACCCACATAACTTAGAGTAGAGCTTAAAGAAAATAAATATAATTTATCATATAATCAAAATAGTTTAGACATGAGAGTGGAATGAATACTCTCATTGAAGCCTTACATACCTGGAATCCGAAGCTTTAGTCGGTATCGAAAAACTTAATGAACACTCTTGAGTCCTGGTTTTCTTTCTCACCGGAATGTTTTGTGTACTACCCGGAGTATATGAATCACCGGAATAGTATTTCTTTACTACTAAAAACTAAAACTATATTTGAGAATGTGTAAAGAAGTGTATAGAAAGAAGACTTGCTTGAGAAAGCTTGATGAATAAAATGAGGAAATAAGGTGGGTATTTATAGGTGGGAATGAGAGACCTAACAATAAATAAAATAATTATAAAGAAAAATCTGAAAATTTAATGGAATATATTGATGTCATGGATGATGTTAAATGGAGGACAATTTATGTCATGAGTGATGTCAAATGTATCTAGATCTTTCCATGGTAGGTGAAATGTGTTATCTTTCACAGAATACTCATTTTCAGAGCTGCGTTTGAATAGGATAAATTCCTTATTAGGATTTGGTGTCTTCATAAGAATTGTAGATATAGAAATATAGTTTCATGTAGTTTAAGAATCAACCAATTTGGAGCATCCTACAGTGAGATATGAATTTTCTTCTACAAACACTCCATTTCATCAAAGCACGCTGTCTTACAATAATTAAGTTATTTGACCTACTTAAACTCCAAAAATTAACATATGGTCTTCACAAAAGTTGTAGGTAATGATGTTATAATTACTCATAAATTTCAATCCCCTAATTTGGACTAGTCTATAAAAAGTTATGCCCAAAATATAGAGGTTGTATCATTTTTAGGCAAGAATTGAAACATCGTATACAACGTTCTTAGGGATATGAAAGGCTAAAAGAATGTTAAGAGGCTTGATTAAGGTACTTTCGGGTTTCTCATTCGCCATGTCACATCTAGGCCCTAGGCTTGATTATATTCTCTAGATAATGACTCGTGAAAGACCACCTCGAAGAGCAAGGGTTGACGATGAGGACCAAACTCCTCCAGTTCCCAATGCTCCACATCATGAGGATGGAGTAACCCATGACGAGTTTTGCAGTGTCATTACTTTGTTAGCTCAAGTCGTAGACAACCAAGGGCATCTAAGTGTTCCTCCTCCCCAAATGCAAAATCCAGCCTCTAGGATTCAGGATTTCCAAAGGATGAATCCACCCGAGTTCGATGGTTCTAAACTAGATGAAGACCTTATGGAGTTCATTAATGAGGTTTATCGGATTGTGGCTATCATGGGCGTGCCACCAAATGACAAGGCCGATCTAGTGGCCTATCAACTCAAAGGTGTGGCTCGAGTGTGGTATGAATAATGGGTTGTTGAGAGGGATAAAGAAATAGTCCAATAGGATGGGAAGAGTTTAAAGGTGCCTTCCTAGATCGCTTCTTCCCATTGGAGCTAAGGGAGGCCAAAATCCAAGAGTTTATCAACCTCCTTCAAGGGAGTATGAGTGTGAGGGAGTATGCTCTAAAATTCACTAAGTTGTCAAAGTATGCTCCCTTCATGGTCTCCGACCCAAAAGCTAGGATGAGTAAGTTTATTTTCGGTGTCTCAAGCTTGGTGTCCAAGGAGTGCAAAATGGCCATGTTGGTCAACGAGATGGACATATCTCGGTTAATGACTTACGCAGAACAAATTGAAGAAGAGAAGCTTAGAGAGAGATCAAGGGGGTTCAAAAAGGCTAGAGTAGATGGTGGAGGGTTTAACCCTTAAAAGTTCGATTATGATAACAATGGCAAAGGACAAGGTGGGCAATGATTTGTGGGACAAGGTTCCACCAATACTCCCCCTCTAAGGTTAAACAAGGACAAGAGTGGTAAACCAATGGTTCCAAGAGAAAATGTTGCTACTCAAACTTTTTCCGCTTGCAAGAAGTGTGGAAGGACTCACAAAGGAGAATGCTTAGCCGGCTCCAATGCATGCTTTAAGTGTGGCAAGCTGGGCCACCATGCTAAGGATTGTAGAGATGGTGGTGGTAGGACTCAAGGCCAAATTACTCATGGTCAACAAGTCCAAGGAGGTGTCTAACGCACCAACCGCTTTTACGCCTTGCATGGAAAACAAGAGGTTGAGGATGCACCCAATGTCATTACCGGTATGTTAAAGGTTTTTTCTTTTAATGTGTATGCACTATTAGATCCGGGTGCAAATTTATCTTTTGTTACTCCATTCCTTGCTAATAGATTTGATGTTTTACCTAAAATGTTATTAGAGCCCTATTTAGTGTCTACCCCCGTTGGTGAGTCAGTTATTGCTAGAAAGGTCTATAGGGGTTGCCTTGTGTCTATCTTGCACAAAGTTATTCCTTGTGATCTCATTAAACTTGACATGACAGATTTTGATGTCATTCTTGGGATGGATTGGTTACATGCATCTTATGCTTCCATAGATTGAAGGACTCGTCGAGTCAAGTTCCAATTTCCAAATGAGCCTGTTATTGAATGGGAGAGTCGTGATTCGGTGGTGAAGGGTAAGTTTATTTCTTTTCTTAAGGCCCGCAAAATGATTTCTTAGGGTTGTATTTACCACATTGTGAGGGTTAGGGATGTCAACTCCAAAAGTCCTCCTCTTGAGTCAGTTCCTATAATCAATGAATTTCTCGCTGTCTTTCCCGATGACCTTCCCGGTGTCCCTCCCGAAAGAGAAGTTGATTTTGATATCGATCTCCTCCCCGATACCCAACCTATCTCTATTTCTCCTTATCGTATGGCCCAAGCAGAATTGAAAGAGTTGAAGGAACAATTAAAGGACTTGTTAGAGAAGGGGTTCATTAGACCAAGTATTTCGCCATAGGGTGCTCCTGTTCTATTTGTGAGAAAGAAGGATGGGTCACTTCGAATGTGCATATACTATCGGCAATTAAATAAGATGACCATTAAGAACAAGTACCCACTCCCTAGAATAGATGACTTGTTTGATCAATTGGAAGAGGCAAGTCACTTCTCCAAGATCGACCTTTGGTCCGACTATCACCAACTACGGGTGAGGGAGTGTGACATTCCCAAAACGGCCTTACGAACAAGGTATGGTCACTATGAGTTTGTGGTGATGAGTTTTGGGTTAACGAATGCACCGACGGTGTTCATGGACTTGATGAATAGGGTGTTCAAACCTTACCTTGATACTTTTGTGGTGGTTTTCATTGATGATATTTTGATTTACTCTCGGGGTGAGGAAGAACATAAATGTGAATTTTAGTTAAAGAAGGTAGCATTTCTTGGTCACGTAGTGTCCGGTGATGGGATCAAGGTTGATCCTAAGAAAACAGAGGCTGTCAAAAATTGGCCTGGACCTTTGTCTCCTTCAGACATTAGGAGCTTCTTGGGTCTAGCTGGGTACTATAGAAGGTTCGTCCAAGGTTTTTCTTCTATCTCATCTCCTATGACAAAATTGACCCAAAAGAAAGCCAAGTTCATATGAACAGATGAGTGTGAGAAGAGTTTCCACACCTTAAAATATTGACTTACCTCCGCTCTTATTTTGACTCTCCCAGAAGGATTAAAAGGGTTTGTAGTTTATTGTGATGCTTCAAATATTGGTTTAGGTTGTGTCTTAATGCAAAACGGCAAGGTCATAGCCTATGCTTCTAGGCAATTAAAAGTGCATGAGCGTAACTACCCTACCCATAACCTTGAATTATTGGCCGTTGTTTTTGCTCTGAAGATTTGGAGGCATTTTCTTTATGGGGTGCATGTGGATGTGTATACTGATCATAAAAGTCTTCAATATGTGTTCACCCAAAAAGACCTTAATCTAAGGCAAAAAAGGTGGCTAGAATTCGTTAAGGACTATGACATGAGTGTGCACTATCATCTGGGTAAAGCCAATGTGGTTGCTGATACACTTAGTAGAGTGTCTATGGGAAGTGTGGCAGATGTAGATGAAAGGAAAAGGGAGTTGGTGAAAGATGTTCATCCGTTGGCTAGATTAGGGGTAAAGTTGAGTGGTAATGACGATGGTGGTATGGTTGTTCAAAATAGGTCTGAATCCTCATTGGTGGTGGATGTTAAATCAAAGCAAGATCTTGACCCGAAGTTTATCGAGTTAAAGAAGTTGGTAAAGGAAAAGAAGATAGAGGTCTTTTCCCAAGGGGGAGATTGGGTGCTATACTACCAAGGTCGGATATGTGTTCCAGGTGTTGATGGCCTAAGGAGTTTGATTTTGATCGAGACTCATAATTCTACATACTCCATTCATCCCGGTTCAACAAAAATGTACCGAGACTTAAAGAAGTTGTATTGGTGGGGTGGCATGAAAAATGACATAGCAAGGTTTGTGTCCGAATGTACGAATTGCCAACAAGTAAAGGCCGAACATCAAAGGCCGGGTGGCCTAGCCCAAGATATTGAAATCACTACTTGGAAATGAAAAGATGTGAATATGGATTTCGTAGTGGGTTTGCCTCATACCTAGAAGCGTCATGACTCAATTTGGGTAATTATTGATAGAATGACTAAGTCAGCTCACTTCCTACCAATTAAAACTTCCTATAGTGTCGAAGACTATGCCAAGTTGTATATTCGAGAGTTGGTGAGGTTGCATGGTGTGCCGTTATCCATTATTTCAGATCGTGGTACCCAATTCACTTCTCACTTCTGGAGATTATTTCAAAAAGGCCTCGGTACTAAGGTAAAACTGAGCACAGCATTCCATTCTCAAACGGATGGGCAAGCCGAAAGGACGATTCAAACACTAGAGGATATGTTAAGGGCTTGTGTGTTGGAGTTTAAAGGAAATTGGGATGATCATCTACCGCTCATCGAGTTTGCCTATAATAATAGTTACCACTCAAGTATTGAGATAGTGCCGTTTGAGGCTTTGTATGGGAGATGATGTAGATCACCGGTTGGTTGGTTTAAAGTAGGTGAGATGATCTTGTTGGGCCCCGATTTGGTACTTGATGCTTTAGAGAAGGTGAAGATCATTAGAGAAAGGTTGAAGATGGCTCAAAGTCGTCAAAAGTCCTATTCTGACACTAGAAGAAGGGATCTTGAGTTTAATGTGGATGATTGGGTGTATCTGAAGGTTTCACCCATGAAAGGTGTGGTTCGATTTGGTAAGAAAGGGAAATTGAGCCCTAGGTATGTAGGGCCTTATAGAATCGTGAGACGTGTTGGTAAGGTTGCATATGAGTTGGAATTACCATTGGAAATGGCCATGGTTCATCCGGTGTTTCACGTGTCTATATTGAAAAAATATGTGGGTGATCCTAGTTCCACATTATCTCCCCCTTGGGAACATTCGTCCTCGAATGAGGAAAGACTTAGATTGAGTAGAGTAGAGTGTAAAACAACAACCCATCATTAATGCAATAGTGTAATTTAAGACATCGTTTAAAATATATTTTATAATTTTGCAAACACATGACAAGAAACGTTGAGATGCAAAGATTTTAAGTAATTGAGCAAGGACAACTTAATACCTTAGGTTTGGGTAGAGGGGAAAAGATGAGGGTATCTCTTAATCATATCCGCTTCCACTTCCTGTGTTGCACTTTTTATTTGTTGATTCCTCCAAAGGACTTTAACAGATGCAACTTCTTTGTTCCTCAATCTCTTAACTTGCCAATCTAAAATTTCCACAGGAACTTCTTCATAGGTCAAGTTTTCTTCAATATTCACTACTCCCATAGATGATAAATAAACAAGCGAAAATCATAATAGTAAATCTTTAACTTACATATGTCCAACAATACCTCTAACTATTAGATTTAACGGGGCTAAGACAAATCCCTAGCTTACCCTCAATCATAATAGAAGAAATGTCATAGTAAAATATCTTAACATAACATAATCTAGAAAGATAAAGGAGTATTATTCCCGGAACATGGGAACTTACCAAAAGTAGTCTTCAATGGAATCTCAACTAGCCACGTGGAGGAGAACGAGGAGGAGCACTGGTCCCTACATGGTGATATCATGTAGGGCAAAGAGTATGTGTTAGTACTTTGAATGTACAAAGTATGTAAGGATGCATGAACATTGAGAAAACATTACAACATTTATGTAATATGGAACATAATTTAATGTATGCATAATAAATCATATAGATATCCTTTAAAACATTCATTTTATGGGAAATTAACCATAACCGACATTTAAGACCATGCGAGCTATTACATGAAATCCAACATAATCCCCTACTTTGGCCGGGGAGACTACTTGCCAGATAGAACTCCGTCAACTTCATTCATTTCTTTAACTTTAACTTTAAGGCTATTTATGGATCCATTAGCCTAAGTCTACAAGGGCTCCTATGTTGGCACATAGTTAATGAGACAAGGGGTTGCTACTAGAATTCTCTTACCGAATCCCACCTCAATGCCTCATTCAGTGCTAAGTCAATCCCACGGAATAATTTAATACTTTAAAATATTCATAGAATATAACTTGAGAATTCAAATATCATATTCGGTAGAATAGCTCATTAAAATATTTGAAAATTCAAATATGCAAGAATTGTCCTTATTGCATAAAGAATCCATCATTCATATCATTCCATCATTCTTTATTTTCATAAGACTCCCTTTTGATCATAGATATTGCTTTCACAAATATTCATTTGGAGTCAAGGCTTTCGAGTCAAACTTTATTAAAAATATAGTAAAACTAAGTGGGTTCAAATCACTACAACTTGCAAATATGTATGTAAATAAATATACATAAATACTTTGAAATCCATTAATTAAAAATCATGCTTTAAACAACCCACCATGAATTTCAAGAACCTTTAAATAGATAAATAGAGGAATTACTTGCAAACCATCAACTCATACATATAAAATTATGTTGCATTAAAATAGACCAATAATCATTAGTTTAACCATGATTCATACTATTAAGTAAAAATAAGAATTACCATAAGAAAATATTACTTGAAATTAAGAAACTTAATTGAAAGAGTTTTTGGACTACATGGGTGGAAGAACCCATGGATAAACACCCACATAACTTAGAGTAGAGCTTAAAGAAAATAAATATAATTTATCATATAATCAAAATAATTTAGACATGAGTGTGGAAGGAATACTCTCATTGAAGCCTTACATACCTGGAATCTGAAGCTTTAGTCGGTATCGAAAAACTTAATGAACACTCTTGAGTCCTGGTTTTCTTCCTCACTGGAACGTTTTGTGTACTACCTGGAGTATATGAATCACCGGAATAGTATTTCTTTACTACTAAGAACTAAAACTATATTTGAGAATGTGTAAAGAAGTGTATAGAAAGAAGACTTGCTTGAGAAAGCTTGATGAATAAAATAATGAAATAAGGTGGGTATTTATAGGTGGGAATGAGAGACCTAACAATAAATAAAATAATTATAAAGAAAAATCTGAAAATTTAATAGAATATATTGATGTCATGGATGATGTTAAATGGAGGACAATTTATGTCATGAGTGATGTCAAATGTATCTAGATCTTTCCATGGTAGGTGAAATGTGTTATCTTTCACAGAATACTCCTTTTCAGAGCTGCGTTTGAATAGGATAAATTCTTTATTAGGATTTGGTGTCTCATAAGAATTGTAGATATAGAAGTATAGTTTCATGTAGTTCAAGAATCAACCAATTTGGAGCATCCTACAGTGAGATATGAATTTTCTTCTACAAACACTCCATTTCATCAAAGCACATTGTCTTACAATAATTAATTTATTTGACCTACTTAAACTCCAAAAATTAACATATGGTCTTCACAAAAATTGTAGGTAATGATGTTGTAATTACTCATAAATTTCAATCCCCTAATTTGGACTAGTCTATAAAAAGTTATGCCCAAAATACAGAGGCTGTATCATTTTTAGGCAAGAATTGAAACATCGTATACAACGTTCTTAGGGGATATTACATCGTCCCAATTTGTCACCGACCTACATTTGTATTATTTGATCCTGGATTTAGTTTCTTCTATGTGTCTGCCTATTTTGCATCTGATTTTGATTTAACTTGTGATCGCATGCCCGTGCACGTTCATGTTTCCACACCCGTGGGTGAGCCCTTAATGGTGTATTGAATGTATTGATCTTATTTTGTTTCTTTAGCAGGGTTTAATACTTAGGTAGACATGATTATTTTGGAGATGGTAGATTTTGATGTGATATTGGGTATGGATTAGCTTTCTCCTTATCGTGTTATTCTTGATTTCTATGCTAAGATAGTGACTTTAGCGTTACTTGGTGCCCCGAGAGTTGAGTGGAAAGGTACTAGTGATTCCTATCCTAGCAAGGTCATCTCTTATTTTCGTGCTCAAAGATTGATTGATTGGGGGTGTATGTCGTACTTAGCCTTTATTCGGGATAATTACGTTAAGTCACCTCTCATGGTTAAGGAGTTTATCGATGTGTTCTCTATCGATCTTCCGGGAGTCCCTCCGAATAGAGATACTAATTTTGCTATTGACTTGAAACTGGCATTGAGCTCATTTCAATTCCACCTTATCACATGACCCCGATAGAGTTAAAGGAGTTGAAGGATTAGTTGCATAATTATTAAGTAGGGGGTTTATTCTCCCTAGTATGTCACCTTGGGGTGCACCAGTTCTGTTTGTGAAGAAGAATGATAGGTCTATGAGGATGTGCATCGATTATAGGCAGTTGAACAAAGTGACTGTCAAGAACAAGTATCCTCTTTTTCACATAAATGATTTATTTGATCAACTTCAGGGAGCGGCCATGTTCTCCAAGATTGACTTTTAGATCGAGGTATCATCACTTGAGGATTAGGCCGTCAGATATTCCTAAGACAGCGTTACGGACCTGTTATAGCCATTATGAGTTTTTGGTTATGTCATTTGGGCTGACTAACGCCTCGGCAACATTCATGGAGTTAATGAATGGGGTATTTCGGTTATATCTAGACTCCTATTTGATCGTGTTCATTGATGACATCTTAGTATATTCCAAGACAGAGGAAGATCATGCTTGTCATTTGAGATCGGTGCTTCAGAAGTTGAGAGAGCACAAGTTATATGCAAAGTTCTCTAAATGTGAATTTTGGCTCTATTCGATAGAATTTTTTAGGCTCGTGGTGTCCAAGGAGGGTATTAGAGTGGATCCGGCCAAGATTGAGGCAGTTAGAGGCTGGACTAGACCTACTTCTCCTACCAAAATGCGGAGTTTTGTGGGATTGTCTGATTATTATCGGCGTTTTGTACAGGGTTTCTCCACCATCGCGGCTTAGGGTGGCATAAAATACCAAAAACCGAATTACCAAACTGAATCAGTTATTTTGGTATTCGGTACTTCGATTCGGTATTCGGTACCAAAATTTAATATTTTGGTATTTTAGTTTCAGTTTTGGTATTTATAATTTTTTCATTCAGTATTAGGTAAATACCAAATATCGAAATTATTTCTATTGGCTATTGGGCCTCCTGTAATTATTTTTATTGGGCTCATTCCTATAATTTACTTATTCAGATGATCCATTTCAGTATTCAGTATTCATCCCTATACTGCCCAGCCCTAATCTTCACTCTTCACTCTTCACTTCTAACTTCTGAGTTCACCACCTCAAACCTCAGTCTTCACGCCGCCATTAGCCCTTAAGCTTCATGTCTTCACCGCTTCACGCCGCCATCAGCTTTCCGTTCTCCATCAAATACCAAATGTTTTGGAAAGATTTATATCTGATTAGGCTTTACAGCCTCACACACTGCTTCACACCATCTTCACTTTCACCACTTCACGCCGTCATCAGCTTCACCACTTCACGCCGTCATCACCTTCGCCGCTTCACGCCGCCTTCACTCTTTGCTTCTTCTCTTCCTCTTCCTCTTCCAGTCTTCCTTCACATTTTGTCTCTATTTCCCCCCCAAATAAATTATCGCATTGTCATCATTTGGCTGTGTAATCACTAATCAAGCATTTAAATATTCTCGGGATTCAGTGTCAACTTAGTTCTTTTTTTGGAGCATATGCACAAACAATTTTCACCTTAGTCTTTTTTTCTTGAACCAAATTACTTTTATTTGTAACCTTAGACTAGTTAAGTGGTAATTACAATAACAACAACAAAAACTCAAATATATTGCACAGAAAGAACACTACTATGTAAAATTAACAAATTCTAAGAGCACCTAATTTTTCAGAAAAAACAAAAAGAATATATATATTGCACATAAAGAAAGAACACTAGTATGTAAAATTAACAAAATCTATGAGCACACAAATATTCCAGAACATAAAAAAAATAGAAAGAATGTATATATATAGAGAGAGAGAGAGAGAGAAAATAAAAAAAAAACTATACTAAAATAATAAACAGTGTGTTAATTCTATTTCTTCACAGGGGATTATACATGACCATTATCGACGTAATTTTTCCAGTACCAATGGTCTGTCTAGACTCGAGACATCTCTTCCATCTCTTCAATAAACGGGCATATTATTTGTGTGTTTCGAATTATTGTTAATTTATGTCTTATAATATTTATAATCTCTTCTATGTTTAGATGGAAGATGAAATAAGTCGAACAACCAATGTCAGTGGAAGCGTACCTCTGGCTCTTACTAAGTCTCTTGATTCAACACCGGAAGTTGAACAACATTCAATTGAAGAGGAAAGCTATAAAATCAAGATCTGCTGCTTGGCCGCATTATGATAAGCTCATAGAAGATGGAATTAACAAAGCAAAGTGCAAGTATTGTGGTAAAGTTCTCTTAGCTGATTCAACTAAAAATAAAATAAGTGGATTGAATAAACATTTGAAAACTTGTCCTAAAATCCAAATAAGGCTAACACTTTCAATTCCAAGTACAAATAATCAAATTTAAACTTTCCATTAGAAGGTGAAATGCGTGATGGGGCAATATGGACTTTTGATCAAGAGGCATCTCGGAAGGATTTAGTTGAGATGTTAATCCTTGATGAGCTTCCTTTTCGTTTTGTTGAAAAGGAAGGTTTTAAGAAGTTTATGAAAAAAAAACCAACCTTTATTTCGAGTTTCCTCCCGTAGAATAGTGATTAGGGATTGTTATGTAGTTTTTGGTGAAGAGAGACAAAAGTTTATGAAGTCTTTGAAAGAAACATCACCAAGAGTTTGTCTAACCACAGACACATGGACTTCTATACAAAGAATAAATTATATGTGTTTGACAATACACTTAATTGATAGTGATTGGCTCTTGCATAAAAGAATTTTAAACTTTCAGGTTGTTACTAGCCATAAGGGTGATGAAATAGCCCATTGTATTAGTAAGTGTTTTCTTGATTGGAAATTGAAAAAAATTATCACTATAACTGTAGATAATGCTTCTTCTAATGATGTCATGGTGAAAGAGTTACACAAACAAATGGTTAATTATAGATCTAACATGAAATGTGGTAACCATCTTCACGTCAGATGTATGACTCACATTTTGAATCTTATTGTGCAAAATGGCATGAAAGAAGTTGGTCCATCGATCAAACATGTTAGGCAAATGGTGAAATATGTTAGACAATCTCCCGCAAGGATTAGAAAATTTGAGGAATGTTGTGAACTAAAAAATATAGACAATAAGAAGTCATTATATTTAGATATTTCAACCCGGTGGAATTCGACCTACTTGATGTTAGATGCCACACAACATTTTGAGAGTGCTTTTGATAGGTTTGATCTTGAAGATGGTGGATTGTCAACTTATCTTGCTAATCATGTTTGTGAAGATGAAAGTGTTACAGGTGTACTTGAAAGTGATGATTGGCAAAAGGTGAGAAATATGGTAATATTTCTTAAAAGATTTTATGATCTAACTGAGAAGGTTTCAGATTCACTCTATGTCACTTCTAATGGTCACTTTGAGGATATAGTTGAGCTTCACAATCATTTAAGAGAGTGTATGGAAGACAATGATCCTTCTTTGGCAAAAATGGAAGAAAAAATAAAAGAAAAGTTTGTCAAGTATTGGGGTGCTCCTGAAAAAATGAATAAAGTGCTTTTTACTGCCTCTATCTTAGATCCTCGTAACAAACTTGAGCATGTTGGCGACGCACTTGAGGATATGTTTGGAGATGAATAGGGGAGTGAAATAAAAGATGAAATGGTGACTTACATGAAATTTATATTTGAAGAGTATGTAGCAAAATTCTCTAATGTATCTCGATGCTCATCTTCTCTCTCTATTTTATCGGGTCAGACATCGGATTCATCTATCTCTAACACTAGCACAAAATCAACAAAAGTGAGAAATAGGATCCAAATAAAGAGGAAAAAACAAAATGGTACAGGTTTGGGTGGTAAGTCAGAGTTGGAAAGGTATCTTAGTGAAGAACTAAAGCCAAATGATGATGACGACAATTTTGATATCTTATCATGCTGGAAAGCTCATTCTCCTAGATATAAAATTCTTTTCGAGATGGCTCGTGATGTGTTGACAATTCCAATTTCTAGTATGGCATCGAAATGTGCCTTTAGCACCGGAGGCCGTATTCTTAATTCATTTAGGAGTTCTTTGACTTCGAAATTGGTGCAAGCTGTTATTTATCTTCAAGATTGGCATCGAAATGAGCCTTATCCCATAAATGTTGAAGAAGATTTTAATGATCTTATGAAACTTGAACTTGGTATATTTTTCAGTTTTTGTATTTTATTTTTATAGTTTTTTGCTTTGTTTAATTATTGACTTATTTTAAATTCTTTTTAGCTATGGATGATATTGACTGCATTATTCAAGCTGAAAAACAGGTGGATGTTATTTGTTGGTGTTGTTTGTTGCTATTATTGTGTGTTGCAGGTATAGTGTAGGTTGTGTAGGTGCTGCAACTTATGTTTTTTGATGCTGTTGTTGTGTGTTGCAGGTGTAGTATAACTGATGCAGGTGGTGGTGTTGACTGATATTGTTGTGTATTGCTGCTGCAGGTGGGTGTTATTTGTTGTTGTTGCTGTGTGTTGCAGGTATAGTATAGCTGCTGCAGCTTATGTTTTTTGTTGCTGTTGTTGTGTGTTGTAGGTGTCAATTGCTGCTGCTGCAGGTGGTGGTGTTGACTGCTGTTGTTGTGTGTTGGCTGTTGCAGGTGTAGTGTGTCGCTGATATAGGTGGGTGTTGTTTGTTGCTGTTGTTGTGTGTTGCAGGTGTAGTGTAGGTTGTGTAGCTACTGCAACTTATGTTTTTTGATGTTGTTGTAGTTGTTGTGTGTTGCAAGTGTACTGTAGCCGCTACAGGTGTTATTGTTGAGTGCTATTGTTTGTTGTTGTTGTTGCTTTTTAGTTTTAGGAACTCACATAATAGTAAAATTAAGATGGTTTGTGGCTACTTATTTTGTAATTAGATCAGATTCAATCATTCAGCTCACCTGTCAGAGGCCAGAATCTATCCTCTTATGTCGTGCTATAAATAAATATAATGTGAGTATGTGACTCCAGCAAATGTGTCTCTCCTTGCATATATTTTTTGAAGCATTTGTATGCTTGAAGCTAGAGAGAAATTAAAAGATGAGAAGACTTGGCCTTTCTTCTATTGTCTAAAATATTAGTTTTCAGAAACTTGCAACTGCATACGGAGGTGATCCATTTAAAAAAAAGTGCTTGCATTTTGGTTGATCTTATAAGATGCAAAAATTTTGGTATTACCGAATATCATACCGAATCGAATTTTAATTTACCGATTACAGAATTACCAAACCAAAGTTTAAAAGTTCGATATTTGGTATATACTTTGAATTACCGATTATCAAATTATTGAATTCAAATTTTGAAAATACCAAACCGAATACCTAATGCCCAGCCCTAATCGCAGCTCCTTTGACTAGATTGACTCAAAAGGTCATGGATTTCCACTGGTCCAATGAGTATGAGGCGAGCTTCCAAAAGCTCAAGACCTTGTTGACTTTAGCTCCTATATTGACCCTACCCGAGGAGGGTATGGACTTCACCGTATATTGTGATTCTTCTGGTGTTGGTTTTGGTGGGGTCCTAATGAAGAAGGGAAAGGTAGTTGCCTATGCATCTAGACAGTTGAAAACTCTTGAGAAGAACTACCCTACACACGGCTTAGAGTTGGCGGTGGTTGTATTTGTGTTGAAGCTGTGGCATTACTATCTATATGGGAAGCATTGTGAGGTGTTCATCGATCACTGGAATTTTTAGTACATTTTCATTCAGAAGGATCTGAACCTGAGACAGCGCAGATGGATTGAGCTCCTGAAGGACTGTGACATAATAATCTTGTACCATTCGGGGAAGGCCAATGTAGTGGTCGATGCTTTGAGTAGGAAGGCTCCTAGTATGGGGAGTCTTATAGTGATTAGTTTTGATAGGAGGCCCTTGGATAGGGATATGCAAAGGTTAGCCAATAGTTCTGTCCGATTACGAGTGTCTGGGGAGGGTGGAGGCTTTATTGCTTTCATTGAGGCTCGATCTTCACTAGTTGAGTAGATTCAGGAACGACATTGGGATAATGAGAAGTTGTGTCTCATTCGAGACAAGGTGATGAAGGGAAAGTCTAAGGAGGCCAAACTCGATTCAGAGGGGCTTTTGAGGATTGAAGGTAGGATTTGTGTGCCCAAGGTGGGTGATTTGATCAGATTAATCCTTGAGGAGGCTCATTGATTCAGATATTTTATTCATCCAGGTGCGGCGAACATGTATCATGACCTTAGCCAGTACTATTGGTGGTGTGGAATGAAGAGAGACATTGCAAAAAATTATGTCGAAGTGTTTGACTTGCCAGCAGGTTAAGTGTGCGCATCAGAGGCCTAGGGATATGAGTCAGAGGATTCCTATTCCCACTTGGAAGTGGAAAATGATCACCATGGACTTCCTTGTGGGTTTACCTCCCATTGTGGGTAGTTATGACTCTATATGCATGGTTGTTGACAGACTCACCAAGTCCGCCCATTTCATTCCAATTAAGGTGAAGTACAAGACTGATAGGCTAGCGCAGTTGTATATTAGTCAGATCATTCGGCTTCATAGAGTCCCAATATCCATTATTTCGGATCGAGGTTCGGTGTTTACTTCACACTTTTAGTAGGCTTTACAAGAGGGACTGGGTACTAGGCTTGATATGAGTACAGTTTTTCACCCACAGATTGACGGACAGTTCGAGCGGACGATTCAGGCATTGGAGGATATACTTCAGACCTGTGTTATCGATTTCGGTGCTAGATGGGAACAATATTTTCCCTTAGCGGAGTTTGCCTACAACAACAGTTATCACTCTTATATTCAGATGGCCCTATTTAAGGCATTGTATGGTAGGCAGTGTTGATCTCCTATCGAGTGGTTTGATTCACCTAGGATGGATTTTCTCGACACAAATTTACTTAGGGATGCTATAGAACAGGTTCGTATGATTCAGGGTAGGCTCTTGACTATCCAGAATAGGTAGAAGAGCTATGCAGATAGAAGATTTTGACCCTTGGAGTTCATGGAGGGTGACCATATTTGACTCCGCGTGTTGCCAATGAAGGGTGTAATGCAGTTCAGAAAAAAGAAAAAGCTTAGCCCTCGGTTCATTGCCCAAATAAGATTTTAGGAGGAATGGGAGAGGTGGCTTACAGATTGGCCTTACCACCAAGCTTGTCAGTTGTGCATCTGGTATTTCATGTTTCTATGCTCCAAAAGTACATTCCGGATGAGTCTCATGTGATTTCTCTTGATTCAGTGGAGTTGGGTCCAGATTTGTCATTTGAGGAGGAGCCCATAGCCATTCTTGATAGACAGGTACGTAAGCTTAGAACCAAGGAGATAGCTTCATAAAGGTCCGATGGAAGCACCGTATAGTTGGAGATGCTACTTGGGAGATGGAGTCTGATATGCGTGCCCGATACCCACTGTTTTTTGAGACTCCAGGTACTTCCTTTACTTTATGTTCGAGGACGAACCTTATTTTTAGTGGTGGATGATGTAATGACTCTGAAGGTCATTTTTGAATCTTTTATAAAAATACCATTTTACCCTTCTCTCTATTTGCCTCGAGCTTTTTTTAATTTGTATCGAGGGTTGGTTTTGGGAAAATTCTATGAAAAGATTGGCATTTGGGAATTTTTGAGTTTCATAAGCTTTAAGTTAGTAAAAGTGGAATTTTAGTCAACTAGAGTTACGAGTCTCGAAATAAAATTCAGTCAATTCCAACAACTCCAAAATGGGAAAATTGGTCTAAAAGAGTTTGCGAAATCAGAACGGGGGCTATAACAAAGAATTGAGGTCTTGAGTTGGAAATTTGATGAATTTTAGGTCAAGGTTTGACTTTGGTCAACTTTGTGAGTTCCAACGCTCGGAATGGAATTCCGACGATTTCCTTGGATTCGGGGGATAGTTTTTGGTTTAAATGAAGTGTTAGTTGAATTTTTAGAGGTACCGAGCCCATTTTGATACTATGGAGGCCTAAGTTAGTTTAGTTGTGACTTTCTGAGTTTCGGGTCAAGGAGACCTCGAATTTCAATTCTGATTATTCCATTGAGTTCGAAACATCAAAATTAGTGTAGTATCATATAAGGCTTGTGTGTTCGGAATTCCAAACGAATCCCGAGGATTGATTCTGAGAATTGAGACTTAGTGTTTTTGTTGTTGTTTGCTATTATTTGGTGCTTGAAGCATTGTTCTTCGCGATGGCGTAAGCTTAGTCGCGATCGCGAAGCGTAATCTCGATCAGTCATCACGATCGCGTGGGCACTGTTGCGATCATGAGGGTCAATTAAATAAGTTGACCCGTTGATCTTCTACAATCGCGAGGTACTGTTCATCGCGATCGCAAAGGGTAAAATGTGCCTGAACAATGTTTAATCCCTAAATCGCAAAATAGACCTCATTTCCTCCATTGTTGGACCTTGGGAAGCTCGGGAGAGACGATTCTTGAGAGATTTTCGAGGGACATCGAGTGGGTAAGTAATTTCTATCCAATTTTGTTATTACCCATCTATTATATATTCTTTTTAGCCTCTAAATCATGATTTATTGAACTCAAACCTTAGGGGTTTTTCAAGAAATCAAGTTTTAATATTTTGATGATTTTAGATTGGTTTTAAGTCTAATTTCAATTTCATTTTCACTAATAGTTTCTAAATACCTCAAGGATCGTTTTCATGTAAAAAAATTTGGATTTCTGTTCATTTTTTGAAATCGGGTAATTTGGGCTGTTCATGTCAGTTTTGGAACGGGTGTTAAAAATATAAAATTGGGTATCGTTAGACTCGTATTCTTATTAGGATTGCTTATTTGAATAGATTATCTTGATTCGAAATGTCAGCGTAAGGGTAAAGCTTAGATTTCAGCGTAGTTCGAAGTTGAAATCGAGGTAAGTAAATTTCTAAACCTATGTCTAAGCTTGTAGGATCATGCATTTGTGTTTTACGTGTTTGGAAGTGATGTAAAGTGATTATGGGGATTAGATGAGGATAATTGATGTTTAAGCAGATGTATATTGAATTAAAGGGTAATAAAAGGTGAATGAGAGGATTTATACATGTTGTGCTCAATAGGGGTGATACTTGACCGATCGTGAATATTTGAATATATTGTTGTGATATGGGTTGATATTTGACTTATTGTGGATATTTGAACTTACTGTTGAGATATGATTTGTGATTTGTTGATATTATCATTCCATCATTGTATTTTTTATGGACATTGCCTATTTGCATTGGTTCTTATACTTTGAGATGGAATTTGATTTGATGATTATGCCGAAGGAAAAAATGGTTTCTGTGAGAAGTAATTTATGCCGAAGAAAAATGGTTCCGGCAATGCCGAAGGAAAATGTTCCAGTGAGAGATGAGTTATGCCAATGGAAAATGGTTCCGGCGGATACATGGTCCATGTGTGGGCCCCTATGGGTTCTGGCCTGCTAGTCAGCGGATGTGTATCATTTAGGACAGACATGCATCACTATATGTGACATTGCATTGCATATCATTACATTATACATCTTTGTCATTTTGGACCTTTTACCCCTGCTATCTCCTTGATCTGTATTATTGATTAATGAGACCATTTTTTTGATGCTTGGGTTGTACTGTTACGGAGGCTTATATGTATACTCATATTGTACTGTTAGAACTGTTAGGCTGGGCTGAATTCCGTGCAGGTTGTAGTCTGGGGGTTGAATTGTATGACAGGAGTACGTGTGTCTTATTAGCTTAGCTTAGTCTTAGTTGTTCGCTTGCTGGGTACCATGTCGGTGGTACTCACTCTTGGTATCTACACTTGTGTAGGTTCTCAGCCCGAACAGTGATCCCGTTTTCTCATTTTCCATTTGTGGCTTATTGAGTAGATTCGAGAGATAGTTGTTGATGTCGGCCATCTTTCATATTCCTCTTTATCTCTTACTTTGATCTATTTGAGATACAAAGGTTGAGATTTGTATTTACTTCAGTTTCTTACTTTAGAAGACTTGTTACATGTGACAACCAGTCCGTGGGAGAAATTTTTTTAATGATTAAGACTTCCGCTTTTGACATTTAAATTGCTTATTTTTAAACTATTTCCGCTTTTATTTTTCGCATTTAGTGAATTAGGTTGACTTGTCCGATGAAAAAAAATAAGTGCCATCACATTCGAATTTCGGGTGATGACATGAAAACATTATAAAAATGTGAATGACAACTATTTATTGAGTTCTTCTTTCATCCTATGTTAAAGCCTTTTCAAATGCTAAATAATGTGTTCTTTAATTTCATCATCATTAAGCCTCTTAGATAACGTACTTACAGTATAACATAAGAAATAAATAATCAATGTGCCCACATCTTTTTTATATTGTCCACCTGACATTTCATAAATAAAAATAAAAATAAAGTACAAAATAAATATATCTGCATTTTTTATCATTCTTTTGTTCTTCACTTTATTTTTAGTTTTGTTATTTATTTCTGCAGTCAATAAATTAATTATTAATGGCAACAATCTTGATTAGCATTAAGTTTTTCAACCTTTGATATTTACCAATTTATTCGTTATGAAACTGAATCATAAAAAGTAAATTACTTCTTAGCCAAAAAATAAAACTTAATGAGTAAAGAGTAATTTGTTCGAACCTCAACACATGATAGTGCTTCTGTTTTTGGTGCTTCAATAACATACAAACAATTGCTAAAGTATAAAATTATGAAATTATGATGTAACAAAAAGATGACTAAATAATGTGTCCAAATATTAATTGGATCTCTTGTAACAAATAAAATTAAACTTATTCAAAAAATAATTTAAAAAATTATAAAATAACTATTAGCTTGAACGTCTTCAATGAAATGAAAATGTTTCTTATTAATGTACCCTTCTCGAAAGATCTTATTGCATCACCTACATTATAACCATTATAAATAATAATAGGTTTGAAGCCATTCAACGTATTAATTCATCAAACCTATCACTAAAATGAATCAACAATTTTAAAAAATTCAAAAGATGCTATAACACAACCTTAGTTAACCAATAAAATTAATAATCTAAAAGAGCAAGTGAATATGAATGGTACACATGAAAAAAAAAATGTTGAACCAAGAATAATATATAGTCAAGAAATATGTAAAAATAAAAATAAATTGAGCACTGAAAATCATATTAATTTACGATACATGAATAACAAAAAGACACAAATCACAGTTGAGGCTGAAATCAAAGTTCATGATGAATCAACTCCAACAATTTGCGCATTTTTTTTAAATATTATTTCTCCTCCTTAACTTTACTCGTAAAACCTATCAACAACTTCTCACGTTATTTTTACTCCATTTAGTTATTTATTAGCTTTCAGCTATAGCTGCTAATAGCCAGAAGCCCAGAAGTAACTATACAGTAACACAAAAGACTGAAGGCTTTGTAATTTTCAATTCATAAAACTCACTTGTGCAATAGGAAAATACAGCTTCAAGCAATACTTTTCACTAAGCAAATATATATAAAGGCAAAAAAAGAAGTAAAATGAATTGAAAATTTATAATCCACAAACAAAACTTACCTCAAAAAGATAAATAAGCCATCAGAATAAGAAGAAGAATGATCCCTCCCATATTGATCTCTCAATAGGATGAAAACACATCACCTTTGGTCTTTGGACATAACCACATTACCATCTAAAGACCATTTTTGTTTTCCCTAAGTATTTTCTCTCCTTTGCTTAAAGTTAAAGAACTAAAACTTCCAAAAGTTAAAGAACTAAAACTTCCAACTCGAAATGGAGGAAAGTTGATGAAAGAACAGTTACATGTTTAAAAAGATATTTATTTTTAAAAATAATATAACATATAGGGGAAGATAAAACATTATAAGAATAGGGAAAGATCTGTAGTTGAAAGGTGAAAGGTTATAGTATTAAAAAATATTAATGAGGTATACTAGAAATTAGATCTATAGCAACAATCTAAATGGCAACGGTTCTAACTTGTTGCAATAACATTTTCCGTGCTGGTAGAACAATTTGCAACTAAACTGTTACACAAGTAAAACAACCGTTTCATTAGATAGAGTCTATTGCAACGGTTTGTAAAATAGTCGCACAGACCCATCTATGGCAACGGTTCCAGGGTGAAATATCTCTCTATTATGGCAGGCCTTCTTCTAATATCTTTAAAAAAAAAACTAAAAAAAAATACTTCTTTAAAATCTCCTTCAGCTGGTATGTATGAAATTTGCACCTATATTTTTGTTCATGGTTCCTAAATTGTGTGTATGAGTCTAACGTTGTATGTGTCATTAACATATTTTCCTCACTTAACCTTAAAAGTTCAAACTAGATGAAAATGAGAATTCATGTTCTAATCCATTAAGGAGACATGGAGAAGTAAATGAAGTTCATTACAAGGAAACTACTATGTACGGACTTGATATAAATAGGTCTAGGTTCTTTGTGTTGTAATCATGAGTACATATTTGAAGGGTCGTATGAATTTAATATCAGCTTATCCAGATCTGTTTGAAGTTCCTTACATATAGTCTTGCTTATGTGTGGTAATCCATTATTTTCCCTAAACTGTGGAACTATATCATCATATTTGGTGATTTATAATAAAATCTCTTACTTTAATGGTGTACATTATGGCTGAGGTAGTTAAATACACATTGTAAAAGATGAAGAACTAGAGATGGAATGGTAAAATCTTCCCCACTTGTAAATGATAGTTTCAGGTTCATGTTAAGTTGATATAGTGTTTAAATTTTTTATATCATGTATGTAAATGCATTTCATATTAAATCTCATATGCTACCTCCTACAGTTGCACAACCTTAACAAATCAATGTTTCTTCCACTTTGCTTAGGAAACGCCATATTTCTCCTTCCAGGTGTTTTCTTATTTTTATTTAGCAGCTTTTTAATAGACACCTTCAAAGTTTCCCATAAAATGACTACTACCTCAATTGATATGCCGTATCATCTTTTATTTATACTGTTCTTGATCATGATCTTGATCAATAGATAAACTTATAGTATGCAACTTGATTCATTATTAAACAACTACTTTATGGATTGATACAGAGAAGCAAAAGTATCTCATATTAGTTCAGACCAAGAACTTGTAATTATAATTTGACCACTTAATGTTCCTTTTTTTTGTTTTTTTGTTTATTAGTTAGAGTGCTTATGGATCTATGAAAAGATAATTCTTTTGATGTTTTGAAAGAAGTAAAAGTATTTTTTTAGCCTAAATACTGTTTGTGAATATATTTGTTTGTGAAACTTTTACTAAATTATTTATTTATCATTTTTTGTAGGTGGTGAAAATGAATAAAAATTAGAGGAGAGCATGGGAGATCATCCTTGGAAGTGTGTGTTGAGTGACTTACAAATGTTATAAGAATGTTTCAATTTTTGACCATTTGAAAACTTGTGTATGTTTATACTTGAATTGTCAAACACTACTGTTTATTTTGCTTTTATATATGGATAACACTTGTTAAAATTTTGGATTATGATTTTGTTGTTGAATAGTTTTTTGTGATTTATATTGATTTCTTCATTATATTTTATTATATAGGTAAAATTTAAAATTCAAATCATTGCAATAGGTTCCAAAAGGTGTTGCAATAGACTCAACAAACTGTTGCAATATGCTAGAAAACCATTGCAAATAGATCCTAGTCACTGTTACAATATGTTACTGCAACAGATTTTTAACTGCCCCAATAAACAAAACAACCGTTGCCATAGATAGACATCTTGCGACGGTTATGGGACCATTGCATTAAGATGTCCTATAGTAACGATTTCACACCCGTTACAGAAAACCGTTGTAATAGGTCTATTGCAACGCGATCAGATGAGACGGTCGTAAAATCGTTGCAATAGGTCTATAGCAACGGTTTTTCCATCTATGGCAACGGTTTTGAAACCTTTGCAATATCCCTTTTTTCTAGTAGTGATATAATATATATTATGCAGATTTTTTAGACCAAAAACAAAAGAAAAAAATTCAAAAAATTGAGAAAAAAGATAAATGCAATCCTTGGCCAAAGAGAGGTGCCACGCCACTTCTCTATCATCTAGCTTTATATTATATATAGATATAGATTATTATATATTAAAGCATTTAAAATGTTATTTTTTCTTTGAATAATATACTCTTTATTTATGTGTATTATCCATCAATAACACATTTATGAATAAATTCATTTTGACAAGAGAAGTCGGTATGCAAATGAAGGGTATATAAACAGTCACGTATTGTTAAAAAAATGAACAAACTGTATATTGACTATATTTACTAAAGTATTATTATCTACTTGTATTATGTTTATTAACACTTTAACTTCAGAAAATAAATTTAAATTATCAATATTAGTGTGATTATTAAGTATGTTTTAAAGAACGTTCAAGGTTAAGAATTTTTTATTTTTTTTCAAATTCTCAACATCTAATGATCTGTCATCGATGACCCCTTAAAGTTGTCCGCATATTTCACTTAGACACTTCAATTAACACTAATATCTATTGAGCACTTAAATCATTCAAAATGTATACCTATTAAACACAAAATGCTGATTTGATAAAAAATGTGTTTTGCACTCTCGTTGAGTGAGTGGAAGGATCTTAAAACTTGCCTTTTTATTTCTTTTATTGACACTTGGTGGCACTAAGAAAATAATTAAAAATAGTTTTTATTTATTTTTTTAATAATAATAATAATTTAATTAAAAAAGAAAAAGCAAACCCCTACGCCCCTCCAGTCTGTCATCTTCCTTCCCCCCCGCTCTTAATTTTTTCACCTATACTCCTTTTTTGTTTTTTTGTTCTTTGATAAAAAAATTTAATTATTTACTGAAGAAAAAGATTCATGAATCAACTCTCGTTTTCTCTGGCTACCATCGGAGCACCTTATCACTGCCATCTCCGTTTATATGATTTGGTACAAGAAATAATATTTTTCATTTACAATTTCTATTTTTGACATTTGAATCTAAAAATTTCTTTTTTATTTTTAATGATTTATTATTATAAGAAGGAAAAAAAAATTGAGCCCCTTAGAGGAATATGGGGAGACTATAATGAGGGGAAGAAGACAATAGGGAAAAAGAGGAGGGTGGTTTGGCTGGGAGGGTGGCGCGGGTGCGGGGGGTGGAGGGTTTAGTCATCAACAAATAGAGTATTTTAAAAACAGTAATCCAATTGCCATCATTTCATTGGTCCATTTGTTGTGTATAGTCACATGCATATTTGTCATTTTATGGATTGTGTCAAATAAATATTAATTTTTTAAGATTAAAGTGTTCAATAGCTACAAGACTAAGTTGAGATCTCTAAGTAAAATATGCTAATAACTTTAAAAGGCCACATATGACTTAAGCTTAGAAAATATTTTCATAAGTTTCGAATTGTTCAAATTTATTTTAAAGTGAAAATATAATTTGGTCTACTCTATATTTCTTCAAAATACTTTGTAATTTTATTGTAAAGTCAATTGTTTATTTCTATATATTATAGGTTTACAATAAAATTTAAATTCTGTATTTATCACATATGCAATTATTGTTTTGCAAAAATCATAGCATTTACAAAACCTTCTTCCCTATATTTTTTTAAAAAAGAAGATGAAATCACCTCTTAGTTGAGTGATGTGCGTATCTTTTGATGAACTAAACAATTAGCTTTAATACTTTTATGTTTTGAATCTTACTAATTTCTACTCCCTCTTTCCTGGCACTCCCTATAAATATTTATTGCAATATACTATTAAGATTGTACATCATGATCATAAACTATATCAAACTAATCTATTATTAATATTAGGATTCTACATCCTAATTTTACACTCTGTTGCTCTCAATCATTAACCATATCATAAAGTACTAAATTTGAATTATGACAACCACAATGGAGCATAAAAGACTTCAGAATTTAGACCAAGAAGTCTTCTTTGCACTCTTTATTGTTTTTAATTATATTGAATCAATTATCTTATTCTTATCCTCTTAAATTATTAATCTCAAATCCAATATTTTGTTTATCTCATCCACGATAATTTGAAAAAGGTCTTTTTCCATTTATATCTTACTTTTAAAAATTCTAAAAATATTCAGTAACTTCGAAAAGACCTTTTCCTTCTAGTTAATTTATTACTCCGTTCCATTTTAGTTGTCTGGATAAAGTCTTGCACAATCCTTAAGAAAAATTAATAAGAATGCAATTTGACTAATATAACCTTACTATGAATATTCTTCAATCATTATGAGAACTAATCTCTATTAATGGATTATTAAATTTACATATTAAATATCATAGATTGATGTGTTATGTTTTGAATAATAGGCAAGGAATACCAAAAGTTTAACAAAAAGTAATCTTGTAACTTTAAAACGGCCTTTTTGAAAACTGTAGTAATAGAGTAGAGTTGTAGTAATAAATTTTTTCAAATTTCAAAATAACTTAATTACTAAAGATAGAGTTGGAAAAAAAGTGACTGATTATTTAAATTGACAACTATTTTTTATATACCTGACAACTAAAATAAGACAGGGAGAGTACATAATTAGCTACTAGAAATAGGACAAGTTTATAAGTAGAAAGATTCCATTATTCTTTATTGGTGTGTATATACTTGTACAAATCATTGAATATAAATCAACAAAAATTTCATCAGCTCCTTTCGTCTATCAATTCTATTAAAAGGATAGAAAAAAATAAATTAAATATAATACTTAATTGAGTCTCAAGTTATGAACATGTAAGAAATGATTAGTAAATTCTGACTGAAGTAAGATACATGTGATTAACTCAAGTAAACAAAACCAACATAAATATGAGACTTCTTGTGCACTAAGCTCTCGCTATACACGATATTCGAAGAAGAATTCGGATCTGTTGTACACAATCTTATATATAACCTTGCATTGTAAGAGATTGTTTCCACACCTTAAACCCGCGACTTCCTGAATTACATGACAACAACTTTATCTGCTACAATCTATTCAACCTTTCAAATAGATTATTCATTGTTATAGAAAATGCATCTTGGAATTTCTCCAGCTTAGATTTTGGATCTCCATACACCAATCCAGGCAATAATTCATAAATTATATATCTTCTCATGTTCTCTGTTTCCCCTGCAGGAATATTCATTAGCCTTTCCACAACATTAACTTTCATGTTCCGCACATCTTCTTGATCAATGAAAACAGAATATTTTTTGTAATCTTCTGGTAAATGCCATGGATATTGATAGTATGCTGTAAATGGATCAAAAATTACAGGAATACAACCTGATATAAGAGAATCAAATACTGATTTTCTTGTTGGGCTATCGCCCGGAGGCTGTAAACAGAATTCGGATTCAATGAACAACTCGATGATGGACTCGGGTTGATCACATGAACCCGAACTACAATTCATGAATTTGCATTTACTAGTTGAAGTGCATTGGTTGATTAAGATTGACCTAATGCTTTCTGGTGCATCAGGCCTTGCTGCACCAGCAAAGCTTATGAGGCTTTTTCGATTTTCGTTGAGGATTTTTAGTTGCCATGTTGTTATGTCTTCGTCTGATTGAGGATGGAAAAAAGTTGGATGAGGTATTCCTATGTCGTTGAGGTGCCATGGTTGTCGTTCTATCAATAGTTTCACCGGATTCTGCATTTCGTCTAGCTCCAAGAACCTACTTCCCCAATTCGAGTTGCTATATCTTCTGAAATCCCAAGAAATTTTCCCAAGAACAAAGATATGCTCTTTACCTGCATGTACCTTGCACGTTATAACTTCAATTGAATACGCAAAAGAGTTAATGATCAAAAACATATATAACTATCAGTTATTCCCTTTGCTATTGAACTATCACTACTATTTACGTATTGAAAACACACGACGAAGTTGACTAAGCCAACTATCTATTGTTCCTTTTTCCTAAGTAAACAATCACCATCTATTCAACTAGGTGTGTCTGTTTTTGAGATGTGAAAAGTGAAAAACTGATAGTTGAGATATGAAACTCACAAAAAAGTGATAGTTTAGATTTGAAAAATGAACAACTGATAATAGAAATGTGAAACTCATGAAAAATGATATCTCTATGTAAAAATACACTAAATTGTTCAATGCTATTATAAAGGTTGAACCAAGTCAAGTTTCTGTTTTACCTGATCGTTTAAACCAAGTTGGTTGCGACTCGAGCCATTTCACAAGTTCTAGTCCCAAAGAATCCTTGACATCATTTGTTACATTCTTGAAATGCCATCTCAAGACATCAAGTCCAGCATAGAAAGGCACATAAAAAAGCTCTGCTTCACTTCTGTTCTGTACTCTACAAGGATGACTCATAACTCTTGAGTGAAATATCAACTCCAATGAATATTGATGAGTTTGGTACCATCCTTTTCCTAGCTTTTCTACTGGTTCACCCATTGCATCATTGCTGAAATACTTACATAAATCGACCCACGGAATCATATCAGCACACTGAGACACCAAATCCTTGTTAAACTTCGTTGGCAATTCGTACACATAAATTCCCCTGCCATCACATAATGTTGCATTATGGTTTTGGCTCGTTGATGTCCACGATCGATGCACAACTAATTGATCCTCCACGTCGTTATAAGCCACAAGCAATTCCTCGTCACTCTTAACCATGCCATTTCTAAAGGCATGATATCCTGGAGGGATCGGTATGCCAAGACGTGTTGATTTTTGTTGCAAGTCATCAACATATTTCGTTGAACTAACGTTTGGTGAAAGGGCACTAGAGACATCAAGATTTGGTTGTGTGCCTGCAGAAATGCAATAAAGATCATTGAGTTTACGCGATTGGAAGCATAAATGGATGATTTTACCAGAAATAATGGTGGACGACGATGACCACAAGAAGATTAGAAGCAAGAAGAGGATTGTAATAGGTATGAGAAATATAAGTTTAGCTAAGCTGCAAAGTTCATTTTTGGAAAGCTTAGTTTTTTTCTTGGAAAAAGTAGTAGTCATCTTTGGTGACTAACAAAATTTTTTTTTGATCCTTTTAAAATTTCTCTTCTACAATGCTTTATTTGTTTTAATTTTTGTGTCACCAAGAGGATTAATTAAGTTGACTGAACATGGAAGCACGTAGCAGCATGTCAAATATGAAATACCAATATTAATTGAGGGCACGTTTAATAGGATCCATCAACTTATATAATTCCTGCATTTCAATTTATTTGTTTTTTTTTAATTTTACATTGTTTAAAAAAATAAAGAAGATTTTTGATTAATCTTATGGTCATAAACTAAAGATATGTCAAATGTATCAAAACGTTCTTTAATCTTGTAGTCTTAAAAATGTCGTGAAAAGTTAAAATTAATGAGTTGCCAAAAAAAAAATTAAAAAAAATTAAATGGAAAATGGTCGTATTTGCCCTTGTACTCTGAAAAAAATGTTATATTTATCCTTGGTCATACTTTTTTGATATATTTGCCCTTACTTTCCAACTTTAAACATATATTTGCCCTTAAAATGTTAATTCTCACGTCCTCAATCTTATTATCCTAAGTAACGCTTACCTAAATATATTTTTATCCCAAATAAAATTTGCTTTCAATTTAATTAGTCTACTCACCCAATATTACATCCAACTCATCTAGCCCATTAAACTCAATTCCTAACACATTTTTAAAAGTTTAGTAAAATGTATCTCTACTTTTTTCAAACCCTATTGAACACATCCTAATTGTACTTAAAACCAAACTAATTAGCCGTCGTCACATGGTCCCACATGCACACTTGTCTGCTAATCTATGTTGCTTTAATGCAGGCCTCTATCCATAATTGCCTTTTTTTAAAAAAAAAAAAAAAAGTTTCCTTAGTTGACTTTCTCTAAAATATACTATATTTAAAAGATAGTACTATAGGATATAAAGTTGTACCACGAAAATTAAAAAAATATTACTCCATCCGTTCCGGAGTCCTTACTATAAATAATTTTTTTTTTAATATTTATCATTTCATAAAATCAATACATAAATAACATTATTCTTTCTATTTTATCCTTGAAAGTTATTAGCTTTAAAAGTATGAATTTGACCAACATAGAAAAACTAAATGATTAATTCATGTTCATTGGTCAATATTATTAATTAAAATAAACTAATTTATGTTCATTTATTGAAAACCAACTTCAAGAGAACACTAAATAAAGGTACAATGACAAACTTAACTAGTTTCTTAAGGGACTTGAAATTTAAAATGGTGAAATATAAATAGGAACGGATGGAATATTAACATTAACTGTGCAATTAGGAGTACGAATTAAGTATGTTTATCCTAGTACAGATGTAAGCACTCCAATAATATGTGATATTGTCAAATCCCAAGTTGATTAATCATTAGAGATGTTATTATTTTGACCTCTTGAAAGTCCAACAAAACTAATTCTATAGAAAAGTAATTGAGTTAAAAAATAAATAGATAGAGGATAATTACCAGAGCAGAGTCAAAACTGAGAAAAATTATGGGTTAATATAAGATATAGTACCATTTTTATCTCAGTGCTATAATAGAGATATCCAATGAAATTTTAGAAACTTTAAAAAGTGAGTGAAAAATATATTTTGTGATCCAAATTTTAAAAATAAATCTAATTTTAGGCAATTTAAGAATCATATACAACATTTTTGAAAAAATAAAAATAAAAATAAAATAGAACACTTTACCACGTATGCAAATGATCTATTATGACATATCTACAAATTAAATAGAAGAAAAGGCATATAATGGATTATACACAAAAAGGGTATGCACGTCGTGTGCTTCAACTAATCCATAAATTATATGCAGATATTACATTATTTGCATGCATTTGCACACCGATGCACCAGTGGTCTAGTGGTAGAATAGTACCCTGCCACGGTACAGACCCGGGTTCGATTCCCGGCTGGTGCATTTTTATTTCATTTATTTTGCTGCAAGCCCAGATAGTAAGGTGAAAGCTTTTAAAATCACTCAATTATTCCCAATTAATCTTCAGTAACATGGTAGAGGATGCAGTAAAGTTCAATATAGCACAATAAGCCTGAGATCAACCAATTTGTACAAGTAAACCTAGTCTCAAATAGATTGAGTTTCAATCATCATTCGCTACGCTAATCAAGAAGCTGTGTCTATTTTGCACACGTTGTTCCATGATTACGTCCACTTTTAGCAGCTAATACTACTTGGAGTTGCATGGTATCTGCACACAAAAATGAAAGTGAACCCAAAAGGCAAGTAGCTCTAACGAGTACACAAACAAGACAGCAGGGGAGAAGAACAATATGCCAAGCCTTTTGGCGAATTTCAACAGCAATTTCTATGCCTTGGATGAAATGGTGAAAGAATTTTCATGATCCATATATATATATATCATGACATGGTTCTACTCCCCCCCGGTTGTGATCGGGACTCTACAAAGAGTCTTACAGTTGAGAAGATGTGAGAAGGCTCTGCCATCGCTCCATTTGCATAATCTCCAGAGGCAAGCCTCGTTGATACTGGTGGTATAAGAGAGATACCAAGCTCGTCAATTGTCATAAGGTGACGTTCTGTGAATGAGTTATACCACATAAATGTATTCATGGCTGGTGCCACAAAAAAGGGTTTCTTATAGTCCCACGCTCGCACAATGCAGGTCAGCAAGTTATCACACAATCCACCAGCAATCTACATCACAAAAATACATGTCAATTTATAACCATGAGATGCAAATCCTTCAAATATTTTATGTTTAATATATCAATATTCTGGATGACTGTTTTACCGAATTCCACACTTGCTCATGGGTACACGAGAATTCTGGGGACCAAATTCCATGATAATTTCAATAAGTCTAGGTCCTCGGTCAAATTAGTCATTTTTGAACATTTATCTGAACTTTGGTAATACCACTATGGTTTAGCGTGGCTCACTTTTTCTAAGTAATGGGGAAGGGACCGAAACGTGCCACTGAAAGACGTGTAAGGAAATGAATTTGTTTCTTGCAGTGGAATGTATATCCAATATGATGGAATGATGAGTAAAAAGATACAAAGAGATATCACCTTTCCAAGCGTATTTGCTGATAAAGGGGCAATAACCATGATATCAGCCCACCTACGGAGCTCAATGTGTAGCACACCATCACCTACCTTCTTCCAAACGGCCCATTCATGATCATCTGTATAAAGGTCGACGTCTTTTGGAAATGACACTTTGTCTATGAATTGAAGAGAAGCTTTTGTTGCAACTGCTTTGACATCTGCCCATTCAGAAAAGCAATGACATAGATTTGCAAATTTGATAGCTGCCACACTTCCACTTGCAGCTAGCAGAATCCGAGGTTTACGTGAAGCATAGTTAACTTGAACTGGAGTTGTAGGCTCCATGTTTCCTATAACCTGCAAAAGTCAGAACGGATTTTCTAACTAAATCAAGAGAAAAAAACAATAATTAAATGAGCATGCACCTATGAGAGAGAGCAGCAAGCAGATACAACATAGATCACTTGCAAAATTTGACAACCTTATAAATCTATATTTCCATTCAGTCGAGATAGAACTTCCATTTTCAATGGCGTTGATTGTGATGCCGTGACTCCATATCACTAAGATTTGCAAACAAAGGCTTCATGCCTTCATCCACAACAATAAAAACAACAGCTCTCCCTTTGCAGAGTACCAAAACAAGTAGTTATTAAGGAGATAAATATTATGTCAAAGAACCAACTTTGTATAGTAAAGCACCATTCGTTATAAGAATTAGGAAAGATTAATGTGGCAAATAGTCACTCTCCTTCCTATCACCACAGAATCTTCAAGTCTTCGGCAATATCGCTATTCACTTCAACATGGTTTAGTACAAAGGAAATCCCATCTATGGTTTAGTAACACATAATTAGAGCATATCGCAAAATCCCAAAATAAGGCAAAGTAGAGCGTATAAAAAAGATACAAATAGATATTTGTACTGCTGTCCGAATATATATGTATACTGTGCTAAATATTGGAATCTAATCGACAAAAACGGCAATCTTTTTGTGTCAAATTCCTTATTTAGATCACACCACAAATTTTATAATCCTACTTATATGTACTCAAAGCTGATATTGCTGACTCTGCTTTGCTGTAGTATTTTTCTTTTCTTGACACCGTCCATTTTGTTCTATGTTTTCAAAAATGACAATTCATTTTGAGATATTGGTTTACAATTGTTAATCCTAAATTGCGAAAAAAGATCAAATTGGAATCATCTGTTCATCTTAAAAGCGGACTTCACATTACAACTCTCAAAACCAATTATTTATAAGACCTTTCCCCAGAACAAAGAAGAAAAAAAAACATAACAGTGTCTCTTAAGTCTTAGCACAAAGCTATAGCCCAATCTCAAAATGAAAAAACTCAAACCAAGTGTACGGACCAAACCAGGGGCTACCTTCGGTGAAGGGGCTTCAATTGAATCCCCTTCGCCAAAAAATTACACTGTGCACAAAGGATAAGTAATTTTTTAATATATTCATAAGCTATTGAATCCCCTATTCCCCTTGACTTAGTTTCTTTTTTTTATAGAGTAATAAATTTCATTAGAAAAGGGCAAAAGCTTGCCCGTATACAAGAAGTATACCAAAAGTAGAAAACCTTACAAGAGGACATGGTTTTCTACAAATAACACCCACTCATCTATACATGTAGGAATCCTATGGGTGCATCAAAAAGAAATAAGGGAAAATAGGTCATTCCTCAAGTGTAAAAAGTCTTTCTCTACTTCCTCAAAAGTTCTTTTATTCCTCACTCACCATATGATCCACATAAGTGCTAGAGGAGCAACATCCCATTCCCCTTGACTTAGTTTCATATCTCAGGCATGACACTTTTACATTTCTTCTAGTCCCCATAACAAAATTTCAAGCTCCACCACTGGACCAAACTATGTTAATTTACCATGGTATGATCAATTGAGGCAAAATTATAGTACTCCCTCCATTTTAATTTGTTTATCTTACTTTCATTTTTAGTCCATTTCGAAAGGATTTATCTCTTCCTATTTAGGCAACTCTTTAGTTTCAACTTTTCACATGACATGTTCAAGATCACAAGATTAAAGGACATTTTGATGCATTATACATATCTTTAGTAGATACAAGATTCATAAGCATTCTTTAATTTCTTAAACTCACATACACCAATACTTCATGTTTACCATCCATCTAGTCCGTTCCAAATACAAAATTACAGTTCTCCCTCTCTTTCAATTTGTTCATCTTACTTTACTTTTCAGTCCATTTCAGAAAAAAAATGTTTCTCACCTGACATATTCAACACCACAAAATTAAAGGACATTTTGATACATTCAACATATCTTTATTTAAGACAACAAGATCCAAAAGCATTCTTTAATTTCTAGAACTCACATACACCATTACTTTATGTTTACGATCAATCCATCTAATCAATTCCAAATACAAAATTATAACTATACATACATTCCACAAAGGAAAAATTGAAGCACCACTCATTCCTTAAAACTGAAAAAAAGATCGACTGCAAACAAACGGAAAATGAACATTCTGGAAAAAACGCATAAACAGAGTAAGATGAAGAGTAGTAAACTTACGAAAAGCTTGAGTGGACGTGGAAACAAAAAATTGAAGTGCAAAACTTGTGAACAACAACTCTAGCAACTCTATGAATGTATGTATTTGCAAAAGAAAATCCAACAAGTCAGCTCCCCGTTTACGTCGGCGGCGTTGACAAAACCCTAACCGGAAGTCGGACGCCGATCAATTTTGTAAATGGAAAAAGGGCGGGATAAGCGCAATTTGTGCTTTATAACTTTTTCCACGGAGAATTGGGAATTGGGACTCGGAGGATTTTGAAAACAAAAGTCTATATAGTTTACTTGGGTAGCGAAACCCAATTTTGGGCCTCCATTTTCTTGCCCCGTGTCCATTATAACAACATAAATTTTACTAGTTTAGAGCCTAATTATGTGCTTTTTCGTGAGATTTTGAAATTATCATTCGTGCTAGTTTTTGGTTCCAGATACATGTATCTCGGATAAGTATGATCATAATTTTGTGTAATTTATTTCAGATACATTATATTCAAACGAATTTGCATGTATCTGGATACAATGACTCTCTCACTAGTCTTTTTTCTTCTCGCTCGCCTTTTAGAATGTATTTGTATCTCAAATACATGTATCTAGTTTAATTCATATGTATCTGTGATACACCGACTCTCTTGCTCGCTTCTCTCTCTCGACATATCTGCAAAAATACATATACTATGTGTATTTGACTTGAAATATGATATAAAATTATTAATAGTGTAGTTTAAGATATATACAATAAAGTAATTAGCTTACAACAAATATAATCATATTTTTTTACATAAAAAATAATCAAAAATCATACGAAGTATACACTGACTATACAATATAGCTTGCTAAAAGTCATAGAAAATATACACTGATTATACAATATAGCTTACATACACATGAGTTATACACTGACTATACATTATGATACACTAAACAAAAAGAATATAGCTATACATTATGATACACTCAAGAAAATGAATATAGTTTAACTATATATGAAATATACACTAAGGGGTCGTTTAGTTATGGGATACATACAAAGCTAATACATGAATAACTCTGGTTATTCATGTATTAATTTTATACCATGTTTGGTTTGCAAAATAGGATAAAAGTTATTCACATATTACTTTTATACGATGTTTGGTTGCGTTTTTTGTAATCTTACATAATTAATACTTACATAACTTATGAGGAAATCTATGTATAAGTTATGCGGGATAGAAATTACTTAATTGCTTTTAGTTATTTTTATTTACTTTATTATTTTAGCTATTGATATTTATTTAAATTTTAATGTGTTATTTATATAGTTATTTATTTTAATGAGTATAATAAATACTAGCTCACTAAATATTTTGAAATTAAAAAATAAGAATTAACTCACTATTTTTTTTTGAAACTCTACATAACTAAATTTTGCATAATTAATACCTACATAACTATTGTTGTTGTTGTTGTTGTAATACCTACATAACTAAATCATGCATAACTAATACCTGCATAACTAGATTCTTCATAACTAATATATGCATAACTTTAATCAGTAACCAAATGGCCCTAAGTACACATAAAGTATATACCAACTATTCAATCTCGATTAACTCAAAATCACTTCTAAACAGACCCAAAAATTAAATATGAATTCCTCTCGATATTTCGAGTCTTATTTGTGAACTTAACCCCATTAGAAACGTAATATAGTGACGGTGACAATATTTTCATCAAAACAGATTAAATTAAATATGAGCGTGCGGATCAAATATGAACGAGCTAAACAAAATTCAATTCTACCTCAATACGAATAGTAAAATGAGGAAATTAAAAAATGGGAAACTTACATAAATATACAATATTAAAAAAATATTTACCATCTATAGCAATAAAAAAAAATTCACTGAACACTTATAATACATTTATAATACAGTTTTAATACATATTGTAGAAAATTATTTATAAAACATATATAATACAAGTTTTATAGATAGATAATACATTTATCACATACTTTAATAGATTTATAATATATTATGTCAATTTCTTACTACACAAACATAATATATATTTTAAAACACTTATAATACATTTATATTGTATGCATAATTCACTTTTAATACAAGTATAGATTTATCATAATATTGCTATGTATTACTATAAATAGTAATAAATAAAAAATATCGCTAAAATCAGTAATTAATTTTTAAAAAACACTCAATTAAGTAATTTTTCCTTAAAAATCATATTAAGCTTTCTATTTCTTAGTCTCGCTGAGGATGGAGGATGGAGGATGGAAGTATTTCATTACTGAATGCTGAGACTGGATTATAAAGTAAGAATTTAGTTAGAAGAATTATTTGATTCTTCTAATTACTACTAGGCAAAATCTTAATGTAACGTAAAAGGACACCCAGAATAAATTTAAAAAATTAAATTACCTGATCTAAAAATGAAAAATTAAAAAATTAAATCAAAAGAGCTGATGAAGAGGGAAATTTCAATATTTGAATATTAGCTTAGAATAAATATAATTATATTTTATTTATATAAAAAATATAATGAAGATGGAAATTTTAATATTTGAAATTTAAAAAGGGAGGGAAGATTTTTCAGAATTTTTGAATTTGAAATATTAATATACCCCCAATTTTTTTTAAGGCTTAAGTTATCTACGAACCCTTATAGTTATCCGCATAATTCACTTAAACACCTGAATTCAGACTAGTACATCTACCTCTTCGAATTTGAATCATTTGGACATTTTTTTAACTATCAGCTAAAAGTATAAAATGAGTGAAATACACTTACAATGATATGGCAATTTTGACAAATTAAATAACAACACGTGTTATTTGGCTTTGAAAAAATATTAAAAAAATTTGCTATAGAATAAAAGAAAAGGAAAATTATTTTTTAAGTAAAAAAAAAAATGCCGCAACTCACAACCACCATCCCGATCTCACTGATCTTTTTCTCAAACCTCAATTAAGAGTTGTTGATATTCTTTTGTGTTGTGGATTTGAATTTATTAACAATTTCAAAAAAAAAAAAAACAGATTTGTATTAGTCTTTGCCCAGAAAAAAATGAAGTATAGTGAACATCAAAGTGAAGGAGATGATCGACCACTGATTGCTTTGCTATTTTTTTTGTTTATATCTTTATGTCATGAACCTCTATTTACATTCCATATCAATGGAAAGGCATCTCCCGCTCCATCTTCTCTCCAATTTTGTTTTCTTACTTTTTTTTAATTCTTAGATTTAGATTTGATTAATGTTTGGATTTGATTTGACAAAAAGAGATGAGAAGGGAGAGAGAAACATGGTGTCAGCGGCAAATTCCATTATTTCCGACGAACAAGGTAATTAGAGTTACAGATTTGAAAGTTGTGGTTGGCCATGGCTAAGGAAGAAGAAATATGTTGGCAACAATAAACTTGAATGAAAAAGAGGTGGTGTGGAGAAGGAGAATGATTGGAGATCGAGAAATAAGCGGAAGGAGCAATGGATGGTTACTGTGGTGGCGTTGGCGGTTGCAGTGGTAAATAGAGGTGGAAGCATTGAAACGATGAAGAAGAAGAGAAACTAAAACCCATTTTCCCTAAATATTGGTTTTTCACGCGCATGCATTACATACACTTTGCCATATCAGGTTTAATAGGCACAAAGCACAAAACTTTTGTAGTATAAGTGTTCAATAGCCATAAATCTAAATTTAGGTGTTTAAGTGAAATATGTGAATAACTTTAAGGGACGCATATTATTTAAGCTTTTTTGATTATTCTAATTAAATCTACTTTTCATTTAATCCCATTTACCAAGTCAAAGTCATCAATAAAAACAAGACTTGAAAGACACCTTTTATTAAATCTTGGCATCTTTCTTTGAGTACCAAAATATTTTCTATTGAGGCATCAACAAGATCAATAATTATTTTTTTTAAAAAATACTTTTAGATAAATAATTTTAAAAAAGTACATATTCATTTCGAAAAGAGTTCAAATAAAATGTGCTTAAACAATTACTTTTTGATGTACTTATTTGATTGAATCAAAATCTTATATGAAAAAGAGGAAAAGTGTGAGGTCGAAGATGACTTATTCGAACCACAAATTCATTAATTCATACATGGCATAATATATGTAGGACGTCACATAGGACGCAAATTGTCACGTAGGACGTCACGTATGACGTATGCGTCTACTTATTCAACTTTATATAAGTTTAAATACCTACTTATATACACTCAAAAATTAGAGGCTATATATGTCAACTGAAGCCACAAGTTTAATTGTGGTAGAAATGTCAGAAAATGATTTGTCTCGTCTTATCCCAGATTTCTGCTTTAAGCATGTCTATTGCTTTTTTCATTTTCGGATCATGGTGTTTGAACTAACTTGCATGTAATACTTGTTGGGTTGGGTTTCTTTGCTCATCAATGCTTGGATAGATGAAAAGAAATTATTAATATTGTCTCGATAGGTAGGCCCCCAATAAAACCCGCAAGAATTGGTGAAGTTGATCAATTTGTTTGCACTTAATGAAAGTCTGAATCTGAATGATTTAGACATTAAATCATTAAGTGTATTTATTTTTATTAAAATTTAAAGCACTTAATTGATCTGAATAGATCTTTAAAATCTAGAATAAAATTTTAATATCATTAAAAGGTATTCTTGTGTGGATAATATTCACCATTACTCTATTCATAATCACTAGCCGCCACCACTAAACCATCAAAACCACCACCACCATTGTCAACTATCATTGCCGTAGTCTATCACCAACCACCTCTACCATCACAATCACCACCGTTGCTAACTATTACTGTCAGCTGCTACCATACTTACCTCCATTATCATTATAATTATATCAATTGTTGCCGCCACCTCTACCACACTATAAACCACTATCATTACTACAGTTGGTTTCTACTATCATCAAACTCCGTCATCACAACTAGTACCGATGCCACCTCCACCACCATTATCAACCACTACCACCATTGTGGTCAATCTCTACAACCAACCACTATCCATAATCAACTAGTACCACCATCAACTACCACAAACACATCATCAACCACCACCAACACCACCAACTGCTTGCATCAACCAACTTCACCATTACAACCACTAACAACACTACTAATCGTCACCATTATGACAGTCACCACAACACCAGCCATCTCCATCATCACAACTATTACCACCATCATTACTAGCAATTAACTCTACCATCACCACAAACTATCTCCACCATCACTAGCAAGCATAATTATTTCATTTTTTAATCAAATAATATATATATTTTTCAAAAAAAGTATTTAATTAATTTTTATTTGAATGGTATATTTACTATGTACATATAAATATATTATGTATATTTAGATATTCAAAAACAAAGAGTCTTAATCATTCAATGTTCAGATCTAAAGACGACATTTTAATCATTCAGATATGCATTCAGATTTAGACGTCTAAATTTTAATGAAAACAAATGAGGCCTTAAGGTCACCTATCTACTTGATAACGAAGAGAGTAGAACATGGTTTTGCTTCTTACCAACAATTGTTCATTTACTGGTCTCAAATTATTGGCATTGCTGAGAAATACAAAGTAGGTCTAGTTGGTTGTTGATCAAAGAAGCTTATCATCTTTTATTTTCAAACTAGCTTCATCTACAAACTTTAGGCCCCATACTAAATTGGCCAACCGGCATCAGCACATGGCTTTGCCTTTGATTAGTAACAAAAAATTCTGTGTATAAATAATCCCTCTTTCATGAGCCTTTTCATCATCAACACAAGCATTATCAATTCAACAATCAAAGGTCTCTAAATTTCTTATTTACTTTCTTGTGTCCAATCTTCCAAAAAAAACAAAAATGGCAATGATAAGTACCAAGAAACTCATCAAAATGGCTAGGAGATGGCAGAAGTTTGCAGTCATGCAGAGGAAGAGGATTTCATTTCCAAGAAATGGCAGTGATATAGACAGTTGCAGTACATGTTCATCCTCTATAGTTGAAAAAGGACATTTTGTAGTATATACAGCTGATCAAGTACGCTTTGTCATTCCATTGGCTTACCTTGAAAATGAAGTCATTAGGCAACTCTTGAACATGTCTGAAGAAGAATTTGGGCTTACGAGTGGTGGTCCTATTACATTACCCTGTGATTCAGCCTTCATGGACTATATCATTTCGCTAATCAAGAAAGGTATAGCTTCTGGAGGTCTTCACAATGCGTTGCTCCTCTCAATTCCTTCATGTTGCTGCTCAACTTCTTCTTTCCACCAAGAAAGTGGAACTCAGCAGATTCTTGTTTATTAAGTCATAATCAATATTCTTTTTGTACATGCTACCTCAAATATAGTTTTCAGAGAGGACGGAGATTGAAGAGCACACAATTGTAAAACGCATCATACAGATTGAATACTATTTTATCAAAAAATTTACCATATTCATGACTTTCACTTTTCAATTTGGTTATTACAAGTCCTAATATTAACTAGTACATTATCCAAATACCGCTTTTATCCCAACACAGACATACAAATCGTTAACTAATAAAAGGGCAATTGACAAAAACCAGATCCAATCAGTATTACATTTAAAATAATTGGTAAACATCTCAAGTAACAGTTCGGTACCATGTCAAGTAAAGGGCTCGTCCCACCTAGAAATTCATAACATTCCGTAACACCATTTTATTTTCAAAATCATATATAAATCATGCATGTTATGGAAACACAAGTTACAACAAGGTCCACTACTCACATAGTACTCGTGTCGAAATCCCAAACTCGTCACCTAGAGCAATCCGTACGGCTTCCTTTGATCCATTCACAATCACATCATATCAATCTCATGCTATTTAAAACAAGAACTCATCGTGTTGCTTACCTTAAAGACGGAGTAAAATATCCCTCAGAAACCGAAGAGATTTGTGCCATATGTCAAGCGGAATTTGAGCATAAAGAATCCATTGAGACACTCGGGTGCGGACATGAATATCATATTGGCTGCATCAAACAATGGTTGCTGAGAAAAAAAGATTGTCCTATGTGTCGAGCTTCTGTTTTGCCCTGAAAATGTATAGCATTTAGAAATTCTGTGGTATTAATCTGAAGTTTTGACCAATACTTGTTTGTGGATTTTGTAAAACTCATCTCATTAAACTTAGTAATACAATTGTTCTGAAGTCGTGGATGTAAGGCACTATACATCTTTGATACGTTGTCGTCCTAAATATTGTTAAGAGACCACGAATTACAATATCATCTACATTTAATTAGTTTGTGTAGACACTCTAACGTACATTTATTAGACAAATGATTTGTACGGTGGTAAACTGTCTTTTCCACAACTGTTGTAGCAATGTGATATATTGATGCTTGTATTTCTTATAATGTTCGTCGATTAGCTTATTTTCGGTTGATTGTCCAGACATATGGAGATCAACTACGCCTCAACCCCAAAACTGCTTAGCTCAATTATATGAATCATCTTTATCCGTTATGTTCTAATCACGTCCATTTATTCCGATACTGAAAATTTTATCTTTCAAGTGAATCAGGTGTAGTCTAAAACTAGTACATAGTATTACATTGTACGGATCTTTGCATTCATTTTTTTTTATGTTCACGGTTAAGTTTGTATTAGCTCCAAGAGATTGCTAATATTTTGAGAACTTCGTGTGATATATGGTCTAGCTCATTCTGTCTTACCACCGTCCATCATCATACTGTTGCACCTATGGATAAGTGCATCTGAATGTCCACGTAGGATATGATGGATCTTATCTAATATTATCATCTATATTTGCACCACAAGGTGTAGTAGAACATTTACTCATAAGTAGAAAGAAGAATTCTAAGCGATTAAGGCAATTCTTTAAGCAAATATTACCAAATCGGAGATTAATCAGAAGCAGAACAATTTCTATTCATAAACTGACCATGAAGAATTTTCCCTCCAAGGTTCTTGTATATTTGAACTATACAATGAATTTTCTCTTTCTCATTTACAAGCCTACTATTCTACAAAATTTCATTTGTTGAATAATTTGCACTATGATCTTCTTAAGCGGGAAGTAAGATCAACAAACACATCCTCTTTGCAAAATGTTGTTAGACCACCCATTACCGTGATCAAAGCCAAACTCCTCTTCAGATTTAGAGAACAAATCTTGAAATAAAGGCTGGCTTAAGTATGATACTGACACGATAAATCTCTTCTTACGGCTCTCTCCTCCATATACTGCACAATGACCTTTTGGAACATCTCCGGATGCTGAAGACCTCCTTAAAAACCTATTAGCCTGAATAAATGGAGTCATTTTGATACCCATTTTCTTCAAGGGGTGTTTTGTAATTCCAAACGATGAAGGCAAAGAAAGAAGAAGAATTTTAAGAACTACACAGACTGTGAAAGTTGCTTTGAATGTCTAGATACTTGTGGTCTGCTCAAATGCTTTGTGTATTAGTACATAAAAACTAACGACAAGTATCATACACAAATGTTTTTTGGTGAAGATAAGAGAAATTCGAGAGACAACAGAACATGAAGTTTCACATGGTTTTGCCTACTCCATTATTGTCAAATTATTCAGGCCATAAATTTGTTGAAGAACAACACTAGGTCCCTCTTCTTCTCATGATTTGGAACAGAAGACACCCTTAAAATTAAGAGCCACAAGAATCGATGACTTAGTTCAGGACAACTTGGTTTAAAGATATGGTGACAGAGAATTGAATAAATGCATCAACCTCTTTGATTAAAACTAGACAACTTATAATCTTTCATCCTTTCAAATTTAAGGCCCCATATAAACATAGCCACCAAGCATCAGCACATGGCTTTGCCTCCGGTGGTTAGTGACAAAAACTTCAGCTCTAACAGAAAGCCTGTCTGCAGCCTTTTGTATAAATAACCCCCCTTTTATGATATGCTTTCATCATCAATTACAAGCATTATCTATTCAGACACCAAATCGTTCTAAATTTCTAGTTTACTTTCTTGTTTGTAGACTTCCAAGAAAAATGGCAATGCTCAGCGCTAAGAAACTCATCAAGATGGCTAGGAGATGGCAGAAGTTTGCTGCCAAGCAGAAGAAGAGGATTTCATTTCCGAGAAGTGGCAATGATTTAGAGGGTTGCAGTACATCCTCATCCTCTATAGTTGAAAAAGGGCATTTTGTAGTCTATACAATTGATCAAAGCCGCTATGCATTTCCCTTGACTTACCTTGAAAATGAGGTCGTTAGGCAACTTTTAAACATGTCTGAAGAAGAGTTTGGACTACCGAGTGCTGGCCCTATAACATTACCCTGTGATTCAGCCTTCATGGACTACGTCGTTTCACTAATCAAGAAAGGTGTAGCAGCCGGAGATCTTCACAAAGCGTTGCTCCTATCAATTCCTTCATGTTGTTGCTGTTCAACTTCTTCTTTGCACCAAGAAAGTAGAAATAAACAGATTCTTGTTTATTGAGTCATGACATCATGTTTTATAAATTTTAGCTCAAAATAGATTGTATAGCTAGTGAAAAATAGGCAACTGAAAGCATGTATTGTTACAAATTGGAATTCAGAAGCTTTAACATACTCATCTTTGGACTAATTTTTCTGAATGTATAGAATTTCATCCTATGGAAAACCAAATTTGGTATTTGGTATGATCAAATGCATGACTAGAAATCTTTACACATTCCTTTCAGAATAGGAGAGGAAAATAATGAGTTTTATAAGGTATAAAACAAGTTCACATGGTACACGCATTTTTGGGGCTCGATGATTGGTGTAGCCTACCAGACAAACTTGTGAGTTCCATGGGATCAAAGCTAACAGTACGAACCAGGGCTTGGGTTACGACATATTATCAAGCCCAAGAGACAAATCCGTTAGGTTATTGTGTCAAAGCGGTCAATATATGTCATGAGCTTGGGTCATGACATCTTTAGAGCACTATAGAAGCTAAATTCAGATATCTAATTAATGAGACTCTTTTCAACTATCTGCATTTTAAAGTCTTTGTTTGGTTTCATTTCTTGATGTAGTTGTATACATTTCCAGTGTTGACAAGAACAATTAAAACGATGGCGATTAGATGGCCTATCTCCGTTTATTAGTTGATTTTCCAGGAAACTATTTCTGATTCAAGTCAGATGCCAGATTTTACGCTCATCCAATTTTTATTTCGTGTTCGAATTAATCTTTTTCCTGTTAAATGACACTCTCCAGTACACTAGTCTCCTCCACATCAATACTTGTTCAGCAGCAAGACATTATAAGAATATGAGAATTGTCTAGGCAAATATGACTAAAGAGTGAGTAATTAATAAGAAGTAGAACTCTCGCTACTCATAAATTTACAATGAAAATTACCTATCTCTAAAATCTCCTCTTTCTCATTTACAAGTCCTATTTTACAGAAAAATCATTTGTTGAAGAATTTGCACTATGATGTAACTCATGATCTTCTTAAGCAGGAAGTAAGATCAATGAACACGTCCTCTTTGCAAGGTATCGTGAGACCACCCATCGGATGATCAAAGCCAAACTCTTCTACAGCTTAAGCAAACAAGTCTTGAAATAAAGGCTGGCTCAAGTATGATACTTGCACGAATCTCTTTTTCTGTCTCTCTCCTACATATACCGCACAATGTCCTTTTGGAATACCACCAGATGTTGAAGACATCCTTAGGATTCGATTAGCAAGAATAAACAGAGTCACTTTGATACCCATTGTCTCGAGAGTTATTTGGCAACTCCAAATGATGAAGGCAAAGAAAGAAGAAGAATTTTGAGAATTACAGACAACAAAAGTTCTCTTGAATGTTTAGATACTTTTGTTCTGCTCAAACTCTTTGTGTATTAGTATATATAAGCTAACGACAAGTTTCATACATAAATGTTTTTTGGTGAAGAGAAATTTGAGAGACAACGACACATGAAGGTTCACATGGTTTTGCCTACTTCATTACTATTGTCAAAATATTTAGGCCATAAATTTGTTGAAGAACAACATTAGGTCCCTCTGCTTCTCATGATTTGGAACATCAAACACCCATAAAATTAAGAGCCACAAGAATGGATGAAATCGATGACTTAGTCGTGGACCACTTGATTTAAAGATATGGTGACAGAAAATTGAATAAATGCATCAACCTCTTTTGTTAAAACTAGACAACCAGCCATGTCCACAATTCAATAGGTCCCATATTCAACAACAGCACATGATTTTGCCTTAAATGCCTAACTCAAGTTGACAAGCTAGAGCTATAAATAAACTGCTTCTATGAGCCATTTGATCATCAAGCAGATATCAGTAAATCAAATCTTATCATCAACTTTTTTCATTCCTGTATTCCAAAGAAATCAATATGATCAGTGCGAAGAAACTCATCAAGATGGCAAGGAAATGGCAGAAGTTCGCAGCCAAGCAAAGGAAGAGAATTTCTTTTCCAAGATCCAAGTACAATGATGCAGAGAGTTGTAGCACATCATCTTCTATAGTTGGCAAAGGGAATTTTGTGGTATATACAACTGATCAGAAGCGATTTGTGGTTCCATTGGCTTATCTTCAACAAGAGGTAATCAGACAACTATTGCATATGTCTGAAGAAGAGCTTGGACTTCCAAGTGATGGCCCTATCACATTACCATGTGATGCACAGTTCATGAACAATATTATATTACTCATCGAAAGAGGTGTAGCTGCAGATGTACAAAATGCTTTGCTTGTTTTTGTACCTTCCAGTCGATGCTCATCAGCTTCATATCTTCAAGAACAACAAACCCCGCAATTGCTAGTTTGTTAAGCTAACTGTGATAAGTTTTGTAGTGGATACATGATACTCAACAAGTGTAGAGAATGTTAACATTTATTATACACCATTTTCTTGACTCCAACTCGTTCTATTCTTTGACATTTTTGAAAAAGGTGATTTCTTTCCATCTATATATCTGTCTAATATTAGGAGGACATAGTTATTCGATATCTTGTTCTAGTCCTCGTGTTGTTTGAAAAGTTATTTTGATACTTGTATCGGTGCAAGGTAGCAAATATGACACAGAATGCCCCAAATATTAACAACCTCTTGGAGCCAACGTGGATTTAACCGAGAACATAAAACAATGGATGCTAAAGAATCTATACATCTAATACTAATCAGTTAGGATTAAAATTTAGTTGTTGCAATAAACATTACTGTCTGGTGGTTATCAACTGTCTTTTTATTATTTAAAGATTTGTAAGAGCCCGTTTGGATGGGCTTAAAAAAAGTAACTTTTATGTATGAAGTGTTTTAGAACTTTAAAGTGCTGAAAGTTATTTTTATAAATAAGCAGTTGAGTGTTTGGATAAAAGTGCTTAAATGAGAAAAATTATGTGAATTTTAGGATTAAAAGAATAAAAAGGGTAGTTTGAGAATTTAGTTAAAATATAAGGGATATAAAAGTAATTTTCATGGTCAAAGAAAATGACTTTAAGCACTTAGAAAAAAAATAATAGGAATCCTAACTTTTCATTTTTGACTGACTTTAAGAACTTTCTGGCTTAAAGTTAGCATTAGTCAAACACGTCCAAAAGCTGAAAAGGGGCTTTAAGTTGGTTTTGACTAACTTAAAGTCAATCCAAACGGGCTCTAAGTCTGTGTTGGGAAAAAAGTGAGATTTAAAGAATGTACTAGTTTTTGACTACTCCAAAGTTTGACTTAATAATTTACACGGTTGTTTTTCCCATTTAAACCTATCTTAATTGGACTTCTTCTTTTTAATAGGAATATTATTATAATAATAATAATAATAATAATAATAATAATAAAATAAAATAATAATAACAATAATAATAATAATAACAATAATAATAATAATAATAAGAGGAGGAGGAGGAGGGAGGAGGAGGAGGAGACGAAGAAGAAGAAGAAGTTTCCTACTTCTAAAAAACTTTCTCGACACATGAATAAATTTTCATTGTAAATTTATGAGTAGCAAGAGTTCTACTTCTGATTAATTACTCACTCTTTAGTCATATTTGCCTAGACAATTCTCATATTCTTATAATGTCTTGCTGCTGAACAAGTATTGATGTGGAGGAGACTAGTGTACTGAAGAGTGTCATTTAACAGGAAAAAGATTAATTCGAACATGAAATAAAAATTGGATGAGCGTAAAATCTGGCATCTGACTTGAATCAGAAATAGTTTCCTGGAAAATCAACTAATAAAGGGAGATAGGCCATCTAATCGCCATCGTTTTAATTGTTCTTGTCAACACTGGAAATGTATACAACTACATCAAGAAATGAAACCAAACAAATAGAAAAAGTAAGAGACTTTAAAATGCAGATAGTTGAAAAGAGTCTCATTAATTAGATATCTGAATTTAGCTTCTATAGTGCTCTAAAGATGTCATGACCCAAGCTCATGACATGTATTGACCGCTTTGACCCAATAACCTAACGGATTTGTCTCTTGGGCTTGATAATATCTGTTAAGACCCAAGCCCATGTTTCGTATCGTTAGCTTTGACCCCATAGAACTCACGAGTTTGTCCCTTTGGGCTACATCATCATCGAGCCCCAAAAGTGTACCTACCATGTGAACTTGTTTTATACCTTATAAAACTCATTATTTTCCTCTCCCATTCTGAAAGGAATGTGTAAAGATTCCTACTCATGCATTTGATCATACCAAATACCAAAATTTGGTTTTCCATAGGATGAAATTCTATACATTCAGAAAAATTAGTCCAAAGATGAGTATGTTAAAGCTTCTGAATTCCAATTTGTAACAATACATGCTTTCTGTTGCCTATTTTTCACTAGCTATACAATCTATTTTGAGCTAAAATTTATAAAACATGATGTCATGACTCAATAAACAAGAATCTGTTTATTTCTACTTTCTTGGTGCAAAGAAGAAGTTGAACAGCAACAACATGAAGGAATTGATAGGAGCAACGCTTTGTGAAGATCTCCGGCTGCTACACCTTTCTTGATTAGTGAAACGACGTAGTCCATGAAGGCTGAATCACAGGGTAATGTTATAGGGCCAGCACTCGGTAGTCCAAACTCTTCTTCAGACATGTTTAAAAGTTGCCTAACGACCTCATTTTCAAGGTAAGTCAAGGGAAATGCATAGCGGCTTTGATCAATTGTATAGACTACAAAATGCCCTTTTTCAACTATAGAGGATGAGGATGTACTGCAACCCTCTAAATCATTGCCACTTCTCGGAAATGAAATCCTCTTCTTCTGCTTGGCAGCAAACTTCTGCCATCTCCTAGCCATCTTGATGAGTTTCTTAGCGCTGAGCATTGCCATTTTTCTTGGAAGTCTACAAACAAGAAAGTAAACTAGAAATTTAGAACGATTTGGTGTCTGAATAGATAATGCTTGTAATTGATGATGAAAGCATATCATAAAAGGGGGGTTATTTATACAAAAGGCTGCAGACAGGCTTTCTGTTAGAGCTGAAGTTTTTGTCACTAACCACCGGAGGCAAAGCCATGTGCTGATGCTTGGTGGCTATGTTTATATGGGGCCTTAAATTTGAAAGGATGAAAGATTATAAGTTGTCTAGTTTTAATCAAAGAGGTTGATGCATTTATTCAATTCTCTGTTACCATATCTTTAAACCAAGTGGTCCTGGAATAAGTCATCGATTCTTGTGGCTCTTAATTTTAAGGGTGTCTTCTGTTCCAAATCATGAGAAGAAGAGGGACCTAGTGTTGTTCTTCAACAAATTTAATTGGGGAGACCTTCTGCTAATCTAAGATCGTTAAATAAGACCGAAAGATTTAACTATAATAGAGGAAACTAGAAAGGAGAAAGAATATTTTGAAAAGGAGAACTTTGTTAGGAAGAAGACTCTTTGATTTAGTTTTTTTTTTGTTTTGGGTTGATTACAAATGGCTAATGCCATCCCTATTTATACTTGTGTGGGATGGTTCTAGATATTATAAGTTCTAGACTATTCTAATATTACTACAGATATCTAGCTCTTTAGAATATCCCCATATTTCTTAGATACATCTACAAGAATATTCTAATAACTTTATCTTCTACTCTAGAATATCTAGACATATTTTTAAGATAATTATTATATAATATTTCAAAAAATCTATGATATTTCAAAAAATCAACTTTATCTTTTTTCACACTCCCCTTAAAGTGATTTTTTTGAAAACTACCCCACACTTGTCGTGGAAGAACTCAAACGAAGCTTTGAGCCACGTCTTGGTGAAATTCTCAGCAATTTCTTCCGGACTCCTCTTGCTTCTTCAAATGATGAAGATTCTTCATCGTCAATTGATCCATGCGAATTTTCTCCTTGTTGAGTTTTCGGACTCCCCCTTTCCCTTAGCTTTCCAACAGTTGTACTAGCTGAAGAAACATTAATGACAGGTGAGTTTGCAACTCTTGGGTTCAAGATTCTGGTACCTTCTCCTTCTAACGCAACTCCATAATAGAAGGGGATTTCATTTGTATCAGCCTCCTTATTTGAGTCAGTGACTATCTGATCATCAATTTCATATGAATCCTCTACATCACAATAGGATCTACCACCGAATTCTCTTTCTATCTCTTCAATAACCTGTTTATCAGCTTTAGAGCTTCCGAAAAATATGTCGTTTGTCTCTCCACCTAAAATTTGGCCTTTAAGGTCAACTTCTTCATTTTTTGATCTTCATTTGCTTCCAATATTTGATCTAAGCCAACGATTGACCTCGATATGGCTGAAGATTGATTAGAAATTTCAACTTCTAATATATATCTCTCAATGCTTTCTCCGTAAAGGTCACCACTAGCATATATAATTTCAGACACTACATGTTCAGGATCTACTTCCTTGATTTCTTCAATAGAAGCTACCACATGATCACCTGTATTATATTCTGAAACCTCGATCCAGTCTCTTTCAAGGTTGATAGAAACCATGGCATCTATTGCTCGAGCCTCATCTAAGAAGCACCTTCCCCAGTCTTCTTCTTCAACAGCTTTCTCAGCTTGAGCCATATTTCTCACCTTAGCTCGACAATATCTTTTTATGTGTCCTATTTCACCACAACGGCAATATTTGAGAGGCTTCTTACTGTAATTGCTAAAAGACTCTTCCTTGTTTCCAGGCGATCTTAAACCACCTGATAATCTAGAGTGCGATATATTTCTTGATTTTCCTCTAAAGTTCCTCTTGTCGGCTACAAGAACATTTCCTTCCTCTTTTTTGATATATACACCAGCCAAATGTTTGGCTAGTAGCTCCTGTGATGACAACAAATTCTCAAATTCCTCCAAGTATGGTTGTTGATCCCATCCTTGAATTGATGTCACAATTGGAATATATTCAGGTTTCAAACCACGAATGATAATTCTTCTCATTCGTGCTTTAGAGATAGCCTCTTCCAGATTTAATAAATATATCTTAGAACATAAGTTTTTAATCTTTAAAAAATAATCGGTGATAGAAAGATTACCTTGAGTGATTTTAGTCAATTCATTCTCCAATATCTACAACCGAGCTTCATTCTTCTAGTTGAACAAACGATCGAGGGTCCTCTATATTTCATGAGCTAATTTACACTTTGTAATATGATCGAATAAATCAGAGGAGATTGTCCTCTTCAGAATGAACTCCACCTTCGCATTCACTTGCTTCCACTTCTTGTATGTACTGCTATTTTCCTGCTCGTCCTCAAGAGGACTTGTGTCACTTCCATTAACAACATCCAACAAATCCTCATCCATAAGGTATGATTCCATACATGTCTTCCATACCTTGTAATTGGACTGGCTCAATAATTCCATTCCAAGTCCATTAACACGACCACTTAAATCCATTTAGACAAATCAGTTGAATCAACCACTAACCCGATCTTGAAATAAAATCTAGAAGTCAATGTATGGCTATGGCTCTAATACCATGTAGAGAATAGCAGAAGAAAAGTATAACTGGGGGGACGTTCTGCTAGCTCAAAATCGTTAACTAAGATCGAAAAATTCAACTATAGAAGAGGAAACTAGAAAGGAGAAGAAATATTTTGAAAAGGAGAACTTTGTTATACAGAAGACTCTTTGATTTAGGTTTTTTTTTTTTGATTTTGGGTTGATTACAAATGTCTAATGCCATCCCTATTTATACTTGGGTGGAATGGTTCTAAATATTATAAGTTCTAGACTATTTTATGACTTAGTACAAATATCTAGCTCTCTAGAATATCCACACATTTTTTAGATACATCTACAAGAATATTCTAGTAACTTTAACTTCTACGGTAGAATATCTAGACTTTTCTTTAAGATAATTATTCTAGATACTACCCTAGACTATTCTAGAAACTATACTAGAAAAATCTATGATATTTCAAAATATAAACTTTATCTTTTTTCACAACCCCCCCCCCCCCCAAAAAAAAAAGAAAAAAAAAAAAAGAAAAAAAAAAGGAAACGGGAAATAATACTAAAATGATTTAAAAACAGTTTTAAAGAAAAAAAGAAGATGTAGTGGGCGTTTGAACATGAGTGGTTGAGATTTTTAAAAAGTATTTAAAGTCAAAATAGAATATGAATCTGAGATTGTTCTTCATATTTCCTTATAAAGTGATTTTATCATGAAAAACATCATGACACATGTATTAATTTCAATACTTATACAATCAATTCTCTGTTTCTTATTTGTATATATCAGTTAATTTTTTTTGTTGTCAATAACTAATAAATATTTCTACCACAAATAACTATTATATACTATTTTGTAGGTGTACACTACGAAATTAACAATGATATATCAGTTATCATAAAGGAAGACATATGCCGATTGAAAGCTCTACAATTTATAAACTACGATTTCTTTGACCAAACAAATTAAATGTGAAATAATATATGAGATAGGGATAAAACCTACAACTCATATGCTTAGTCACTAATATAATTTATAATCATACACTGCTTGAAAGTGAAGATCATTCTTTCATATTCATAACTTGAAAGAACTTGTTTGTTTATGTTCCACACGGTTAAATTGGATTTATCATTTTATCAATTTGCATTTGTATCTTCTTCAAACGTAGTACTCTTAACACATATATTATTTAAATTATTTTAAAATATTTATTTAATTAATATTAAATATACGTGTGCGAAAATTAATGTGTGTATATATATACACACACACTAATTGTTTATATTAAAAAATTGAATTTATGATAATATAGTACAAAAAATGAGGGAAAGTTTGATGTCTTGAGAAGGATGAACTAGTGAATTCATCCGCGCTTCGCTCGGTAATATAAAAACATCCTATTATTTTTTTAAAAAGATTCTTTATAATATTTGAAACTAAAAATAATTTTGAATATTATAAACCTCATACCAAAAGAAATAGATTTTAAGTTTTAATACTTCTAGTTATTCATTCTTAATTTTATATTTTCTCTAACTTTTCATCACCCGAGACTTGATTCCGAGGAAGTAGATATATTCAAAGAGAAGAAAGGAATTTTAATAAAATTTATATTTTAATAAGAAAAGCTATATTCACACTTTGCATAATTAGCTATCAATTTTAGAAAAAATTACAGATTTTCTTTGTTTTAAGTTTGTTTGTCTAATTTTGAAACAAAAGTAGTATGTATTTTATCTTAATTTTTTTCATTATTGATAAGTAAATAAAGCAAAGATATAACATCAATCCCTTCATATTAGCTTATAGACATGTTTCTATTAAGAGAATATCTTTTTAATTATACATTTATCCCTTCATATTAGTTAAAAGACATATTTCTATTACGAAAAAATAGTTTTATAAATACTAACAAATGGAACAATAAAAAAAAATATGAATAAACTATGTGTTTGTTAGCTTGAAGAATCTCTACAAAGGGGCACCTGAAATAAAAAAACAAAGTACAATAAATGAGATTCTATGACATATCCACAATTAGTGATATCAATCACCACATTCATGATAGACGTTCATATCTAATGTCAATCACATAATATGACTATGTATTTGTAGCTTTATTTATTCAAAAATAATAAATATTTATCGTCTAAAAATGGATTGAGACACAAAATGAAAGAAATATTGAAGAAAGAATTGATCCGAATTAACACAATATTTGCACGTATTAAGTATTCAATTACCAGGACTAAACACAATAGCGTCAAAGAATATGAATTATTTTTTATAATAAATAAAACGAAATAAAGAAGGAAGAAAGATGATGGAAGCTCAAGAAGTTGCAAGAAAGGAAAACAACTCTACCTTCTCATATAGCATCAAAATAGAGAACTTTCTCAGTTTTCTTGCATCTCTTCTATTTCTCAAACCGATGATGGAATAACTGTTAAATTTTGATTAAAATGGTTGTTGATGCATTAACACTATGTTTGGATAATTGTTACGTATTGTTTCATAATGTATCGTATTGTATTGTTGTAATGAATACAGTGTTTGGATAGATTATATCGTTTTCCATCGTTACATAATGTCATACATCCATGATTCGAATGATAAAACTCACCAAAAAAGTAGGGGTACGTGGTAGAGTTACTATAAAAAGGTAGGATAAAAGATAAAATATAATTATTAAATAATAAATAAAGACAAAATGAGAAGAAAATATTAAGGTAACGACGCGAACACACCAAATCGGTCGTTACATGAGTCTTTTCATCGTTACCTAACGATGGATTTAAATGATATGATACAACAGATTTTAAGTAACAATCAAAACAAGCATTGTATTTAAACTAATAATACAATACAATATAATACAATGGGTAACAACCATCCAAACAAGGTGTAAATAAATTACATTTACATTTGTGAAAATTTTAATTGCAATTATATTTGTAAATATTTTAAATTAAATAAAGAAGAGGAATAAACATCATTAAAAAATTTGAAAAAAAAAACACGGAAGACAAAGAAAGAACTATTCTGAAACTCCCACCTTTTGGAATCATGGCTAATATTTTGAAAATTAATAGATTGTTTTATTTAATCTAAGCGTGAATGAGTCGACCTGCTTTTATGATTCCAAAACTATCTTCTATAAAATTCTCCAAACTTCAGATTCAATCCCACTCATAGAAGGTAATTAAACTCTTCTTCAAGGTTTGGCCTTTCGATAATATTAGGCATGAGTCCATAATCTTTTTTTGGCTGACTAATATAGACAACATTTAAACTCTCAATGTTAAACATATATTAAACTAATAAACATAATCGTGTTCAACTTAATTTCAAACACATTAGCTATAAGCACCACGTATGACATTTCGAGGGGGGCGGAGGGGAAGAAGAAAACTACAAGGACATAAAAGCTTTAACTTTGAAATTACATCAATTAAATAATTAGAAACCTAATAAAGTTATAAAAATCACATATCTGTATTTATGGTGCTTGAAAAAAAAGCAACTGCCAGTGCTCTAGAAAAACCACCACTGTTGGCTAAGAGAAAATCTTGAAAGAAAACAAGTTCAAATGCTCCTGCTCAAATGTAGACAGTAGAAATGAGAAAAGATCGATATGCCACACTTAATTCGTTATAGTTCGTTGATGTATTGTCAGATCTCAATTCGCAAGGAGGCTTTCATTTCCTCGTTAAACGAAACATTGAAGAAGAAACTGATGCAGGCCATAAAAAATAAATTAAAAAATACATTTACACAAAAAGGAAAAGATGAATCAAAAAAATCCAATAGTAAAAAGGATGGACAAAAATTCGTTGAAGAAGATAGATCGACATTTTTTGAAAACCTAAAATATAATAATAATGAAAGAGAAGCCTTAACGCATTTTTTATAATGCCGAATCTAGTTCATGTTGGGTCATAGTGCCATGTAATATGTTTCTTGTCGTGTTTGTTAATTGTTAGTTGTCCTATGACCTCTCTAGGGTGGGAAAGATGGGAAAGAAGTTACACATCGAGGAAAAGAACAAAACTCATATTACTTACTGCCAGACTCTATTCTTATTATTGCAAAAATAATACTTGAAACATCTTAAACGATGTAATTATAGTTTTTATACTCACATGTGAACCTCCCATTGAGAATTCGCATAAGATTCAAAGTTGGATCTTTCAAAGCACCATTGTATATAACCCAAGTACGTAATAAGTTGTTGATGTAGTATAAAATTGAAGCACAAAACAGAGAAAAGAAGTGAAGTACGTAAAAATGGCTAAAGGTAACAGATTAACAATTAAAATAAAAGAGGATCAATTTGTGAAATAATAATCAAGGAAAACGATGAGAAGCGGCTTTAATTGGAGGAAAGTGACGTTTGAACGGGGGAGAAGAGAAGCGATGTTTTGATAAATGTTAAAGCGACGATTGAGTTCTATTGTACATAGATTACCTTCTTTTTTTTTTGAAATGGAGAAAAATTGATAAATAGATTTCCTGATCATTGAGGCATGCCACGTAGGTGGACTTAAGATCCATATATATAAGATCAGATAAGATAGTTAAATGGGTAATGTTGAAATAAACGATTCTTCAAATAGGACGAAATGTTTGGTTTTCGAAACTTAAGGACCCAAACCGACATTTACTCTTCTTTTACGTTTCTCCCACATCGTGTAAAGAGAGAACTTTACAGCATAATAAGAACCCTAGCGAAGCAGTGGAGTTCGTCCCTTCGGGGACATCCGATAAAATTGGAACGATACAGAGAAGATTAGCATGGCCCCTGCGCAAGGATGACACGCACAAATCGAGAAATGGTCCAAATTTTTTTGCCGGTCGGAGGCGCTGATGCTCCGGTTGATCTGTATTTTTTTTGCCGGTCGGAGTTTCTTTCGTCTATTTTATTTCCTGTTTCCCCAAATTTAGTCGACGAAGATAGGCATACTATTAGTTTATTATGCCCTAGTTTTTCTGTCAACATGATTGGATTCAATTAGTATATTGTGATTGTGTTTTACTTCCTTGGTTTGGACTTAATTTGCATCTGAAGTTTTATCAGAATCCCCAAATTCATGTTTTTGCTAATTAGGTTTTGCCGTTTGATTAACTTACATTTTTTTTTTGTTGTAGTTGGTTACAATTACAATAAATTCAGTTTAGATGGCGAATCGAGCTCCGTCAGAACAAATAACCCAGCCCTCATTGCTATGATTGCTGATGAGGTTATTCACTATTTAATCTTTTACTAATAACCAATATGCTTTCATATCTATCTTTACAATTTGAATCTGTCACCTCAAAGGTGTGGAGGTAGCTGAGTGTTGTTGCACTTTGTTTCTTTTTCTACTATGTGTATTAATATCGGTTTGCTTTATTTTGATTTGTATTTTGCTGTCATATTTTCTTGCTACCATGCTTTAAATTCTTTTCTTTTCTGTCGAGCCGAGGGTCTATCAGAAGTAGTCTCTCTACCCCACAAAGGCAAGAATATGGTCGGTATAAATCCTACCTTTGTCAGACCCCACTTGTGGGATTACACCACCGCTATCGCTGAGGGTATGTTGTTGAATAGATTTGTTGTAGTAAATGATGGTGTATAAAACTGAATTGTGTCATGGGATTGAATATGTTCTTAAATCTTATTTCTGATTCTAACAAACTATAAAGTGGAAATTGTAGACATCAAGTATACTGTTAGCGTTATGGCCCCTTGTCAACGAGTCAATTCCTTTTATCTTATTGCACTTGCAGGGAAATTGGTATCTTAAATTCATATTCTCATCAGTGTACTTGCGAACTTGTTAATGTAGGATACAATCACTGGGTTTTTACTAGCAGGAGTTGGTAATGTTGATTTGAGGAGGAAAGCTAACTATCTTATTGTTGATTCAAGTATGTTTTCAATTTTTGTTCTCTCTAATATTGTGATTTAATAGCTGAAAAAATTATGAAAGAAAGAAAATCGAGGAGGCTTGATTAGGATTGCTAAGTCCTTATCAGTGATGAAGCTTTTACATTTTGTATTACTCTAATTTGATTTTTTTGAGACAGAAGGTAATGTATATTTCCGTTTCTTATGGTTTAGAAATAATGGTGAAATAGATTGCAGATGCTGTTAAAGAATTCACCACAAGGGAGGACATTGCGATAGTGTTAATCAGCCAGTATGTGAGTTTTTATCATAATTTGCCTCTTGTTTTATGGCAGCATCCGTAACATCATTTCAACTTCTGGTTTTAACTTTGTCATGGAGAATGTTGAATAATTAGTATGTTAGTGTTTATTGGAGGTATGACAGCCTAGATTTGAACTTGTGAAGTACCTCATCACAGGAAAAAATATAGACTTTCCTAAACTCAACAGTAGCTGAGAAGCCTGATTGAGAAGTGAAAAATAAAGTTTAATCAGAGTGTGATGTAGGAAGGTAAGCTTCATAAAAATCTTTTATGTGACAGTTCTACCACTTGCCCGGTATACTTGTATTTGCAAAGTCAACCTTGAATGGTGTGTGGCCCTCGAAGGGGAACCTTGGAGCAACGGTAAAGTTGTCTCCGTGTGACCTATAGATCATGGGTTCGAGTTGTGGATGGTTACACTGGAGTAGGTTGTCAATATCATAACCCTTTCCTTTTGGGTGCGGCCCTTCCTTGGACCCTGCTAATGTGGAAGGCTTTGTGCACCAGACTGTCGTTTTAACCTTGAATGGCGTCTAAAAAGCAAAATTGAGGAGTCATTACCATATAATGCCAGCTTCTATTAAGAGGAGGGCCGTTTTTTCTAATATGTGTCTGTCCTCTAGAATTGGACAATAGTGAGGACATAAATTACCTGTTAATTGCACCAAACAACTTGAGAGAAAGTAGAAACACTTTCCCTAGTAAAAGTGTCTAAGGATGTGCTTTCTGCAGTCAAATCGTTTGTCTTTGTTTATCATTTCCGACTCCAGTAAAATATTTCCACATGTACTACTTCAAACTAATATCGTACATTATTGTGACAGTAATCAATTTTACTTTTTTGAACTTTGATTGGTTTTGTTTTCTTCATATATTAGCAATTTGTATGTTGTCCTTCGACGTCTCTTTAGGGCAACTAGCTGCTCCTCTTTTGCCTCTATTTTGAGTTGCTCTAATAAATACTTTGGATCGAATAAAAGCTTCTCCCTTTTTTCATCTATCGTACAGCTAATATATCCACTGGTTTCCATATTCAGGTTGCAAACGTGATCAGATTCTTGGTTGATAGTTACAGTAAACCAATCCCAGCCATTCGGGAGATTCCTTCAAAGGATCATCCATATGATCCTGCTCACGACTCTGTTCTTTCATGAGTGAAGTAGCTCTTCTCTAGTGAATCAGTGGCATCTGATAGACGATGAGGAAAAAATGGTTTACACATACCTCTAATCATTAGTTTCACCATTTTATCATGCATCTTTCTATCATCATTGTCCTAAGATTATTCCTTAATCATTCTTGATGCTTAACTCACATTGCCTGTTCAGTTCCTTATTTACTGCTGCTTTTTTCACCGCTCGAGTGAGTGACTTATCCTTTTAATAAGTTGAATGTTGGTCACCCTACAGAGTTTGCACTTATTTTACGCAACAGAGTTTTTATAGGACAGAAATGTACTGTGTGCTTATTGATATTATGAGTCAAGATTTGGGTTTGTGTTGCTTCAATGTATTAAAGTCTTGGAAGGTAAACTCACAATGATCTTGTATCTGTTTTCTGTTAAGTTTTTGCCTTTTGTTATTCAAATATTAAGAGACAGAAGCCATAATTTGATTTGATATTGCATATCCAATATGATGGACATGTCGTGGTTGATAAATATCAAAGCCGTGTGGTCCTCAGACTGCCCCCTACCCGAAATTTCTTCATTCTCATAACTCGAGCCCCAGATTTTCTGGATATTCTAAGTCCTTTGACAATTTCTCTTTGTTGATACTAACTCGGTTAATTCAAATTCTCACCATACATAATCAAGTAAAAGAGAACATATCAGTGGTTTGATCTCCATTCACAATTGGACAATACACACGCCTCCAATTTTACATCCATGTACTCTGTTTTGAGATTTTCTTAATTGTTACATGTCATACAATGTTAACGGTTCTTGCCTCGATGATGAACTTTTAGCGTAAACGTTGCTACTTAAAGGTAGTGAGCCACTTCCTCAATGTAGATGTCGTGTAGCTGCTCCACAAGAATATATTGAGCCTTATCCTGTTCCTTTGATCTTATGGAAAACACCATCGGATTTTTTTGTTGTATGCACAGCGAATACTTGCAAAACTTACTATTATTTTATCAATCGCGTTAAGACTCACAAAGGCTTTGATGATTGTAAAGATTGTTTTGATCTTATTGGCAAAGAGAAAATTCGTTGGACAGTGAAAAATGGTGCTGGTGTTGACTTCTCTATGGATGAAGTGTTAGCAACAACGAGGGTTATACCTGTGTACATTAGCATCTTACAAAGATTTTCCTTTTTCGACAACATATTGAATACCAACACTTTTACACTTCTTGTTTTTCGATATTTTATAGGGTGTTAAGGCCTGGTGAGCTGTTTTGGCTTGACCATTTCTTCTGTGTTGGTTGAGCAATTGGAGAAAGTGTATGCACCACTTATCGATAGTATTGGTTTCAATAAGGTGAAGTGGATCGTGGGAAGGAAACTCGATAGAGGCCCCGAGCTAAACGAAATGTTACCTTTCAGCAATATTGGAAAAGCCATTGAAGAATTCTTGGTGACTCTACTACATCTTCCTTTTTCTTTTTCTTTCTTTGTAAAATACTTATATCTTTCTTCTGCATCTGTTGAAGTGATCGATAACTTGCCCTACTGGAAAAACGCAAGTTGCTGATGGCCTTCTCATTGAAAATCTGTCAAAATTGTACTCTTCATACTTCCTTTTCATCGAATGGTCTTGCTTACTACCAAATTGTCAAGTATTTATAATTTAGACCATATTGACTATTGTTCAATACAACAGGCCCTACTGTTAGCTTCTGACTAATCGATTGGAAACAAAGCAAGGCTTCTGGTTCAGTACTGGTGCCTATCAATTGATCTCAGAAGATCTCCATGTCAAGTGAAAGTGAAACAAATATTAATGAAGTTGTCAACAAATATTACCCTCTGATTCAGCCTTCATGTTGCTGTTCAACTTCTTCTTTGCACCAACAAAGTAGAAATCAACATATTCTTGGTTATTGAGTCATGACATCATGTTTTATAAATTTTAGCTCAAAGTAGATTGTATAGCTAGTGAAAAATAGGCAACTGAAAGCATGTATTGTCACAAATTGGAATTCAGAAGCTTTGACATTCTCATCTTTGGACTAATTTTTCTGAATGTATAGAATTTAATCCTATGGAAAACCAAATTTTGGTATTTGGTATGATCAAATGCATGAGTAGGAATCTTTACACATTCCTTTCAGAATGGGAGAGGAAAATAATGAGTTTTATAAGGTATAAAACAAGTTCACATGGTACGTACACTTTGGGGGCTCGATGATGATGTAGCCCAAAGGGACAAACTCGTGAGTTCCATGGGGTCAAAGCTAACAATACAAACCATAAGTTTGGGCTATGACATATTATCAAGCCTAAGAGACAAATCCGTTAGATTGTTGGGTCAAAGTGCACAATACAAGTGATAAGCGTGGGTCCTGATACCTTTACTATATGGGAATTGACTAGGCAAATATGATTAAAGAGTGAGTAAATAATCAGAAGTAGAACTTTTGCTCCTCATTAATTTACGATGAAAATGACCTATTTCTAAAATCTCCTTTTTCTCATTCACAAGTCCTATTTTACAAAAAGAGAAAAAAACATTTGTTGAAGAATTTGCACTATGATGTAACTCATGATCTTATACAAAAAATGTGTAATTATAATCTAATTTTATATTAAAATTGTAAATATGATTGAGCATATTTATTTCTAGAAATTTTTAAAAGAGGATAAATATTTTATCTTAAATTTTCATTCGCAACTTTGAAACACGTAACTTCTAAATTTCATAAATAGAAAATCCCCCTAAATGAGTTAGTGGGGCTATATACAGTGTTATTAGTTCTTTTCTTTTCTATTTTTGATATTATGCTCATGCTTTTTTATATATTTGAGATTGTTTTGATTAAGCTAAATTTATTTATTAATTACAATAGGAGGAGATTTGAAGAGGAAGATATTACTATATTAATTAGTGGGGTTGATTTTAATATGTGTTATCAGTCGTAAGTTTAGATTTAAACTTTATGAGTTCAATCTTTAAGATACTTCAATTGAATTTGTTATGTTTTTTGAATTACAGGTTCAAATCTACTTCAATAAATTCTTACATTAATATATGCTCTACATCGAAAGCAGCGAGTTCATATGAATGCGACGTGGCAACTCTACATCCACCCTTGTCGAAGAGAATAATTGAAGAAGTTCTAAGAAATAATAAAACACCTAATCTTTATTGGGTTTAAGATTCAATATTTAATGCCACTTTAGTTTTAGAAAACGTTTTATAATTAGTTTCTTATGTTAGTTTTCTATTGTGTAAGCTTAATTCTTCTTAGAGAAAATAATTTAAGCTCACCAGGAGCTCCTTATCACATTTTTCATGGAAAATTACTATGTGTTTGTATTATTTTTGAGGTGAGTGTTTGACTAGACACACAGATTAAGAAAATAATAAAAGATTTTGACTTTTTTTTTTACTATGTTTCAATAGTACTTATTTATTTTATCTTTTGATCAAATACATATATATATATATATATATATATATATATAGTACGATTTATGTAAAAAAACGATTTAAGCTTCATGACGTGAATGAATAGTTAAATGGGTGATGTTGAAATAAAGGATTCTTCAAATAGGACGAAATGTTTGGTTTTCGAAACTTAAGGACCCAAAACGACATTTACTCTTCTTTTACGTTTCTCCCACAACGTGCAAAGAGAGAACTTTACAGCATAATAAGAACCCTAGCGAAGCAATGGAGTTCGTCCCTTCGGGGACATCCGATAAAATTGGAACGATACAGAGAAGATTAGCATGGCCCCTGCGCAAGGATGACACGCACAAATCGAGAAATGGTCCAAATTTTTTTGCCGGTCGGTGGCGCTGATGCTCCGGTTGATCTGTATTTTTTTGGCCGGCGACGGTCAAACGAGATTTCTCGAAGTTCGTAAGCAATTCGGAGTTTCTTTCGTCTATTTTATTTCCTGTTTCCCCAAATTTAGTCGACGAAGATAGGCATACTATTAGTTTATTATGCCCTAGTTTTTCTGTCAACATGATTGGATTCAATTAGTATATTGTGATTGTGTTTTACTTCCTTGGTTTGGACTTAATTTGCATCTGAAGTTTTATCAGAATCCCCAAATTCATGTTTTTGCTAATTAGGTTTTGCCATTTGATTAACTTACATTTTTTTTTGTTGTTGTAGTTGGTTACAATTACAATAAATTCAGTATTTTTTTGCCGGTCGGAGGCGCTGTTGCTCCGGTTGATCTGTATTTTTTTGGCCGGCGACGGTCAAACGAGATTTCTCGAAGTTCGTAAGCAATTCGGAGTTTCTTTCGTCTATTTTATTTCCTGTTTCCCCAAATTTAGTCGACGAAGATAGGCATACTATTAGTTTATTATGCCCTAGTTTTTCTGTCAGCATGATTGGATTCAATTAATATATTGTGATTGTGTTTTACTTCCTTGGTTTGGACTTAATTTGCATCTGAAGTTTTATCAGAATCCCCAAATTCATGTTTTTGCTAATTAGGTTTTGCCATTTGATTAACTTACATTTTTTTTTGTTGTTGTAGTTGGTTACAATTACAATAAATTCAGTTTAGATGGCGAAGCGAGCTCCGGTCAGAACAAATAACCCAGCCCTCATTGCTATGATTGATGACGAGGTTATTCACTATTTAATCTTTTACTAATAACCAATATGCTTTCATATCTATCTTTACAATTTGAATCTGTCACCTCAAAGGTGTGGAGGTAGCTGAGTGTTGTTGCACTTTGTTTCTTTTTCTACTATGCGTATTAATATCGGTTTGCTTTATTTTGATTTGTATTTTGCTGTCATATTTTCTTGCTACCATGCTTTAAATTCTTTTCTTTTCTGTCGAGCTGAGGGTCTATCAGAAGTAGTCTCTCTACCCCACAAAGGTAAGAATATGGTCTGTATAAATCCTACCTTCGTCAGACCCCACTTGTGGGATTACACCACCGCTATCGCTGAGGGTATGTTGTTATTGTTGAATAGATTTGTTGTAGTAAATGATGGTGTATAAAACTGAATTGTGTCATTGGATTGAATATGTTCTTAAATCTTATTTCTGATTCTAACAAACTATAAAGTGGAAATTGTAGACATCAAGTATACTGTTAGCGTTATGGCCCCTTATTGACAAGTCAATTCCTTTTATCTTATTGCACTTGCAGGGAAATTGATATCTTAAATTCATATTCTCATTAGCATACTTGCGAACTTGTTAATGTAGGATACAATCACTGGGTTTTTACTAGCAGGAGTTGGTAATGTTGATTTGAGGAGGAAAACTAACTATCTTATTGTTGATTCAAGTATGTTTTCAACTTTTTGTTCTCTCTAATATTGTGATTTAATAGATGAAAAATTTATGAAAGAAAGAAAATCGAGGTTGCTTGATTAGGATTGTTAAGGCCTTGTCAGTGATGGAGCTTTTACATTTTGTATCACTCTAATTTAATTTTTTGAGAAAGAATGTGATGTATATTTCTGTTACTTATGGTGTAGAAACAACGGTGAAGCAGATTGAAGATGCTTTGAAAGAATTCACCACAAGGGAGGACATTGTGATAGTATAAATCAGCCTATATGTGAGTTTTTATTCTATTTTTCCCCTCTTGTTTTATGACAGTATCCATAGCTTCATTTTAATCGGAGTATGATATAGGAAGTTAAGCTTCGTAAAATATCTTTTATGTGACAGTTCCACCACTTTCTTGGTGTACTTGTATTTGCAAAGTCAACCTTGAATGGTGTGTGGGCCATCTAAGGGGAACCTTGGAGCAACGGTAAAATTTGTCTCCGTATAACCACTAATGCTTACATTAGAGTTGTTTGTCTACATCACACCCCTTCCCCTTGGGATGCGGCCCTTTATTGAACCTTGCTAATACGAGAGGCTTTGTGCACTAGGCTGCCATTTTAACCTTGAATGGCGTCTAAAAAGCATAGTTGAGGAATCATTGCCATATAATGCCAACTTCTATGGCTGCAAAAGAGGAGGACCATTTGTCTAATATGAGTCTGTCCTCCGGAATTGGACAATAATGAGGATTACCTGTTAATTGCACCAAACAACTTGGGAGAAAGTACAAACACTTTCCATTATAAAAGTAGCTAAGGATTTGTTTTCTGCAGTCAAATCGTTTCAATCTTTTGTTTGTTGTTACTGACTCCAGCAAAATATGTCCAAATGTACTACCTCTAACTAATATAGTGCATTCGTGTGACGGTGATCAATTTAACATTTTTGAACGTTGATTGATTTTGTTTTCTTCATGTATTAGCAATTTGTATGTTGTTCTTCGGCGTCTCTTCAGGACAACTACTGCTCCTCTTTTGCCTCTATTTGTAGTTGCTCTAATAAATCCTTTGGATCGAATAAAAGCTTCTCCCATTTTCATATTAAGGTTGCAAACATGATCAGATTCTTGGTTGATAGTTACAATAAACCAATCCCAGCCATTCTGGAGATTCCTTCAAAGGACCATCCAGATGATCCTGCTCGCGACTCTGTTCTTTCATGAGTGAAGTACCTCTTCTCTAGTGAATCAGTGGCATCTGATAGACGATGAGGAAAAAATGGTTTACATATACCCCTAATCATTAGTTCACCATTTTACTATGCATCTTCTATCATCATTCTCCTAAGATTATTCCTTAATCTTTCTTGAGGCTTAACTCACATTACCTGTTTCAGTTCCTTATTTACTGCTGCTTTTTTTTCACCGCTTGAGTGAATAATTCATCCTTGTAATAAGTTGAATGTTGGTCACTTTACTGAGTTTGCACTTATTATTCGATTGATGTCGTGATGGAGTTTTTATAGAAGAACAGAAATGTATTGTGTGCTTATGGATATAATGAGTCAAGATTTGGGTTGGTGTTGCTTCAATATATTTAAGTCTTAGATGGTGAACTCACAATGTCTTGTATCTGTTTTCTGTTTAAGTTATTGCCTTTTGTTATTCAAATATTAAGAAACAGAAGCCATAATTTGATATGATATTGCATATCCAATATGATGCACATATCCTGGTTGATGGACATGTTATGTGGACAACAATTGAGGCCCTGTAGGGATAGCAATGGGGCGGGCAGGGAAGGGCAGGGTAGTGAGCCACTTCCTCGATGTGGATGTTGTGTAGCTGCTCCACAAGAATATATAAGGTGAAGTGGATTGTGGGAAGGAAGCTCGATAGAGGCCCCTAGCTAACGAGATGTACCTTTCAGCATTGTTGGAAAGGCCATTGAAGAATTCTTGGCAACACTACTATATGCTCTTCTTTTTTTTTCATATACTTTCTTACTTTGTAAAAAATTAGGGGTCATTTGGTAGAGTGTATTAACAAAATTAATGCATGCATTAATTAGATATATTAGTATACCTTGTTTGGTACACTTTTTCATGTTACGTATAACTAATGCAGCATTAGTTATACAATCTATTGTGTATTAAGGTGTAAATGCAGCATTAGTTATACACTCTATTGTGTATTAAGGTGTGTATTACTAATACCATGGATTTCTAGGTATTAGTAATGCAAAGGGATTTAATGCGTGCATTAATATGATTAAAGACCCAATTACCCCTCAAAATCCTTTTTATATCTTTTCCACCATAATTGTTGAGGATATTTTTGTAAATAAATATTTTTATGCAATGCATACTATTTTAAATACACTAAACCAAACAATGCATAATAAATATTCTATCCATAATTAATGCAAGCATAACTTATACAAGCATTACTAATGCAAGCATTACCAATAAACTCTATTTAGCATTATTTTTAATCACTCTACCAAACGTCCCCTTATATCTTGCTTCTGCATCTGTTGAAGTGATAACTTGCACTACTGGAAAAATGTGAATTTCTGATGTTCCTTTTCATTGAAAATCCGTCGAAATTGTACTCTTTATACTACCTTTTCATTGAAAATCTGTCGAAATTGTACTCGTAACAAGTCTTTCCAATTTCCTTTCCCTCAGGAATTCCGACTTCAAACAGCATTCCGACTGGCCTTTCCATTGGATGAAACACGGTGATTTCCAACCCCTCAACTGTATAATACATTAACCATCTCTTTCATTGCTTTACAAATTTGTGTTAGCAAAAAACAGAGAATTTTTTCCCTTCTCATGTCCTAAACAAGCACGAAATGAGATTAATGAAGAGTTACTCTCCACAAGGAATTGTAAAACTGCCTATCATATGATCAAAATCAACTTCTTCCTCAGCTTGACTCAGCAAATCTTGAAAAGAAAAAGGTTGGCTCAAGAATGAAATCGGGACAATGAACCTCTCTTGTTATGGTTCTCACAACATAGACAACAAAATGACCCTTTGGAACATCTCCTAGTGTCGAAGACTTGTTGAGGGCTTGATTAGATTGAGTTATACGAGGAACTTGGATGGACATAATTATAGCTATAGAGGAACAAAAGGAAGCAGCTATCAACCTAAAACTAGACAACCAACCTCCACAATTCCTAAGGTCACCTATCTACATGACAAAGAAGAGAGCAATTCGGAGTTTCTTTCGTCGGTTTTATTTCCTGTTTCCCCAAATTTAGCGGACGAAGATAAGCATATTATTAGTTTATTATGCCCTAATTTTTCTGTCAACATGATTGGATTCAATTAGTATATTGTGATTGTGTTTTACTTCCTTGGTTTGGACTTAATTTACATGTCAAGGTCAGTCTTGTTTAATCACAAAATAAACAGAAAATAATCAACACAACATATTTTTTGGGACAATTTTCTAAGTTTCATTGAACTGAATTAAAACTAAGTTGAAAACTATTACAGTCTAATAATGAAAATAGAAAATGGATAGAGACTAGTCCGTATTCCATTGATGTACTGCTAACCTGATAGAAGAAGAAAGAGAAGGGAGTTAGAGGAGGAAGACAAGAAGAAACAGAAGGAGATGAGAAGAGAATCTGGACGAGAGAGAATTTATAAGAGTGAGAAAAATACCACTTTTCACGTAAGCCCACTCTCCCATGTCAGGGTGGTTATAACAGTGATAACTGCCCTGATGTCGTGGTTGAATCCTCGCCCTTGCTATTCATTAAACTGATTTCAATCTCAGCCGCTCAATTTAAAAGAAACGAAATTAGCCTCCCTTCCTTAACTCCACTTCGACTCTCTACAACTATGCTTATTTATTCTTCTATATTGGACTTCTCAGATCATAACAGTCCAGCTCCCATGAAATCATCCTTGACCTCAAGGATCAACAATCAAACCCCGGAAGCTTTGCCTTAAGGAACTGGTAGTTCTCCCAAGTTGCATCTTCCGAAGGAAGATTACACCATTGCACCAGTACCTTCACAACAGCAACATTATTTCTCTTAACCTGATGTCTCTGAAGAATAGCCACTGGCTTAACCTGAAATTGACCATCTTCTCCAGTAGTAGGCAAAATAGTCTGAACTACTACTTTATCACCCACCTTTTTCTTGAGAAGTGATACATGGAACACCGGATGAATCTTAGAATTAGGAGGGAGTTCCAACTTGTAAGCTACAGTACCAATCTTAGCAATCACTTTGTAGGGTCCATAATACTTAGAGCTCAGTTTTAAATGTTTCCACAAAGCAACAGAAGATTGTCGGTATGGTCGTAATTTGAGATAGACCAAGTCATTCACCTGAAATTCTCTTTCTGATCTCTTCTTGTCTGCATAGAACTTCATCCTTTCCTGCGCTTTACTGAGGTTATCCTTCAATAGTTGAAGCCATTGTTGCCGCCTCATTACCGCATCATCAGCTGTAGGAGCCATGGTTTCAAGTAGAGGACCAATTGACTCCTGAGGTGGAGAATAACCATATAAAGCTTCAAAAGGTGTGCATTGTAGACTAGTGTGAAAATTTGTGTTGTACCACCATTCAGCTGCAGGCAACCAGTGACTCCATTGAGTAGGTCCGTTGGCAGTCATACACCTCAAATAATTCTCCAAACATCTATTTACTCGCTCTGTTTGGCCATCACTTTGAGGGTGATATGCAGTACTATAGTGCAGTTGTGTACCCAACAGCTTAAACAAGGACTGCCAAAAGTTGCTCAAACAAAATTCTGTCACTGTCAGTAACAATAGATTCGGGAACTCCGTGCAAGTAGTGTATCCTTGCCCCAAAAAACATCAGCTTTAGTGACAGCAGTATAGGGATGTGAACGTGCAATGAAGTGAGCATACTTGGTCATCCTGTCCACCGCCACCAGTATGATCTCCTTGTTTTTAGACTTTGGTAACCCCTCTATGAAATCCATACTAATATGAGATTTCTCGAACTCCGCAAGCTATTCAGAGTTTCTTTCGACCGTTTTATTTCTTGTTTCCCCAAATTTAGCGCTCGAAGATAGGCATATTATTAGTTTCTCTGTCAGCATGATTGGATTCAATTAGTATATTGTGATTGTGTTTTACTTCCTCGGTTTGGACTTAATTTGCATCTGAAGTTTTATCAGAATCCCCAAATTCATGTTTTTGCTAATTAGGTTTTGCCATTTGATTAACTTACTTTTTTTTTGTTGTAGTTGGTTACAATTACAAGAAATTCAGTTTAGATGGCGAATCGAGCTCCGTTCAGAACAAATAACCCAGCCATCATTGCTATGATTTTTGACGAGGTTATTCACTATTTAATCTTTTACTAATAACCAATATGCTTTCATATCTATCTTTACAATTTGAATCTGTCACCTCAAAGGTGTGGAGGTAGCTGAGTGTTGTTGCACTTTGTTTCTTTTTCTACTATGTGTATTAATAACTGTTTGCTTTATTTTGATTTGTATTTTGCGGTTTTGCTGTCATATTTTCTTGCTACCATGCTTTAAATTCTTTTCTTTTCTGTCGAGCCGAGGGTCTATCAGAAGTAGTCTCTCTACCCCTCAAAGGTAAGAATATGGTCTGTATAAATCCTACCTTCGTCAGACCCCACTTGTGGGAATACACCACCGCTATCGCTGAGGGTATGTTGTTGTTGTTGAATAGATTTGTTGTAGTAAATGATGGTGTATAAAACTGAATTGTGTCATGGGATTGAATATGTTCTTAAATCTTATTTCTGATTCTAACAAACTATAAAGTGGAAATTGTAGACATCAAGTATACTGTTAGCGTTATCGCCCCTTGTCAACGAGTTAATTCGTTTTATCTTATTGCACTTGCAGGGAAATTGGTATCTTAAATTCATATTCTCATCAGTGTACTTGCGAACTTGTTAATGTAGGATACAATCACTGGGTTTTTACTAGCAGGAATTGGTTATGTTGATTTGAGGAGGAAAGCTAACTATCTTATTGTTGATTCAAGTATGTTTTCAATTTTTGTTCTCTCTAATATTGTGATTTAATAGCTGAAAAAATTATGAAAGAAAGAAAATCGAGGAGGCTTGATTAGGATTGTTAAGTCCTTATCAGTGATGAAGCTTTTACATTTTGTATTACTCTAATTTGATTTTTGAGAAAGAATGTAATGTATATTTCCGTTTCTTATGGTTTAGAAATAATGGTGAAATAGATTGCAGATGCTGTTAAAGAATTCACCACAAGGGAGGACATTGCGATAGTGTTAATCAGCCAATATGTGAGTTTTTATCATATTTTGCCTCTTGTTTTATGGCAGCATCCGTAACATCATTTCAACTTCTGGTTTTAACTTTGTCATGGAGAATGTTGAATAATTAGTATGTTAGTGCTTATTGGAGGTATGACGGCCTAGATTTGAACTTGTGAAGTACCTCATCACAGGAAAAAATATAGACTTTCCTAAACGCAACAGTAGCTGAGAAGCCTGATTGAGAAGTGGGAAATTAAGTTTAATCAGAGTATGATGTATGAAGTTAAGCTTCGTAAAGAATCTTTTATGTGACAGTTCTACCACTTGCCCGGTATACTTGTATTTGCAAAGTCAACCTTGAATGGTGTGTGGCCCTCGAAGGGGAGCCTTGGAGCAATGGTAAAGTTGTCTCCGTGTGACCTATAGATCATGGGTTCGAGTTGTGGATGGTTACACTGGAGTAGGTTGTCAATATCATAACCCTTTCCTTTTGGGTGCGGCCCTTCCTTGGACCCGGCTAATGCGGGAGGCTTTGTACACCAGGCTGTCGTTTTAACCTTGAATGGCGTCTAAAAAGCAAAGTTGATGAATCAGCCATATAATGCTAGCTTCGATGACTACAAAGAGGAGGGTCGTTTGTCTAATATGTGGCAGCCTCCGGAATTGGACACTAATGAGGACATAAATTACCTGTTAATTGCACCAAACAACTTGAGAGAAAGTAGAAACACTTTCCATAGTAAAAGTGGCTAAGGATTTGCTTTCTGCAGTCAAATCGTTTCGGTCTTTGTTTATCATTTCCGACTCCAGTAAAATATTTCCAAATGTACTACCTCTAACTAATATCGTGCATTCTTGTGATAATAATCAATTTTACATTTTTGAACTTTGATTGGTTTTGTTTTCTTCATATATTAGCAATTTGTATGTTTTGCTTCAACGTCTCTTTAGGGCAACTAGCTGCTCCTCTTTTGCCTCTATTTGGAGTGGCTCTAATAAATACTTTGGATCGAATAAAAGCTTCTCCCATTTTTGCATCAATCGTATAGTTAATATATCCACTGGTTTCCATATTCAGGTTGCAAACATGATCAGATTCTTGGTTGATAGTTACAATAAACCAATGCCAGCCATTCTGGAGATTCCTGCAAAGGACCATCCATATGATCCTGCCCGTTACTCTGTTCTTTCACGAGTGAAGTACTCTTCTCTACTGAATCTGTGGCATCTGATAGACGATGAGGAAAAAATGCTTTACGTATACCTCTAATCATTAGTTTCGCCATTTTATCATGCATCTTTCTATCATCATTGTCTAAGATTATTCCTGAGTTTGTACTTATTTTACGCGACAGTTTTAATAGGAGGACAGAAATGTACTGTGTGCTTATTGATATTATGAGTCAAGATTTGGGTTTGTGTTGCTTCAATGTATTATAGTCTTAGAAGGTAAACTCACAATGATCGTGTATCTGTTTTCTGTTAAGTTGTTGCCTTTTGCTATTCAAATTATAAAGAGACAGAAGCCATAATTTGATTTGATATTGCATATCCAATATGATGGACATGTCCTGGTTGATAAATATCAAAGCCGCGTGGTCCTCAGACTGCCTCCAATTTTACATCCATGTATTCTGTTTCGAGATTTTCTTAATATGCGACAGGTCATACAATGTTAACGGTTCTTGCCCTGATGATGAACTTTTAGCGTAAAAGTTGCTACTTAAAGGTAGTCAGGCACTTCCTCAACGTAGATATCGTGTAGCTGCTCCACAAGAATATGTTGAGTCTTACCCTGTTCCTGAGATCTTATGGAAAACACCATCGGATTTTTCTGTTGTATGGACTGCGTATATTTGAAACTTCGACTGTTTTATCAATTGCGTTAAGACTCTCAGAGGCTTTGATGATTGTAAAGATTGTTTTGATCTTAATGGCAGGGAGAAAACTCGTTGGACAGTGAAAAATGGTGCTGGTGTTGACTTGTCTATCAATGAAGTTGTTAAAATTGACAAGATTTTAGATAAATTAATGTAGCAACTTGGTAGGTAAATAGGTAGCTCTTGATTCATTTGAAACACACTTCTCATCACATCTCTCACTTGTCTTCTCATATTCTAAGGCATTTGTAAAATAATTAGAAGATTAGAGAATTGATAGAACAAATCTCTTAGATGTATTTATGATCTCTTCTCTTTCTTTGTTAATATAAAGACAGTTGTTCTCTGGTGGACGTAGGATTATTCTGATCCGAACCACGTTAAACGAGATGTTACCTTTCAGCATTATTGGAAAAGCCATTGAAGAAATCTTGGTGACTCTACTACATCTTCATTTTTCTTTAAATTTCTTACTTTGTAAAAAACTTATATCTTGCTTCTGCATCTGTTGAAGTTATAGATAACTTGCCTTACTAGGAAAATGCAAATTTCTGATGGCCTTTTCATTGAAAATCTGTCAAAATTGTACTCTTCATACGGCGTTTTCATCGAATGGTCTTGCTTTCTACCAAATTGTCAAGTATTTATAATTTAGACCATATTGTTCAATACAACCGGCCCTACTGGCTACCATATAGCCAAACATCAATACCTCTACTGCTAGCTTCTGACTAATCGTTTGAAAACAAAGCAATCCTTCTGGTTCACATGTACTGGTTCCTAGAAAATGATCTCTGAAGATTTCGATGTCAAGTGAAAATAAAACAAATATTAATGAAGTTGTCAACTTCCTTCAAGTTAAGCACATCTGAAAGAAAAAACAATGCCACATGAAGTATCACATGTTAATGCCTTTTGAATCTTTTTATATAGTCCTATTCCGCACAAAACGAAGAAAGAAGAAGCTATCAACCTAAAACTAGACAACCAACTATATCCACAATTCCTAAGGTCACCTATCTACATGACAAAGAAGACAGATGAACATGGTTTTGCTTCTTACCAGAAATTGTTCATTTAATGATCTCAAATTATTATCATCTTTTATTTTCAAACTAGCTTCATCCACAAATTTTTAAGGCCCATACCAACTTGGCCAACAGGCATCAGCACATGGCTTTGCCTAATTTGGTTAGTAACAAAATCTTCTGCTCCATCTTGTATAAATAATCCCTCTTTCATGAGCCTTCTCATCATCAACACAAGCATTATCAATTCAGCTATAAAAGGTCTCTAAATTTCTTCCAAAAAACAAAAATGGCAATGATAAGTACCAAGAAACTCATCAAAATGGCCAGGAGATGGCAGAAGTCTGCAGCCGTGCAGAGAAAGAGGATTTCATTTTCAAGAAATGACAATGATATAGACAGTTGCAGTACATGTTTATCCTCTATAGTTGAAAAAGGACATTTTGTAGTATATACAGCTGATCAAGTACGCTTTGTCATTCCATTGGCTTACCTTAAAAACGGAGTCATTAGGCAACTGTTGAACATGTCCGAAGAAGAATTTGGGCTTACGAGTGGTGGTCCTATTACATTACCCTGTGATTCAACCTTCATGGACTATATCATTTCGCTAATCAAGAAAGGTATAGCTGCTGGAGATCTTCACAAAGCGTTGCTCCTATCAATTCCTTCATGTTGCTGCTCAACTTCTTCTTTCCACCAAGAAAGTCGAACTCAGCAGATTATTATTTATTAGGTCATAATCAACATTCTTTTTGTACATGCTACCTCAAATATAGTTTTTAGAGAGGAAGAGTACACAATTGTAAAGCGCATCATACAAATTGAATATTATTTTATCAGAAAATTTACCATATTCATGGCTTTCACTTTTCAATTTGGTTATTACTAGTACATTATCTAAATATCAGTTTTATCCCAATACAGACATACACATCTTTAACTAATAAAAGGGCATTTGACAAAAACCAGATCAAATCAGTACTACATTGTACGGATCCTTTGCGTTCATGCTTTTTTAATGTTCCCAGTTAAGTTTGTGTAAGTGTTTAAGCATTTTAATATCAATATTAAGTGATTTTAATTTGCATAAGTGGCATATGTTATTATACTCTCTTTAGTGCATAAAAATATCTTTCATTATCATCTTTATTTAGTGCAAGACTAAATCATTCCATTATGTATTTTTAATCTAATTATCACTTATAAGTGGTGCACTAAATCATATTATTATGTATTTTTAATCTAATTATCACTAATAAGTGGTGCACTAAATCATAATGGTGCACTAAATCATAATGGTGCAGTAAATGATGATAATGATGGCATTCTATTATTTTTTTCATCTTTGTATGATTTTCTTTCCTATAAATAGAGAGGTCTTCTTTATTTTGAAATGTAAGATAAGAGAAGAAAAAATCGAGAGAGTTAAGTTTATCTAAAAAAGAGAGTTCTTATTAGTTGAAGGGAAGTGTTCTTTGTGTAGAGCTTTAAAACTCAACTCTTGTACAGAGTTTGTTGAGTTACATTTTTAGTACGAATACATTTTAGTTTTCTTTCGGTTTTTCTTTCAACTGAAGCCTGAAATTGCTTAAAGACACTTAACACTTGGTCTTTAGTTTTCAAGACATAGACCCAAAACTTTCTTGAGCGGTCATTAATAAAAGTGACAAAGTAGAGTGCACCGCCCAGAGTCCTTGACTTCATTGGACTACATAAATTAGAGTGCACCAGCTCAAGAAACTCTGTCTTTCTTGAAGGAGGGTTAGACTTAAAGAAAACTCTATTTTATTTTTTAGTCAAACAGTGCTCACACTTTTCTAATTTAGCACTTTGAAAATCCGACAACAATTTCTTCTTGGCCAAAACACTAAGTCCATACTCACTGATATGGCTAAGCATCTTGTGCCACAACGTTGAAGAGTTATCGCTCTCAACGGCATTCACCATATTGGCACAAGTAGAAGTCGTAGTCCAGTATAGACCACGACATTTGTTACCACAAGCCATAATCAAGGAATCCTTAATCGGTTTCCACTTTCCACCGCCATTGGTACTACTATATCCTTCATCATCTAGGACACCAACAGAAATTAAGTGTAGATGAACATCAAGTGCATGTTTTTACATTGTTCAAAACTAGTTTAGATCCAATACTAATTTCCAAACAAATTGTACCAATACCAACTACCCTAGATACAGTCTCATTACCAATACTCAAGGTTCCAAAGTCACCAGGAGTATAGGAAGAGAAAAAATCCTTCCTTGATGTCACATGAGATGCGGAACCAGTGTCCACAACCCAGTTTGACTCATCACAAGCAATATTTATTAGATATGCATTAAGAACTGTAATAAGATCTTCGGTGGAGACGGTGACTAGACAATTTTCATTTTCATCTTCTTTATTTTCCTCTTTGTCTTTGTTCTCCTTCTTCAATTTCTGACAGAACTTCTTTGTGTGTTCTTTCATGCCATTATGATAGCACTCAATATCATTAAGTCTGTCTCTAGATTAGCTCCTGCTATGTTCTAAGAACCACAATTTTTATTTCTCCCCCTAGAGTAGTTATAGGACATCCAACGAAGAAGAACCTTGAGATTTTCTACTCGTCTCTTCGTTAAAGACACTACTCTTGGCGAAATCCATAGACATCACACCATTCGGAGCAGAATTTGACAATAAAGTTCTAAATATTTCCCAAGAGCCTGGTAGGGAATCAAGTAGAAGCAAACCTTGAATTTTTTTGTCACATTTAATGCCCATAGCAGATAACTAGTTCATGATTCCCTAAAATTACTCAGGTGATCTGTCATTGGAGAACTATCATGATATTTTATACTTAACATCTTCTTTATTAAGAACACTTTATTGTTCTCAGTATTCCGAGCATACAAGATTTCAAGATGCCCTCATAGGTACGAGCACGTATCTCCCCATAAATATGGTTCAACACATTATCGTCAATCCATTGTCTAATAAATTCACAAACCTGTCTGTGCAATAGATTTCACTCTTTATCTGTTTTATTATCAGGCTTTACAGTGGTAAAGACTGACTGATAATTTTTTTTAACATAAAGCATATCTTCTATTTCCCTCTTCCAAATGACATAATTAACACCATTCAAAATAATCATTCTATTAGTGTTGGCTTTCATCGTTTTCCCCCAAAGAATATAACTATTGTAAATCAAAGTAAATCTTTTCTGATGTGGAAGTTCAAATTGTGCTGCAACCACAGAGCATACTCAGATAAAATCTTGCTCTGATATTAGTTTGTTGAAAAAATGCGGACTAACACAAGAATATATATGGTCAAAATAACATAAATAAAATAAAAAAATAATGAAACCAAGAATTTTACGTTAAAACCCAAATAAGGGAAAAAATCACGGGTCAAGAGGAGCAACTAATATCACTATAGTAAAGAATTTTACACTGTGTAGTCATGAGTATAATACTCAAAAATGACTATCATACACTCAAAAGGAATAACACACTTTTAATTTATTATCTTACTAAAATATCGCTTATATTTTATTTTTCTTCATAGACTATTTTCTTATATATATAGTCTATTTAACCTCACAGCTTCCTAAATATTTTCTCTCTGTGAATTGGTGTTTAACAAATGATCTAAGAACTCTTATTTATAGGGGTGAAAGAACTCTTCTTCCCACCAAAAGTAACCTTGCAATTGCAAATTGCTAAACAATGGCCGCAATATTTGACTAAAGAAAAGGGTGCAAATTGATGAACAATGTCAGCAATATTTGACTTTGAAATGTTGGTCTTTTATGACTTTGAAATGGGGACTGGACCCCACATAATTATCATATCGAATCTTATGTTCAGACGTTTCCACGAGAGAATCATGTAATAGGGATGGCTCCCGTAATAAAGGGTTAGATATAACAATAGGTCCCTTAAAGGGAAATCAGTATAAACTATGCTAGTTCTACCTTCCTTTTAACGAAGACTACAACGGTAACATGTAAATACAAGGTGCACTAGGTGTACTCTAACGTATATTATATTAGACAGATGATCTATACTGTGGTAATCCGTCTTTTCCACAACTGTAAGTAGTAATGTGATATGTTGATGCTTGTATTTCGTATAATGTACGAATCTCTTCTTCTGGCTTTCTGCACAATGACCTTTTGGAACATCTCCGGACGTTGAAGACCTCCTTAAGAACCGATTAGCCTGAATAAATGGAGTCATTTTGATACCCATTTTCTTCAAGGAATGTTTTGTAACTCCAAACGATGAAGGCAAAGAAAGAATAAGAATTTTAAGAATTACACAAACAATGAAAGTTTCTTTGAATGTCTAGATACTTGTGTTCTGCTCAAATGCTTTTTGTATTAGTATATACAAGCCAACGATAAGTATCATACACAAATGTTTATTGGTGAAGAGAAGAGAAATTTGAGAGAGAACAGCACATGAAGTTTCACATGGTTTTGCCTACTCCATTATTGTCAAAATATTCAGGCCATAAATTTGTGGAAGAACAACACTAGGTCCCTCTGCTTCTCATGATTTGGAACAGAAGACACCCTTAAAATTAAGAGCCACAAGAATCGATGACTTATTCCAGGACCACTTGGTTTAAAGATATGGTAACAGAGAATTGGATAAATGCATCAACCTCTTTGATTAAAACTAGACAACTTATAATCTTTCATCCATTCAAATTTAAGGCTCCATATAAACATAGCCACCAAGCATCGGCACATGGCTTTGCCTTCGGTGGTTAGTGACAAAAACTTCAGCTCTAACAGAAAGCCTGTCTACAGCCTTTTATATAAATAACTCCCCCTTCTATGATATGTTTTCATCATCAACTACAAGCATTATCTATTCAGACACCAAATTGTTCTAGTCTTCCAAGAAAAATGGCAATGCTCAGCGCTAAGAAACTCATCAAGATGGCTAGGAGATGGAAGAAGTTTGCTGCCAAGCAGAGGAAGAGGATTTCATTTCCGAGAAGTGGCAGTGATTTAGAGGGTTGCAGTACATCCTCATCCTCTATAGTTGAAAAGGGCATTTTGTAGTCTATACAATTGATCAAAGGCGTTATGCATTTCCCTTGGCTTACCTTGAAAATGAGGTCCTTAGGCAACTTTTAAACATGTCTAAAGCAGATTTTGGACTACCGAGTGGTGGCCCTATAACATTACCCTGTGATTCAGCCTTCATGGACTACGTAGTTTCACTAATCAAGAAAGGTGTAGCAGCCGGAGATCTTCACAAAGCATTGCTCCTATCAATTCCTTCATGTTGCTGTTCAACTTCTTCTTTGCACCAAGAAAGTCGAAATCAACAGATTCTTGTTTATTGAGTCATGACATCATGTTTTATAAATTTTAGCTCAAAATAGATTGTATAGCTAGTGAAAAATAGGCAACAGAAAGCATGTATTGTTACAAATTGGAATTCAGAAGCTTTAACATACTCATCTTTGGACTAATTTTTCTGAATGTATAGAATTTAATCCTATGGCAAACCAAAATTTGTTATTTGGCATGATCAAATATATGACTAGAAATCCTTACACATTCCTTTCAGAATGGGAGAGGAAAATAATGAGTTTTATAAGGTATAAAACAAGTTCACATAGTACGCGTGCTTTTGAGTTCGATGATGGTGTAGCCCAAAGGGACAAACTCGTGAGTTCTATGGAGTCAAAGCTAACAATACGAGCCATGGGCTTGGGTCGTGACATATATTATCGAACCCAAGAGACAAATCCTCTAGGTTATTGGGTCAAAGTGGACAATACATGTCATGAGCTTGGGTCGTGACTAGGTGTACAACGGTCATCTCGCCCCTTCTGTCGGCGATGCACTCCTGGCCTTAATTGGCCGGTCGTGCCTCCGACGCTGTTAATTTAAAGAAATTAGCGTGCTCAAAGCAAGCCTACGCTCTATATGCTAATAGGATAACATTATAGGATTTCGGTCCTATTACGTTGCCTTCAGGATCGGAGTAATGATTAACAGGGACAGTCGGGGGCATTCGTATTTCATAATCAAAGGTGAAATTCTTGGATTTATGAAAGACGAACAACTGCGAAAGCATTTGCCAAGAACGAAAGTTGGGGGATCGAAGATGATCAAATACCATCCTAGTCTCAACCATAAACGATGCCGACCAGGGATTGACTGATGTTGCTTTTAGGACTCCGCCGGCACCTTTTGAGAAATCAAAGTTTTGGGGTTCTAGGAGAGTATGGTCGCAAGGCTGAAACTTAAAAAGCTATTCAGATATCTAATTAATGAGAATCCTTTCAACTATCTGCATTTTAAAGTCTATTACTTTTTCTATTTGTTTAGTTTCATTTCTTGATGTAGTTGTATACATTTCCAATGTTGACAAGAACAATTAAAACGATGGCGATTAGAATTGAAAATAGCCTAAGTCGGCTGAGCGTTTGATGGCTTATCTCCGTTTATTAGTTGATTTTCCAGGAAATTATTTCTTATTAAAGTCAGATGCCAGATTTTACGCTCATCCAATTTTTATTTCGTCTTCGGATTAATCTTTTTCCTGTTAAATGACACTCTCCAGTACATTAGTCTCCTCCACATCAATACTTGTTCAGAATATGAGAATTGTCTAGGCAAATTTGACTAAAGAGTGAGTAATTAATCAGAAGTATAACTTTTGCTACTCATAAATTTACAATAACAATTACAACAACAACAACCCAGTGAAATCCCACGACGTGGGTTTTGTTTACAATGACAATTACCTATCTCTCAAAATCTCCTCTTTCTCATTTACAAGTCCTATTTTGCAGAAAAATCATTTGTTGAAGAATTTGCACTATGATGTAACTCATGATCTTCTTAAGCGGGAAGTAACATCAATGAACACATCCTCTTTGCAAGGTATCGTGAGACCACCCATCGGATGATGCAAAGCCAAACTCTTCTTCAGCTTGAGCTAACAAGTCTTGAAATAAAGTCAGGCTTAAGTATGATACTGGCACGACGAATCTCTTCTTCTGGCTCTCTCCTACTTATACTGCACAATGTCCTTTTGGAATACCACCAGATGTTGAAGACATCCTTAGGATTCAATTAGAAAGAATAAACGGAGTCACTTTGATACCCATTGTCTCGAGAGCTATTTGGCAACTCCAAATGATGAAGACAATGAAAGAAGAAGAATTTTGAGAACTACAGACAACAAAAGTTCTCTTGAATGTTTAGATACTTTTGTTCTGCTCAAACTCTTTGTGTATTAGTATATATAAGTTAACGACAAGTTTCATACATAAATGTTTTTGGTGAAGAGAAATTTGAGAGACAATGACACATGAAGGTTCACATTGTTTTGCCTACTTCATTACTATTGTCAAAATATTTAGGCCATAAATTTGTTGAAAAACAACATTAGGTCCCTCTGCTTCTCATGATTTGGAACATCAAACACCCATAAAATTAAGAGCCACAAGAATGGATGAAATCGATGACTTAGTCGTGGACCACTTGATTTAAAGATATGGTGACAGAAAATTGAATAAATGTATCAACCTCTTTTGTTAAAACTAGACAACCAGCCATGTCCACAATTCAATAGGTCCCATATTCAACAAAAGCACATGATTTTGCCTTAAATGCCTAACTCAAGTTGACAAGCTAGAGCTATAAATAAACTGCTTCTATGAGCCATTTGATCATCAAGCAGATATCAGTAAATCAAATCTTATCATCAACTTTTTTCATTCCTGTATTCCAAAGAAATCAATATGATCAGTGTGAAGAAACTCGCCAAGATGGCAAGGAAATGGCAGAAGTTCGCAGCCAAGCAAAGGAAGAGAATTTCTTTTCCAAGATCCAAGTACAATGATGCAGAGAGTTGTAGCACATCATCTTCTATAGTTGGCAAAGGGAATTTTGTGGTATATACAACTGATCAGAAGCGATTTGTGGTTCCATTGCCTTATCTTCTGTTGGGGGGAGGAAGCACCACAACTAAAGTTTGATATGATGAAAATATTGAAAATAAATTGGACACGAGAATTTTACGTGGAAACCCCTCTAAATGATAGAAGGGAAAAAACCACGGGGTAGAAGGATCTCACTATAAAATATATGGAGTACACAGCTCTCAAATACAAGGAGAAAACAACAATTAACACTTCTCTCTTGTAAAAGGAACAACTATTAAAAAGGACACTCAAGACTAAAAATATTTATCTTGGTGTATAACTCTCTTTGTATTCTTACTCTCTCTTTCTGGGATGATTTTGAATGAGGGCAAGAGGCCTTCTATATATAGGAGAAAGAAAACGCGTATACGCGTTTTCAAAAACGTGTAAGAGTTGTTGGCAGCAAATTGTATACACATTTTCAACAACCAATGTCAAAAAAAAAGGTTGCTGGCAGACAACCCCTTTTTTTGACTTCTGCATTGCCTCTTTTTTTGACTTTTGCATTCTCCCACTTGAAGATTTAATTGAGAATCAATTAAATCTTCACACCATCCTTTCTACCCAACTACTGCAATGTTACGTTTCTGCTAGGCCAATAGAAGATCGACACCATATGAACTTATTACTGTTGATCGGCTTTGTAAACATATCTGCTAGGTTGTCATTCGTGTGAATTTTCTGAATGTCCACACTGCCTTCTTCCACCTTCTCACGGACAAAGTGATACTGAACTCGTATGTGCTTTGTTCTTGAATGAAATGCCGGATTCTTTGCAAGATGCAAAGCGCTTTGACTGTCACAAAACAGAGCAACCTTCTCTTGTTTGTGCCCAAGCTTCTCCAGTAACATTTGCATCCATATTGCCTCTTTGCTAGCTTGTGTAGCTGCTACATATTCTGCTTCCGTCGTAGATGTAGCCACGATAGATTGCAGTTTTGAAACCCAGCTTACAGCTCCTCCAGCAAGAGTAAACACATAACCTGTGGTGGACTTGCTTTTATCAAGATCACCTGCATAATCTGAATCAACATAACCTTTAACAATAAAGTCAGATCCTCCATAACACATTGTAACATCTGAGGTACCCTTGATGTATCTTAAGATCCTCTTAACAGTATTTCAATGCTCTCTTCCAGGATTAGCCATGTATCGACTAACCACTCCCACTACTTGTGCAATGTCAGGTCTTGTACATACCATGGCGAACATTAAACTTCCCACTGCTGATGCATACGGTACTCGAGACATCTCCATCCTCTCTGCTTCATTGCTAGGACTCATACTTGAGGATAACTTGAAATTAATAGAAAGTGGGGTAGAAATTGACTTACAGTCTTGCATCTTGAAGCGTCTCAAGATTTTCTTCAAGTAGTTCTTTTGAGAAAGCCAAATCTTCCTATTATTTCTGTCTCGGTGAATTTGCATCCCTAGAATCTTGTTTGCTGGTCCCAAGTCCTTCATTTCAAATTCCCTAGCCAACTGTGCCTTTAAATTTGTGAGACGATCTTTGTTGGGGCCTGCTACCAACATATCGTCAACATACAACAGCAAAATAACAAAATCTTCATCACCAAATCTCTTGTAATAAACACAAGGATCTGAACTATGTCTGTTGTATCCAAGGCTTATAATGAAGGAATCAAATCTCTTATACCAACATCTCGGCGCCTGTTTGAGACCATATAGAGATTTGTTCAACCTGCAAACCAAGTTCTCTTTTCCCTGTTCTTCAAAACCTTCTGGTTGGAGCATATAAATTTCTTCTTCAAGCTCTCCATGAAGAAATGCAGTTTTGACATCTAACAGCTCCAAGTACAAGTCAAATGTAGCACACATCGCCAGGACCACTCGAATTGTTGTGAGTCGAACCACCGGAGAAAATATCTCATTGAAGTCTATACCTTCTTTCTGAGCGAATCCTTTCACCACCAATCTTGCACGATACTTCTCCACTTGATCATTACTATTGCGTTTGATCTTGTAGACCCATTTGTTTCCAATGGCCTTCCTTCCTTGTGGTAATTGAACAAGATCCCATGTTTTATTTTTATGAAGAGCTTCAATTTCTTCTTGCATTGCTGCCACCCACAGAGATGATTCTTGGCCTTTCATAGCTTCTTGAAAGGTTGAAGGCTCTCCATCTTCTGTTAATAGGCAGTATGCAATATTACTCTCCATAGAATAATCTGAGTGCCAAGCTGGTTCTCTTCTCTCCCTAGTTGACCATCGAACTTCTGGAGTTTCGATCTCAGCTTGCTCTTGTTCTTCGTGCTCTGGTGCTGCTTCAGAAGAAACTGGAACTTCTTCTATTTCTTCAACTTCAACTGTAGTAGTCTCTGATTTTTCTTTTGAAGTGCTACCTTCTTTTGCTTGTATCTTGTTTTCAACAAATACAACATCCCTGCTGATTACCACCTTGCGGGCTGTGGGATCCCATAAGCGATACCCCTTGACTCCATCAGCATACCCTAAGAAAATGCATTCTCTGGATTTTGGATCCAACTTTGATTTTTCTTGGGTGTTGTACATAACATAAGCAGGACTTCCGAATATATGTAAGCGAGAATAATCAGCTGGTTTTCCTGTCCACATCTCCATTGGCATTTTCAGATCAATTGCGGTTGATGGTGAGCGATTGATCACATAACAGGCGGTTTTGACTGCTTCTGCCCAGAATGGTTTTTCCAACCCTGCAGTTGCCAACATAGCTCTTATCCGTTCCAACAAGGTTCTGTTCATCCGCTCTGCTACTCTATTTTGTTGTGGAGTATATGCCACCGTAAACTGTCGTTTAATACCTTCTTGTTTACAGAAGTTATTAAATTCATCACCAGTGTATTCTCCTCCATTATCTGTCCTCAAACACTTGCTCTTTTTCTCAGATTCAAGTTCCACCCGCGCTTTGAATTCTTTGAAAATTGAAAAAACATCTGCCTTCCTCTTGATTGGATACACCCAACTTTTCCTAGAGTAATTGTCGATAAATGACACGAAATATTTCGCTCCTCCTAGAGACTCCACCGGTGCTTGCCAAACATCAGAGTGAACTAGATCTAGTATTTCCTTGCTTTTAGTAGAGGAACTGCTAAACTTCAGTCTATTTTGCTTACTGGTAACACAATGCTCACAAAAGGGTAGTGAAACCTTTTTGAGCCCTGGCAGAAGTTTTTGCTCAGCAAGAATCTTCAAACCTCGTTCCGACATATGGCCAAGTTTACGATGCCACATCATCGTTGATTCTTCACATGAACTTGCTGACGCGGTTGATGCTTCTCCTTCTTGGTGTGTTTTACCTTTAAGCACATATAGATTTGCCGCAAGTTTTTCCGCTTTCATCACTACAAGCGCTCCTTTGGATATTCTCATGACTCCACCATGAGTCTTATACGAACATCCATTATCATCTAGTTGTCCTAAAGACAATAGATTCTTCTTCAAGTCCTTTACATGTCGTACCTCCTGGATGGTGCGAACCGTGCCATCATACATCTTTATTTTGATGGACCCAATACCAATAACATCCAAAGCATGATCGTTTCCCATAAACACAGACCCTCCTGAGATAGGATTATATTGATGAAACCATTCTCTCCTGAAAGTCATGTGCCATGTTGCTCCTGCGTCCATGATCCAGACATCAGCAAAACGTTTTCTGCCTTCATTATTTGATATTGCCTCACTACACAAAATATCTCCATCATCCGAGGTACATGCAACATTCCCTTGAGCATTTGATGGCTCAGGGTTTTCACTCTTCTTCTTGAACCGACAATCTTTCTTGAAGTGCCCTTTCTTGCCACAGTTGTAGCACTTGATATTCTTCTTACTTCTTGATTGAGATCTACCATGATTGTGACTCCCACTAGGGCCACGTTCCGTTGGTCTTCCTCTCACCATCATCAAGGCTTCAGCTTGCTGCGAACTTGCTTGTCTGTCTTCCTTGTTTTTGCGCTGATTTTCTTCTTCCAAGATAGCGGCTGCAATTTCATCAAAAACTAGACTATCTGTATTGTTCGTCAGGTTGATGATGAGTTGATCATACGAGTTAGGCAGACTTTGAAGTAGAAGCTCCGCACGTTCAGTCCCCTCTATTTTGCAACCCATTGTTGTAAGTTGCGAAAACAGAGTATTCAAAGTATTGATGTATTCAGTAACTGACATGGACTCTGCCATTCGAAGAGTATACAATCTTCTTTTTAAGAAGATTTTATTATGTTAAGACTTGGCCTCATACAACCCCGTAAGAGTATCCCATATTTCCTTCGCTGTCCGCTTTTCCGCCAGACTAGACAACACTTGATCAGCTAGTGCCAAGTGTAGATCAGCAACTGCGTTGCTGTCTATGTCGTTCCACTTGCTGTCATCAACAAAGTCTGTGGGCCTGCCATCAATTGCAGCTAAGCAATTGTCTTTTCTCAATATCGCTTTTATTTTTATTTTCCACAATGAGAAATTAGTCCCATTGAATTTTTCAACATCAAACTTTGTTGTATTCGACATTATTATTTGCTTCACACCCTTTTAGATCGTTTCTGAATATTTTTGCGAACAGTCGTGACAAACTGTACCGTCATCGAAATTTACTATTCATGTGAATAGTACTATTCACCAAATTTTACTATTCATGAAAAGTTACTATTCACAGATAGTACCTTCGCATAAAATAGACAGAATAACCGAGGGCTCTGATACCACTGTTGGGGGGAGGAAGCACCACAACTAAAGTTTGATATGATGAAAATATTGAAAATAAATTGGACACGAGAATTTTACGTGGAAACCCCTCTAAATGATAGAAGGGAAAAAACCACGGGGTAGAAGGATCTCACTATAAAATATATGGAGTACACAGCTCTCAAATACAAGGAGAAAACAACAATTAACACTTCTCTCTTGTAAAAGGAACAACTATTAAAAAGGACACTCAAGACTAAAAATATTTATCTTGGTGTATAACTCTCTTTGTATTCTTACTCTCTCTTTCTGGGATGATTTTGAATGAGGGCAAGAGGCCTTCTATATATAGGAGAAAGAAAACGCGTATACGCGTTTTCAAAAACGTGTAAGAGTTGTTGGCAGCAAATTGTATACACGTTTTCAACAACCAATGTCAAAAAAAAAGGTTGCTGGCAGGCAGCCCCTTTTTTTGACTTCTGCATTGCCTCTTTTTTTGACTTCTGCATCTTCAACAAGAGGTAATCAGACAACTGTTGCATATGTCTGAAGAAGAGTTTGGACTTCCAAGTGATGGCCCTATCACATTACCATGTGATGCACAGTTCATGAACGATATTACATTACTCATCGAAAGAGGTGTAGCTGCAGATGTACAAAATGCTTTGCTTGTTTTTGTACCTTCCAGTCTATGCTCATCAGCTTCATAACTTCAAGAACAACAAACCCTGCAATTGCTAGTTTGTTAAGCTAACTGTGATAAGTTTTGTAGTGGATACATGATACTCAACAAGTGTAGAGAATGTTAATATTTATTATACACCATTTTCTTGACTCCAACTTGTTCTATTCTTTGACATTTTTGAAAAAGGTGATTTCTTTCCATCTATATATCTTTCTAATGTTAGGAGGACATAGTTATTCGAAATCTTGTTCTTTTCCTCGTGTTGTTTGAAAAGTTATTTTGATACTTGGTGCAAGGTAGCAAATATGACACAGAATGCCCCAAATATTAACAACCTCTTGGAGCCAACGTGGATTTAACTGAGAACATAAAACAATGGATGCTAAAGAATCTATACATCTAATCCTAATCAGTTAGGATTAAAATTTAGTTGTTGCAATAAACATTACTGTCTGGTGGTTGTCAACTGTCTTTTTATTATTTAAAGATTTGTAAGTCTGTGTTGGGATAAAAGTGAGATTTAAAGAATGTACTAGTTTTTGACTACTCAAAAGTTTGACTTAATAATTTACACGGTTGTTTTTCCCATTTAAACCTATCTTAATTGGACTTCTTCTTTTTAATAATAATAATAATAATAATAATAATAATAATAATAATAATAATAATAAAAATAATAAAATAATAATAATAATAATAATAAAATAATAATAATAAAAAAGTAATAATAATAATAAGAGGAGGAGGAGGAGAGGAAGAAGAAGAAGTTTCCTACTTCTAAAAGACTTTCTCGACACATGAATAAATTTTCATTGTAAATTTATGAGTAGCAAGAGTTCTTCTTCTGATTAATTACTCACTCTTCAGTCATATTTACCTAGACAATTCTCATATTCTTATAATGTCTTGCTGCTGAACAAGTATTGATGTGGAGGAGACTAGTGTTCTGGAGAGTGTCATTTAACAGGAAAAAGATTAATTCGAATACGAAATAAAAATTGAATGAGCGTAAAATCTGGCATCTGACTTGAATCAGAAATAGTTTCCTTGAAAATCAACTAATAAATGGAGATAGGCCATCTAATCGCCATCGTTTTAATTGTTCTTGTCAACACTGGAAATGTATACAACTACATCAAGAAATGAAACCAAACAAAGACTTTAAAATGCAGATAGTTGAAAAGAGTCTCATTAATTAGATATCTGAATTTAGCTTCTATAGTGCTCTAAAGATGTCATGACCCAAGCTCATGACATGTATTGACCGCTTTGACCCAATAACCTAACGGATTTGTCTCTTGGACTTGATAATATCTGTCAAGGCCCAAGCCCATGTTTCGTATCGTTAGCTTTGACCCCATAGAACTCACGAGATTGTCCCTTTGAGCTACACCATCATCGAGCCCCAAAAGCGCACGTACCATGTGAACTTGTTTTATACCTTATAAAACTCATTATTTTCATCTCCCATTCTGAAAGGAATGTGTAAAGATTTCTAGTCATGCATTTGATCATACCAAATACCAAATTTGGTTTTCCATAGGATGAAATTCTATACATTCCGAAAAATTAGTCCAAAGATGAGAATGTTAAAGCTTCTGAATTCCAATTTGTGACAATACATGCTTTCAGTTGCCTATTTTTCACTAGCTATACAATCTATTTTGAGCTAAAATTTATAAAACATAATGTCATGACTCAATAAACAAGAATCTGTTGATTTCTACTTTCTTGGTGCAAAGAAGAAGTTGAACAGCAACAACATGAAGGAATTGATAGAAGCAACGCTTTGTGAAGATCTCCGGCTGCTACACCTTTCTTGATTAGTGAAACGACGTAGTCCATGAAGGCTGAATCACAGGGTAATGTTATAGGGCCAGCACTCGGTGGTCCAAACTCTGCTTCAGACATGTTTAAAAGCTGCCTAACGACCTCAATTTCAAGGTAAGTCAAGGGAAATGCATAGCGGCTCTGATCAATTGTATAGACTACAAAATGCCCTTTTTCAACTATAGAGGATGAGGATGTACTGCAACCCTCTAAATCACTGCCACTTCTCGGAAATGAAATCCTCTTCCTCTGCTTGGCAGCAAACTTCTGCCATTTCCTAGCCATCTTGATGAGTTTCTTAGCGCTGAGCATTGCCATTTTTCTTGGAAGTCTAGAAACAAGAAAATAAACTAGAAATTTAGAACGATTTGGTGTCTGAATAGATAATGTTTGTAATTGATGATGAAAGCATATCATAGAAGGGGGGTTATTTATACAAAAGGCTGTAGACAGGCTTTCTGTTAGAGCTGAAGTTTTTGTCACTAACCAGCGGAGGCAAAGCCATGTGCTGATGCTTGGTGGCTATGTTTATATGGGGCCTTAAATTTGAAAGGATGAAAGATTATAAGTTGTCTAGTTTTAATCAAAGAGGTTGATGCATTTATTCAATTCTCTGTTACCATATCTTTAAACCAAGTGGTCCTGGAATAAGTCATCGATTCTTGTGGCTCTTAATTTTAAGGGTGTCTTCTGTTCCAAATCATGAGAAGAAGAGGGACCTAGTGTTGTTCTTCAACAAATTTAATTGGGGAGACCTTCTGCTATTCTAAGATCGTTAAATAAGACCGAAAGATTTAACTATAGTAGAGGAAACTAGAAAGGAGAAAGAATATTTTGAAAAGGAGAACTTTGTTAGGAAGAAGACTCTTTGATTTAGTTTTTTTTTTTGGTTTTGGGTTGATTACAAATGGCTAATGCCATCCCTATTTATACTTGTGTGGGATGGTTCTAGCTATTATAAGTTCTAGACTATTCTATAACTTACTACAGATATCTAGCTCTTTAGAATATCCCCATATTTCTTAGATACATCTATAAGAATATTCTAGTAACTTTATCTTCTACTCTAGAATATCTAGACATTTCTTTAAGATAATTATTATATAATATTTCAAAAAATCTATGATATTTCAAAAAATCAACTTTATCTTTTTTCACACTCCCCTTAAAGTGATTTTTTTGAAAACTACCCCACACTTGTCGTGGAAGAACTCAAACGAAGCTTTGAGCCACGTCTTGGTGAAATTCTCAGCAATTTCTTCCGGACTCCTCTTGCTTCTTCAAATGATGAAGATTCTTCATCGTCAATTGATCCATGCGAATTTTCTCCTTGTTGAGTTTTCGGACTCCCCCTTTCCCTTAGCTTTCCAACAGTTGTACTATCTGAAGAAACATTAATGACAGGTGAGTTTGCAACTCTTGGGTTCAAGATTCTGGTACCTTCTCCTTCTAACGCAACTCCATAATAGAAGGGGATTTCATTTGTATCAGCCTCCTTATTTGAGTCAGTGACTATCTGATCATCAATTTCATATGAATCCTCTACATCACAATAGGATCTACCACCGAATTCTCTTTCTATCTCTTCAATAACCTGTTTATCAGCTTTAGAGCTTCCGAAAAATATGTCGTTTGTCTCTCCACCTAAAATTTGGCCTTTAAGGTCAACTTCTTCATTTTTTGATCTTCATTTGCTTCCAATATTTGATCTAAGCCAACGATTGACCTCGATATGGCTGAAGATTGATTAGAAATTTCAACTTCTAATATATATCTCTCAATGCTTTCTCCGTAAAGGTCACCACTAGCATATATAATTTCAGACACTACATGTTCAGGATCTACTTCCTTGATTTCTTCAATAGAAGCTACCACATGATCAACTGTATTATATTCTGAAACCTCGATCCAGTCTCTTTCAAGGTTGATAGAAACCATGGCATCTATTGCTCGAGCCTCATCTAAGAAGCACCTTCCCCAGTCTTCTTCTTCAACAACTTTCTCAGCTTGAGCCATATTTCTCACCTTAGCTCGACAATATCTTTTTATGTGTCCTATTTCACCACAACGGCAATATTTGAGAGGCTTCTTACTGTAATTGCTAAAAGACTCTTCCTTGTTTCCAGGCGATCTTAAACCACCTGATAATCTAGAGTGCGATATATTTCTTGATTTTCCTCTAAAGTTCCTCTTGTCGGCTACAAGAACATTTCCTTCCTCTTTTTTGATATATACACCAGCCAAATGTTTGGCTAGTAGCTCCTGTGATGACAACAAATTCTCAAATTCCTCCAAGTATGGTTGTTGATCCCATCCTTGAATTGACGTCACAATTGGAATATATTCAGGTTTCAAACCACGAATGATAATTCTTCTCATTTGTGCTTTAGAGATAGCCTCTTCCAGATTTAACAAATATATCTTAGAACATAAGTTTTTAATCTTTAAAAAATAATCGGTGATAGAAAGATTACCTTGAGTGATTTTAGTCAATTCATTCTCCAATATCTACAACTGAGCTTCATTCTTCTAGTTGAACAAACGATCGAGGGTCCTCTATATTTCATGAGCTAATTTACACTTTGTAATATGATCGAATAAATCAGAGGAGATTGTCCTCTTCAGAATGAACTCCACCTTCGCATTCACTTGCTTCCACTTCTTGTATGTACTGCTATTTTCCTGCTCGTCCTCAAGAGGACTTGTGTCACTTCCATTAACAACATCCAACAAATCCTCATCCATAAGGTATGATTCCATACATGTCTTCCATACCTTGTAATTGGACTGGCTCAATAATTCCATTCCAAGTCCATTAACACGACCACTTAAATCCATTTAGACAAATCAGTTGAATCAACCACTAACCCGATCTTGAAATAAAATCTAGAAGTCAATGTATGGCTATGGCTCTAATATCATGTAGAGAATAGCAGAAGAAAAGTATAACTGGGGGGACGTTCTGCTAACTCAAAATCGTTAACTAAGATCGAAAAATTCAACTATAGAAGAGGAAACTAGAAAGGAGAAGGAATATTTTGAAAAGGAGAACTTTGTTATACAGAAGACTCTTTGATTTAGGTTTGTTTTTTTTTGGTTTTGGGTTGATTACAAATGTCTAATGCCATCCCTATTTATACTTGGGTGGAATGGTTCTAAATATTATAAGTTCTAGACTATTTTATGACTTAGTACAAATATCTAGCTCTCTAGAATATCCACACATTTTTTAGATACATCTACAAGAATATTCTAGTAACTTTAACTTCTACGGTAGAATATCTAGACTTTTCTTTAAGATAATTATTCTAGATACTACCCTAGACTATTCTAGAAACTATACTAGAAAAATCTATGATATTTCAAAATATAAACTTTATCTTTTTTCACAACCCCCCCCCCCCCCAAAAAAAAAAAAGAAGATAAAAAGAAAAAAAAAGGAAACGGGAAATAATACTAAAATGATTTAAAAACAGTTTTAAAGAAAAAAAGAAGATGTAGTGGGCGTTTGAACATGAGTGGTTGAGATTTTTAAAAAGTATTTAAAGTCAAAATAGAATATGAATCTGAGATTGTTCTTCATATTTCCTTATAAAGTGATTTTATCATGAAAAACATCAAGACACATGTATTAATTTCAATACTTATACAATCAATTCTCCGTTTCTTATTTGTATATATCAGTTAATTTTTTTTGTTGTCAAGAACTAATAAATATTTCTACCACAATTAACTATTAAATACTATTTTGTAGGTGTACACTACGAAATTAACAATGATATATCAGTTATCATAAAGGAAGACATATGCCGATTGAAAGCTCTACAATTTATAAACTACAATTTCTTTAAGACTAGCCAAACAAATTAAATGTGAAATAACATATGCGATAGGGATAAAACCTACAACTCACATGCTTAGTCACTAATATAATTTATAATCATACACTGCTTGAAAGTGAAGATCATTCTTTCATATTCATAACTTGAAAGAACTTGTTTGTTTATGTTCCACACGGTTAAATTGGATTTATCATTCTATCAATTTGAATTTGTATCTTCTTCAAATGTAGTACTCTTAACACATATATTATTTAAATTATTTTAAAATATTTATTTAATTAATATTAAATATACGTGTGCGAAAATTAATGTGTATATATATATACACACACTAATTGTTTATATTAAAAAATTGAATTTATGATAATATAGTACAAAAAATGAGGGAAAGTTTGATGTCTTGAGAAGGATGAACTAGTGAATTCATCCGCGCTTCGCTCGGTAATATAAAAACATCCTATTATTTTTTTTAAAAGATTCTTTATAATATTTGAAACTAAAAATAATTTTGAATATTATAAACCTCATACCAAAAGAAATAGATTTTAAGTTTTAATACTTCTAGTTATTCATTCTTAATTTTATATTTTCTCTAACTTTTCATCACCCGAGACTTGATTCCGAGGAAGTAGATATATTCAAAGAGAAGAAAGGAATTTTAATAAAATTTATATTTTAATAAGAAAAGCTATATTCACACTTTGCATAATTAGCTATCAATTTTAGAAAAAATTACAGATTTTCTTTGTTTTAAGTTTGTTTGTCTAATTTTGAAACAAAAGTAGTATGTATTTTATCTTAATTTTTTTCATTATTGATAAGTAAATAAAGCAAAGATATAACATCAATCCCTTCATATTAGCTTATAGACATGTTTCTATTAAGAGAATATCTTTTTAATTATACATTTATCCCTTCATATTAGTTAAAAGACATATTTCTATTAAGAAAAAATAGTTTTATAAATACTAACAAATGGAACAATAAAAAAAAATATGAATAAACTATGTGTTTGTTAGCTTGAAGAATCTCTACAAAGGGGCACCTGAAATAAAAAAACAAAGTACAATAAATGAGATTCTATGACATATCCACAATTAGTGATATCAATCACCACATTCATGATAGACGTTCATATCTAATGTCAATCACATAATATGACTATGTATTTGTAGCTTTATTTATTCAAAAATAATAAATATTTATCGTCTAAAAATGGATTGAGACACAAAATGAAAGAAATATTGAAGAAAGAATTGATCCGAATTAACACAATATTTGCACGTATTAAGTATTCAATTACCAGGACTAAACACAATAGCGTCAAAGAATATGAATTATTTTTTATAATAAATAAAACGAAATAAAGAAGGAAGAAAGATGATGGAAGCTCAAGAAGTTGCAAGAAAGGAAAACAACTCTACCTTCTCATATAGCATCAAAATAGAGAACTTTCTCAGTTTTCTTGCATCTCTTCTATTTCTCAAACCGATGATGGAATAACTGTTAAATTTTGATTAAAATGGTTGTTGATGCATTAACACTATGTTTGGATAATTGTTACGTATTGTTTCATAATGTATCGTATTGTATTGTTGTAATGAATACAGTGTTTGGATAGATTATATCGTTTTCCATCGTTACATAATGTCATACATCCATGATTCGAATGATAAAACTCACCAAAAAAGTAGGGGTGCGTGGTAGAGTTACTATAAAAAGGTAGGATAAAAGATAAAATATAATTATTAAATAATAAATAAAGACAAAATGAGAAGAAAATATTAAGGTAACGATGCGAACACACCAAATCGGTCGTTACATGAGTCTTTTCATCGTTACCTAACGATGGATTTAAATGATATGATACAACAGATTTTAAGTAACAATCAAAACAAACATTGTATTTAAACTAACAATACAATACAATGGGTAACAACCATCCAAACAAGGTGTAAATAAATTACATTTACATTTGTGAAAATTTTAATTGCAATTATATTTGTAAATATTTTAAATTAAATAAAGAAGAGGAATAAACATCATTAAAAAATTTAAAAAAAAAAACACGGAAGACAAAGAAAGAACTATTCTGAAACTCCCACCTTTTGGAATCATGGGTAATATTTTGAAAATTAATAGATTGTTTTATTTAATCGAAGCGTGAATGAATTAAAAAAATTCAATATTAAAAAGGATGGACAAAAATTCATTGAAGAAGATAGATCGGCATTTTTTGAAAATCTAGAATATAATAATAATGAAAGAGAAGCCTTAACGCATTTTTCGTAATGCCGAATCTAGTTCATGTTGGGTCATAGTGCCATGTAGTATGTTTCTTGTCTTGTTTGTTAATTGTTAGTGGTCCTATGACCTCTCTAGGGTGGGAAAGATGGGAAAGAAGTTACACATCGAGGAAAAGAACAAAACTCATATTACTTACTGCCAGACTCTATTCTTATTATTGCAAAAATAATACTTGAAACATCTTAAACGATGTAATTATAGTTTTTATACTCACATGTGAAACTCCCATTGAGAATTCGCATAAGATTCAAAGTTGGATCTTTCAAAGCACCATTGTATATAACCCAAGTACGTAATAAGTTGTTGATGTAGTATAAAATTGAAGCACAAAACAGAGAAAAGAAGTGAAGTACGTAAAAATGGCTAAAGGTAACAGATTAACAATTAAAATAAAAGAGGATCAATTTGTGAAATAATAATCAAGGAAAACGATGAGAAGCGGCTTTAATTGGAGGAAAGTGACGTTTGAACGGGGGAGAAGAGAAGCGATGTTTTGATAAATGTTAAAGCGACGATTGAGTTCTATTGTACATAGATTACCTTTTTTTTTTTTTGAAATGGAGAAAAATTGATAAATAGATTTCCTGATCATTGAGGCATGCCACGTGGACTTAAGATCCTCTTATATATATATATATATATAAGATCAGATAAGATAGTTAAATGGGTGATGTTGAAATAAACGATTCTTCAAATAGGACGAAATGTTTGGTTTTCGAAACTTAAGGACCCAAAACGACATTTACTCTTCTTTTACGCTTCTCCCACATCGTGCAAAGAGAGAACTTTACAGCATAATAAGAACCCTAGCGAAGCAACGGAGTTCGTCCCTTCGGGGACATCCGATAAAATTGGAACGATACAGAGAAGATTAGCATGGCCCCTGCGCAAGGATGACACGCACAAATCGAGAAATGGTCCAAATTTTTTTGCCGGTCGGAGGCGCTGATGCTCCGGTTGATCTGTATTTTTTTGGCCGGCGACGGTCAAACGAAATTTCTCGAAGTTCGTAAGCAAATTCGGAGTTTCTTTCGTCTATTTTATTTCCTGTTTCCCCAAATTTAGTCGACGAAGATAGGCATACTATTAGTTTATTATGCCCTAGTTTTTCTGTCAACATGATTGGATTCAATTAGTATATTGTGATTGTGTTTTACTTCCTTGGTTTGGACTTAATTTGCATCTGAAGTTTTATCAGAATCCCCAAATTCATGTTTTTGCTAATTAGGTTTTGCCATTTGATTAACTTACATTTTTTTTGTTGTTGTAGTTGGTTACAATTACAATAAATTCAGTTTAGATGGCGAATCGAGCTCCGGTCAGAGCAAATAACCAGCCCTCATTGCTATGATTGCTGACGAGGTTATTCACTATTTAATCTTTTACTAATAACCAATATGCTTTCATATCTATCTTTACAATTTGAATCTGTCACCTCAAAGGTGTGGAGGTAGCTGAGTGTTGTTGCACTTTGTTTCTTTTTCTACTATGTGTATTAATATCTGTTTGCTTTATTTTGATTTGTATTTTGCTGTTTTGCTGTCATATTTTCTTGCTACCATGCTTCAAATTCTTTTCTTTTCTGTCGAGGCGAGGGTCTATCAGAAGTAGTCTCTCTACCCCACAAAGGTAAGGATATGGTTTGTATAAATCCTACCTTCGTCAGACCCCACTTGTGGGATTACACTACCGCTATCGCTGAGGGTATGTTGTTGTTGTTGAATAGATTTGTTGTAGTAAATGATGGTGTATAAAACTGAATTGTGTCATGGGATTGAATATGTTCTTAAATCTTATTTCTGATTCTAACAAACTATAAAGTGGAAATTGTAGACATCAAGTATACTGTTAGCGTTATGGCCCCTTATCAACGAGTCAATTCCTTTTATCTTATTGCACTTGCAGAGAAATTGGTATCTTAAATTCATATTCTCATCAGTGTACTTGCGAACTTCTTAATGTAGGATACAATCACTGGGTTTTTACTAGCAGGAGTTGGTAATGTTGATTTGAGGAGGAAAGCTAACTATCTTATTGTTGATTCAAGTATGTTTTCAATTTTTTGTTCTCTCTAATATTGTGATTTAATAGCTGAAAAAATTATGAAAGAAAGAAAATCGAGGAGGCTTGATTAGGATTGTTAAGTCCTTATCAGTGATGAAGCTTTTACATTTTGTATTACTCTAATTTGATTTTTGAGAAAGAATGTAATGTATCTTTCCGTTTCTTATGGTTTAGAAATAATGGTGAAATAGATTGCAGATGCTGTTAAAGAATTCACCACAAGGGAGGACATTGCGATAGTGTTAATCAGCCAATATGTGAGTTTTTATCATATTTTGCCTCTTGTTTTATGGCAGCATCCGTAACATCATTTCAACTTCTGGTTTTAACTTTGTCATGGAGAATGTTGAATAATTAGTATGTTAGTGGTTATTGGAGGTATGACGGCCTAGATTTGAACTTGTGAAGTACCTCATCACAGGAAAAAATATAGACTTTCCTAAACGCAACAGTAGCTGAGAAGCCTGATTGAGAAGTGAAAAATAAAGTTTAATCAGAGTGTGATGTAGGAAGGTAAGCTTCATAAAAATCTTTTATGTGACAGTTCTACCACTTGCCTGGTATACTTGTATTTGCAAAGTCAGCCTTGAATGGTGTGTGGCCCTAGAAGGGGAGCTTGGAGCAACGGTAAAGTTGTCTCCGTGTGACCTATAGATCACGAGTTCGAGCTGTGGAAACAACCACCAATGCTTACATTGGAGTAGGTTGTCAACATCATACCCCTTCCCCTTGGGGTGCGGCCCTTCCTTGGACCCTGCTAATGTGGAAGGCTTTGTGCACCAGGCTGTCGTTTTAACCTTGAATGGCATCTAAAAAGCAAAATTGAGGAGTCATTACCATATAATGCCAGCTTCTATGACTACAAAGAGGAGGGCCGTTTTTTCTAATGTGTGTCCTCCAGAATTGGACAATAGTGAGGACATAAATTACCTGTTAATTGCACCAAACAACTTGAGAGAAAGTAGAAACACTTTCCATAGTAAAAGTGGCTAAGGATGTGCTTTCTGCAGTCAAATCGTTTGTCTTTGTTTATCATTTCCGACTCCAGTAAAATATTTCCAAATGTACTACTTCAAACTAATATCGTGCATTATTGTGACAGTAATCAATATTACTTTTTTGAACTTTGATTGGTTTTGTTTTCTTCATATATTAGCAATTTGTATGTTGTCCTTCGACGTCTCTTTAGGGCAACTAGCTGCTCCTCTTTTGCCTCTATTTTGAGTTGCTCTAATAAATACTTTGGATCGAATAAAAGCTTCTCCCTTTTTTCATCTATCGTACAGCTAATATATCCACTGGTTTCCATATTCAGGTTGCAAACGTGATCAGATTCTTGGTTGATAGTTACAGTAAACCAATCCCAGCCATTTGGGAGATTCCTTCAAAGGATCATCCATATGATCCTGCTCACGACTCTGTTCTTTCATGAGTGAAGTACCTCTTCTCTAGTGAATCAGTGGCATCTGATAGACGATGAGGAAAAAATGGTTTACACATACCTCTAATCATTAGTTTCACCATTTTATCATGCATCTTTCTATCATCATTGTCCTAAGATTATTCCTTAATCATTCTTGATGCTTAACTCACATTGCCTGTTCAGTTCCTTATTTACTGCTGCTTTTTTCACCGCTCGAGTGAGTGACTTATCCTTTTAATAAGTTGAATGTTGGTCACCCTACAGAGTTTGCACTTATTTTACGCAACAGAGTTTTTATAGGACAGAAATGTACTGTGTGCTTATTGATATTATGAGTCAAGATTTGGGTTTGTGTTGCTTCAATGTATTAAAGTCTTGGAAGGTAAACTCACAATGATCTTGTATCTGTTTTCTGTTAAGTTTTTGCCTTTTGTTATTCAAATGTTAAGAGACAGAAGCCATAATTTGATTTGATATTGCATATCCAATATGATGGACATGTCCTGGTTGGTAAATATCAAAGCCGTGTGGTCCTCAGACTGCCCCCTACCCGAAATTTCTTCATTCTCATAACTCGAGCCCCATATTTTCTGGATATTCTAAGTCCTTTGACAATTTCTCTTTGTTGATACTAACTCGGTTAATTCAAATTCTCACCATACATAATCAAGTAAAAGAGAATATGTCAGTGGTTTGATCTCCATTCACAATTGGACAATACACATGCCTCCAATTTTACATCCATGTACTCTGTTTTGAGATTTTCTTAATTGTTACATGTCATACAATGTTAACGGTTCTTGCCTCGATGATGAACTTTTAGAGTAAAAGTTGCTACTTAAAGGTAGTGAGCCACTTCCTCAATGTAGATGTCGTGTAGCTGCTCCACAAGAATATGTTGAGCCTTATCCTGTTCCTTTGATCTTATGGAAAACACCATCGGTTTTTTTTGTTGTATGGACAGCGTATACTTGCAAAACTTAGTATTGTTTGATCAATCGCGTTAAGACTCACAGAGGCTTTGATGATTGTAAAGATTGTTTTGATCTTATTGGCAGAGAGAAAACTCGTTGGACAACGAAAAATGGTGCTGGTGTTGACTTCTCTATGGATGAAGTGTTAGCAGCAACGAGGGTTATACCTGTGTACACTAGCATCTTACAAAGATTTCCCTTTTTCGACAACATGTTGAATACCAACACTTTTACACTTCTTGTTTTTCGATATTTTATAGGGTGTTAAGGCCTGGTGAGCTGTTTTGGCTTGACCATTTCTTCCGTGTTGGTTGAGCAATTGGAGAAAGTGTATGCACCACTTATCGATAGTATTGGTTTCAATAAGGTGAAGTGGATCGTGGGAAGGAAACTCGATAGAGGCCCCGAGCTAAACTAAATGTTGCCTTTCAGCAATATTGGAAAAGCCATTGAAGAATTCTTGGTGACTCTACTACATCTTCCTTTTTCTTTTACTTTCTTTGTAAAATACTTATATCTTGCTTCAGCGTCTGTTGAAGTGATCGATAGCTTGCCCTACTGGAAAAACGCACATTGCTGATGGCCTTATTGAAAATCTGTCAAAATTGTACTCTTCATACTTCCTTTTCTTCGAATGGTCTTGCTTACTACCAAATTGTCAAGTATTTATAATTTAGACCATATTGACTATTGTTCAATACTACAGGCCCTACTGTTAGCTTCTGACTAATCGATTGGAAACAAAGCAAGGCTTCTGGTTCACATGTACTGGTGCCTACCAATTGATCTCAGAAGATTTCCATGTCAAGTGAAAGTGAAACAAGTATTAATGAAGTTTGTCAACAAATATTACCCTCTGATTCAGCCTTCATGTTGCTGCTCAACTTCTTCTTTGCACCAACAAAGTAGAAATCAACATATTCTTGTTTATTGAGTCATGACATCATGTTTTATAAATTTTAGCTCAAAGTAGATTGTATAGCTAGTGAAAAATAGGCAACTGAAAGCATGTATTGTCACAAATTGGAATTCAGAAGCTTTAACATTCTCATCTTTGGACTAATTTTTCTGAATGTATAGAATTTAATCCTATGGAAAACCAAATTTTGGTATGATCAAATGCATGAGTAGAAATCTTTACACATTCCTTTCGGAATGGGAAAGTAAAATAATGAGCTTTATGGGGTATAAAACAAGTTTGCATGGTACATACACTTTTGGGCTTGATGATGGTGTAGCCCAACGGACAAACTTGTAAGTTCCATGGGGTCAATGCTAACAATACAAACCATAAGCTTGGGTTATGACATATTATCAAGCCTAAGAGACAAATCCGTTAGATTGTTGGGTCAAAGTGCACAATACAAGTGATAAGCAAGGGTCCTGATACCTTTACTATATGGGAATTGACTAGGCAAATATGACTAAAGAGTGAGTAATTAATCACAAGTAGAACTTTTGCTCCTCATTAATTTACGATGAAAATGACCTATTTCTAAAATCTCCTCTTTCTCATTCACAAGTCCTATTTTACAAAAAGAGAAAAAAACATTTGTTGAAGAATTTGCACTATGATGTATCTTATACAAAAAATGTGTAATTATAATCTAATTTTATATTAAAATTGTAAATATGATTGAACATATTTATTTCTAGAAATTTTTAAAAGAGGATAAATATTTTATCTTAAATTTTCATTCGCAACTTTGAAACATGTAACTTCTAAATTTCATTAATAGAAAATCCCCCTAAATGAGTTAGTGGGGCTATATACAATGTTGTTAGTTCTTTTCTTTTCTATTTTTGATAATATGTTCATGCTTTTTTTATATATTTGAGATTGTTTTGATTAAGCTAAATTTATTTATTAATTACAATAGGAGGAGATTTGAAGAGGAAGATATTACTATATTAATTAGTGGGGTTGACTTTAATTTGTGTTATCGGTCGTAAGTTTAGATTTAAACTTTATAAGTTCAATCTTTAAGATACTTCAATTGAATTTGTTATGTTTTTTGAATTACAGGTTCAAATCGACTTCAATAAATTCTTACACTAATATATGCTCCCCATCGAAAGCAGTGAGTTCATATGAATGAGACGTGGCAACTCTACATCCACCCTTGTCGAAAAGAATAATTGAAGAAGTTCTAAGGAATAATAAAACACCTAATCCTTATTGGGTTTAAGATTCAATATTTAATGCCACTTTAGTTTTAGAATTTTTTTTATAATTAGTTTCTTATGTTAGTTTTCTATTGTGTAAGCTTAATTCTTCTTAGAGAAAATAATTTAAGCTCACCAGGAGCTCCTTATCACATTTTTAATGGAAATTTACTATGTGCTTGTATTATTGTTGAGGTGAGTGTTCTTGTTATTCATTTTTTTTAAAACTTAAATCTACACCATATTTTACATTTTAATTTATATGAAGGTGTTTGACTAGACACACAGATTAAGAGAATAATAAAAGATTTTGATTTTTTTTTACTATGTTTCAGTAGTACTTATTTATTTTATCTTTTGATCAAATACATATATATATATATATATATATATGTATGTATATATATTTTCTAAAATAAATTAAAATCTAAAGAAGTAAAGATACAAACCAGCCTAAGAAAATTTGACATCTATTATATATAAATAAAAATGAATTATTTATATTGAGTCTTTATGTCAAAAAAATGAATTTATGATAATATAGTACAAAAAATGAGGGAAAGTTTGACGTCTTGAGAAGGAGCTTCATGACGTGAATGAATAGTTAAATGGGTGATGTTGAAATAAAGGATTCTTCAAATAGGACGAAATGTTTGGTTTTCGAAACTTAAGGACCCAAAACGACATTTACTCTTCTTTTACGTTTCTCCCACATCGTGCAAAGAGAGAACTTTACAGCATAATAAGAACCCTAGCGAAGCAATGGAGTTCGTCCCTTCGGGGACATCCGATAAAATTGGAACGATACAGAGAAGATTAGCATGGCCCCTGCGCAAGGATGACACGCACAAATCGAGAAATGGTCCAAATTTTTTTGCCGGTCGGAGGCGCTGATGCTCCGGTTGATCTGTATTTTTTTGGCCGGCGACGGTCAAACGAGATTTCTCGAAGTTCGTAAGCAATTCGGAGTTTCTTTCGTCTATTTTATTTCCTGTTTCCCCAAATTTAGTCGACGAAGATAGGCATACTATTAGTTTATTATGCCCTAGTTTTTCTGTCAACATGATTGGATTCAAGTATATTGTGATTGTGTTTTACTTCCTTGGTTTGGACTTAATTTGCATCTGAAGTTTTATCAGAATCCCCAAATTCATGGTTTTGCTAATTAGGTTTTGCCATTTGATTGACTTATAGTTTTTTTTTGTTGTTGTAGTTGGTTACAATTACAATCATTTCAGTTTAGATGGCGAATTGAGCTCCAGTCAGAACAAATAACTCAGCCCTCATTGCTATGATTGCTGTTGAGGTGATTCACTATTTAATCTTTCACTAATAACCAATATGCTTTCATATTATTATAGTTTGAATCTGTCACCTAAAACAATTTTTAAACTATATGTTGCTTCATTTGATTTATATCTAGCAGCTTTGCTATCAGATTTTCTTGCTACCATGCTTCAAATTCTTTTCTTTCTGTCGAGCCAAGGGTGTATTGGAAGCAGTCTCTCTACCCCACAAAAGTAGGGATAAAGTCGGTGTAAATTCTACCTTTCGCAGATTTCACTTGTGGGATTACACTGGGTATGTTGTTGTTGTTGTTGTTGAATAGATTTGTTGTAGTAAATGATGGTGTATAAAAACTGAATTGTGTCATTGGATTGAATATGTTCTTAAATCTTATTTCTGATTCTAACAAACTATAAAGTGGAAATAGTAGACATCAAATATACTGTTAGCGTTATGGCCCCTTATCAACGAGTCAATTCCTTTTATCTTATTGCACTTGCATGGAAATTGGTATCTTAAATTCATATTCTCATCAGTGTACTTGCGAACTTCTTAATGTAGGATACAATCACTGGGTTTTTACTAGCAGGAGTTGGTAATGTTGATTTGAGGAGGAAAACTAACTATCTTATTGTTGATTCAAGTATGTTTTCAATTTTTTGTTCTCTCTAATATTGTGATTTAATAGATGAAAAATTTATGAAAGAAAGAAAATCGAGGTTGCTTGATTAGGATTGTTAAGGCCTTGCCAGTGATGGAGCTTTTACATTTTGTATCACTCTAATTTAATTTTTTGAGAAAGAATGTAATGTATCTTTCCGTTTCTTATGGTTTAGAAATAATGGTGAAGCAGATTGAAGATGCTTTGAAAGAATTCACCACAAGGGAGGACATTGTGATAGTATAAATCAGCTTATATGTGAGTTTTTATTCTATTTTCCCCTCTTGTTTTATGACAGTATCCATAGCTTCATTTTAATCGGAGTATGATATAGGAAATTAAGCTTCGTAAAATATCTTTTATGTGACAGTTCCACCACTTTCTTGGTATACTTGTATTTGCAAAGTCAACCTTGAATGGTGTGTGGGCCATCTAAGGGGAACCTTGGAGCAACGGTAAAATTTGTCTCCGTATGACCACTAATGCTTACATTAGAGTTGTTTGTCTACATCACACCCCTTCCCCTTGGGATGCGGCCCTTTATTGAACCTTGCTAATACGAGAGGCTTTGTGCACTAGGCTGCCATTTTAACCTTGAATGGCGTCTAAAAAGCATAGTTGAGGAATCATTGCCATATCATGCCAACTTCTATGACTGCAAAAGAGGAGGACCATTTGTCTAATATGAGTCTGTCCTCCGGAATTGGACAATAATGAGGATTACCTGTTAATTGCACCAAACAACTTGGGAGAAAGTACAAACACTTCCCATTATAAAAGTAGCTAAGGATTTGTTTTCTGCAGTCAAATCGTTTCAATCTTTTGTTTGTTGTTACTGACTCCAGCAAAATATGTCCAAATGTACTACCTCTAACTAATATAGTGCATTCGTGTGACGGTGATCAATTTAACATTTTTGAACTTTGATTGATTTTGTTTTCTTCATGTATTAGCAATTTGTATGTTGTTCTTCGGCGTCTCTTCAGGACAACTACTGCTCCTCTTTTGCCTCTATTTGTAGTTGCTCTAATAAATCCTTTGGATCGAATAAAAGCTTCTCCCATTTTCATATTAAGGTTGCAAACATGATCAGATTCTTGGTTGATAGTTACAATAAACCAATCCCAGCCATTCTGGAGATTCCTTCAAAGGACCATCCATATGATCCTGCTCACGACTCTGTTCTTTCACTAGTGAAGTACCTCTTCTCTACTGAATCAGTGGCATCTGATAGACGATGAGGAAAAAATGGTTTACATATACCCCTAATCATTAGTTCACCATTTTACTATGCATCTTCTATCATCATTCTCCTAAGATTATTCCTTAATCTTTCTTGAGGCTTAACTCACATTACCTGTTTCAGTCCCTTATTTACTGCTGCTTTTTTTTCACCGCTTGAGTGAATAATTCATCCTTGTAATAAGTTGAATGTTGGTCACTTTACTGAGTTTGCACTTATTATTCGATTGATGTCGTGATGGAGTTTTTATAGAAGAACAGAAATGTATTGTGTGCTTATGGATATAATGAGTCAAGATTTGGGTTGGTGTTGCTTCAATATATTTAAGTCTTAGATGGTGAACTCACAATGTCTTGTATCTGTTTTCTGTTTAAGTTATTGCCTTTTGTTATTCAAATATTAAGAAACAGAAGCCATAATTTGATATGATATTGCATATCCAATATGATGCACATATCCTGGTTGATGGACATGTTATGTGGACAACAATTGAGGCCCTGTAGGGATAGCAATGGGGCGGGCAGGGAAGGGCAGGGTAGTGAGCCACTTCCTCGATGTGGATGTTGTGTAGCTGCTCCACAAGAATATATAAGGTGAAGTGGATTGTGGGAAGGAAGCTCGATAGAGGCCCCTAGCTAACGAGATGTACCTTTCAGCATTGTTGGAAAGGCCATTGAAGAATTCTTGGTAACACTACTATATGCTCTCTTTTTTTTTTTCATATACTTTCTTACTTTGTAAAAAATTAGGGGTCATTTGGTAGAGTGTATTAGCAAAATTAATGCATGCATTAATTATATATATTAGTAGTACCTTGTTTGGTACACTTTTTCATGTTACGTATAACTAATGCAGCATTAGTTATACACTCTATTGTGTATTAAGGTGTGTATTACTAATACCATGGATTTCTAGGTATTAGTAATGCAAAGGGATTTAATGCGTGCATTAACATGATTAAAGACCCAATTACCCCTCAAAATTCTTTTTATGTCTTTTCCACCATAATTGTTGAGGATATTTTTGTAAATAAATATTTTTATGCAATGCATGCTATTTTAAATACACTAAACCAAATAATGCATAATAAATATTCTATCCATAATTAATGCAAGCATAACTTATACAAGCATTACCAATACACTCTATTTAGCATTATTTTTAATCACTCTACCAAACGTCCCCTTATGTCTTGCTTCTGCATCTGTTGAAGTGATAACTTGCACTACTGGAAAAATGCGAATTTCTGATGTTCCTTTTCATTGAAAATCCGTCGAAATTGTACTCTTTATACTGCCTTTTCATTGAAAATCTATCGAAATTGTACTCGTAACAACTCTTTCCAATGTCCTTTCCCTCAGGAATTCCGACTTCAAACAGCATTCCGACTGGCCTTTCCATTGGACGAAACACGGTGATTTCCAACCCCTCAACTGTATAATACATTAACCATCTCTTTCATTGCTTTACAAACTTGTGTTAGCAAAAAACAGAGAATTTTTTCCCTTCTCATGTCCTAAACAAGCACGAAATGAGATTAATGAAGAGTTACTCTCCACAAGGAATTGTAAAACTGCCTATCAGATGATCAAAATCAACTTCTTCCTCAGCTTGACTCAGCAAATCTTGAAAAGAAAAAGGTTGGCTCAAGAATGAAATCCGGACAATGAACCTCTCTTGTTATGGTTCTCACAACATAGACAACAAAATGACCCTTTGGAACATCTCCTAGTGTCGAAGACTTGTTGAGGGCTCGATTAGATTGAGTTATACGAGGAACTTGGATGGACATAATTATAGCTATAGACGAACAAAAGGAAGCAGCTATCAACCTAAAACTAGACAACCAACCTCCACAATTCCTAAGGTCACCTATCTACATGACAAAGAAGAGAGCAGAACATGGTTTTGCTTCTTACCAGCAATTGTTCATTTAATGATCTCAAATTATTGGTATTGCTGAGAAATACCAAGTAGGCCTAGTTGGTTGTTTGATCAAAGAAACTTATCATGTTTTATTTTCAAACTAGCTTCATCCACAAAATTTTAAGGCCCCATATGAACATGGCCAACAGGCATCAGCACATGGCTTTGCCTAACTCATCAGCCCTATTTCACAAGTTACAAATAATCCCTCTTTCGTGAGCCTTTTTATCATCAAGCACAAGCATTATCAATTCAGCAATCAAAGGTCTCTAAATTTCTTATTTACTTTCTTGTGTCCAATCTTCCAATAAACAAAAATGGCAGTGATAAGTACCAAGAAACTCATCAAAATGGCTAGGAGATGGCAGAAGTTTGCAGCCATGCAGAGGAAGAGGATTTCATTTCCAAGAAATGGCAGTGATATAGACAGTTGCAGTACATCTTCATCCTCTGTAGTTGAAAAAGGACATTTTGTAGTCTATACAGCTGATCAATTACCCTTTGTTATTCCATTGGCTTACCTTGAAAACGAAGTCATTAGGCAACTGTTGAACATGTCCGAAGAAGAATTTGGGCTTACGAGTGGTGGTCCTATTACATTACCCTGTGATTCAACCTTCATGGACTATATCATTTCGCTAATCAAGAAAGGTATAGCTTCTGGAGATCTTCACAAAGCGTTGCTCCTATCAATTCCTTCATGTTGCTGCTCAACTTCTTTGTACCAAGAAAGTGGAACTCGGCAGATTCTTGTTTATTAGGTCATAATCAATGTTTCTTTTTTGTACATGCTACCTCAAATATAGTTTTTAGAGAGGATGGAGCAAGATTGAAGAGTACATAATTGTAAAATTTACCATATTCATGGCCATAGCTCAAATATACTAATTTTTTTTTCTTTAAGTGTTGTCTAAAACTAGTACATTCTCTAAATCTTTCTTTTATCCCAACACAGACATACAAATTGTACAGATCCTTTGCGTTCATTTTTTAATGTTCATGGTTAAGTTTGTACCAGCTCCAAGAGATTGTTAATTCTCAATTAACGATGAAAACATCATATTCATTCATCATATATAATTCTCAATTCTCAATTAACATTGAGTTGTTGTAATTATTGGGAGATCAATATTCAGTAAATGGTAACTAATGACTTTCCACCTCCTACACGAAATAACTATTGGTTTTCTTGTTTTCATGTTTCTCCATCTCCACAAATAATCCAAGTGAACCATTAAGAAATTCATTAATCATCATTAAGTTGATAATGAATTATATTATCTCATTCATTATATTCTTCTTAATAATCAGCTTTTATAAATCAAAAAATAGTAGAGGAAAGCTCCAAATTTATGAGGTAAATGTTTATGTTTATTTTCCTTTGTTACTTCATATGAATATTCATGAAAATGGTGGTATTGTCATGTAAATTCTTGTAACATCACTCTCTACTATTATTTAGAAAATTATTTCAATAACTTCGCAGAAGCATATGAAAGATGAATAGATAAGTTTTTTTTTTTCCTAAACCGATCAGCTGTCCAATTTTGCAGTTTCATACGATATATAAACATTTGTCGTCCAACAAAAAAATAATTAAATAGGATGTGTGTTCATCAATTTTAGCTTGTACTTTTAAACAAATTTTGTTATTGATTACACTACAATATTAATATAATTTATATCGTATATACTAGTTGCATGGGGTACACGTGCAATACATGTGTCCAAAAACTAATTTAAAATAATTGATAAGCATCTCAAGTAATGGTTCGGTGCTACATTAAGGAAAGGACTCGTCCCAACCATTTCATTTTCAGAATCATATATAAATCATACAGGTTATGGAAATACAAGTTAAGGTAAGGTCACTACTCACACAATACTCGTGTCAAAATTCCAAACTCTTCAGCTATAGCAGTCCGTATGACTTCCCCTGTAATCACATTATATCGATCTCGTGCTAATTCTTCCATTAAATAAATTAGAGCACCTAATCCTCAGAGTTTCATGTTTGTATCTCAATTCGTCCAATTATATTTTCCCTCCTTTTCCGTAGTCACTTGTTGGGAAATTAATTACATTCCCTCTCCTATTCCTTCTCCAACTATGATTCTTTTACCTTTATTTTTTTTTACCATTCATATCCATAAATCCTTAAATCCTACTCCTAAAGAAAGTAGGAGAAATAAATGAATTAGGAAACTTATTTTCTTTACCGCTTTAAGTTTCCAAAAAAAATAAATAGGGTTATAACGTTCCTAAATAAACTTGGAATATGGATCTGAGAGTGTCCTTAGACTTGTTATAAAATTGTGTTTTCTGATTGTTATTCTCTCTTCCTTCCAACAACTCAAGAAGTACTCAGAAATCCCAAAAACATTGTTGTGCTCTGTTCTTTTCAGAAATTCCAACATTGTTTCTGTTTAATTTGCTCGTTTTGAACAATGATTAGCTCTCATTCTTCTTCAAATTATCATCAATATTCTCAACATACCTCTGTCTATGGGCGTATTGCTAGAATAACAACTAGGCAATCCCCCTGTGATCATTCTTCGTCAGTTGATCATCCCTTCGTTTTGGGATTAGACGCCACAATTACTCCACACAACTATCAATCGGTGGCTCACAATCTCGGGATTACAATAACTAACGTTAGAAGTCGTGATTTAGTGGAAAGTTTCTTAAGGGGACAAGACGTAGAAGACAATTTGAATGCCCCATCATCACAATATTGGGGCAACTCTCCAGATTATTCTCAAGCAACAAGTGTACTGATTGATGATCAAGAGGCTTACACGGAGGAGAAACAGGACATATTATTGGAGTATTTTAAAACAAGAATTCATCGTGTACCTACTCCTAAAGACGGAGTAAATAATCCCACAGAAACTGAAGAGATTTGTGCCATATGTCAAGCGGAATTTGAGGACGAAGATTCCATTGGGACACTTGGGTGCGGACACGAATATCACACGGGCTGCATCAGACAATGGTTGCTGAGGAAAAAAGATTGTCCCATGTGTCGAGCTTCTGTTTTGCCCTGATATGCGGTAGCATTTAGAGATTATTTTATTATGAAATTCTGTTGTATTAATCTTAGGTTTTGACCAATACTTGTTTGTATATTTTAAAAATCTTATAATCTCATTAAACTTAGTAAGACAGTTAGCTGTACTGAAGTTGTGGATGTAACGCACTATACGTCTTTGATACATACAAGAACAATTTGTTTCATGTCCTAAATATTGTTAAGAGACCACGAATTACCAAATCGTCTACATTTAATTTTATCTAGACACTCTAACGTATATATTATATTAGACAGATGATCTATATTGTGGTAATCTGTCTTTTCCACAACTATAGTAGTAATGTGATATATTGATGCTTGTATTTCTTATAATGTTCGTCAATTAATTTATTTTCGGTAGATTGTCCAGAAATCTGGACTTGGACAGATGTTGTATGGTCTCTATGTTGTCCTTGACGAAAACAAAGTAAAACTGGAAAAATCAGAATACTAACTCATAGTAATTGTGCTAAAGGAACGACTATCTTAAATCTAAAAGGTAAGAGTAGTTACTTTTAAGTCAAACTTTGGAGTAGTTTAAAACTAGTACATTCTTTAAATCTCACTTTTATCCCAACACAGACTTACAAATCTTTAAATAATAAAAAGACAGTTGATAACCACCAGACAGTAATGTTTATTGCAACAACTAAATTTTAATCCTAACTGATTAGTATTAGATGTATAGATTCTTTAGCATCCATTGTTTTATGTTCTCAGTTAAATCCACGTTGGCTCCAAGAGGTTGTTAATATTTGGGGCATTCTGTGTCATATTTGCTACCTTGCACCGATACAAGTATCAAAATAACTTTTCAAACAACACGAGGAATAGAACAAGATATCGAATAACTATGTCCTCCTAATATTAGACAGATATATAGATGGAAAGAAATCACCTTTTTCAAAAATGTCAAAGAATAGAACGAGTTGGAGTCAAGAAAATGGTGTATAATAAATGTTAACATTCTCTACACTTGTTGAGTATCATGTATCCACTACAAAACTTATCACAGTTAGCTTAACAAACTAGCAATTGCGGGGTTTGTTGTTCTTGAAGATATGAAGCTGATGAGCATCGACTGGAAGGTACAAAAACAAGCAAAGCATTTTGTACATCTGCAGCTACACCTCTTTCGATGAGTAATATAATATTGTTCATGAACTGTGCATCACATGGTAATGTGATAGGGCCATCACTTGGAAGTCCAAACTCTTCTTCAGACATATGCAATAGTTGTCTGATTACCTCTTGTTGAAGATAAGCCAATGGAACCACAAATCGCTTCTGATCAGTTGTATATACCACAAAATTCCCTTTGCCAACTATAGAAGATGATGTGCTACAACTCTCTGCATCATTATACTTGGATCTTGGAAAAGAAATTCTCTTCCTTTGCTTGGCTGCGAACTTCTGCCATTTCCTTGCCATCTTGATGAGTTTCTTCGCACTGATCATATTGATTTCTTTGGAATACAGGAATGAAAAAAGTTGATGATAAGATTTGATTTACTGATAGCTGCTTGATGATCAAATGGCTCATAGAAGCAGTTTATTTATAGCTCTAGCTTGTCAACTTGAGTTAGGCATTTAAGGCAAAATCATGTGCTGTTGTTGAATATGGGACCTATTGAATTGTGGACATGGCTGGTTGTCTAGTTTTAACAAAAGAGGTTGATGCATTTATTCAATTTTCTGTCACCATATCTTTAAATCAAGTGGTCCACGACTAAGTCATCGATTTCATCCATTCTTGTAGATCTTAATTTTAAAGGTGTTTGATGTTCCAAATCATGAGAAGCAGAGGGCCAGTATTGTTCTTCAACAAATTTATGGCCTAAATATTTTGACAATAGGCAAAACCATGTGAAACTTTATGTGTCGTTGTCTCTCAAATTTTTCTTTACCGAAAAACATTTATGTATGAAACTTTTCGTTAGCTTATATATACTAATACACAAAGAATTTGAGCAGAACACAACTATCTAAACATTCAAGAGAACTTTTGTTGTCTGTAGTTCTCAAAATTCTTCTTCTTTCATTGCCTTCATCATTTGGAGTTGCCAAATAGCTCTCGAGACAATGGGTATCAAAGTGACTCCATTTATTCTTTCTAATCGAATCCTAAGGATGTCTTCAACATCTGGTGGTATTCCAAAAGGACATTGTGCAGTATATGTAGGAGAGAGCCAGAAGAAGAGATTCGTCGTGCCAGTATCATACTTAAGCCAGCCTTTATTTCAAGACTTATTAGCTCAAGCTGAAGAAGAGTTTGGCTTTGATCATCCGATGGGTGGTCTCACGATACCTTGCAAAGAGGATGTGTTCTTTGATCTTACTTCCCGCTTAAGAAGATCATGAGTTACATCATAGTGCAAATTCTTCAACAAATGATTTTTCTGCAAAATAGGACTTGTAAATGAGAAAGAGGAGATTTTAGAGATAGGTAATTGTCATTGTAAATTTATGAGTAGCAAAAGTTATACTTCTGATTAATTACTCACTCTTTAGTCAAATTTGCCGAGACAATTCTCATATTCTGAACAAGTATTAATGTGGAGGAGACTAGTGTACTGGAGAGTGTCATTTAACGGAAAAAAGATTAATTCAAACACGAAATAAAAATTGGATGAGCGTAAAATCTGGCATCTGACTTTAATGAGAAATAGTTTCCTGGAAAATCAACTAATAAACGGAGATAAGCCATCAAACGCTCAGCCGACTTAGGCTATTTTCAATTCTAATCGCCATCGTTTTAATTGTTCTTGTCAACATTGGAAATGTATACAACTACATCAAGAAATGAAACTAAACAAATAGAAAAAAGTAACAGACTTTAAAATGCAGATAGTTGAAAGAATTCTCATTAATTAGATATCTGAATAGCTTTTTAAGTTTCAGCCTTGCGACCATACTCTCCTGAAACCCAAAAACTTTGATTTCTCAAAAGGTGCCGGCCGAGTCCTAAAAGCAACATCAGTCAATCCCTGGTCGGCATCGTTTATGGTTGAGACTAGGACGGTATTTGATCATCTTCAATCCCCCAACTTTCGTTCTTGGCAAATGCTTTCGCAGTTGTTCGTCTTTCATAAATCCAAGAATTTCACCTCTGACTATGAAATAAGAATGCTCCCGACTGTCCCTGTTAATCATTACTCCGATCCTGAAGGCAACGTAATAGGACCGAAATCCTATAATGTTATCCTATTAGCATACAGAGCGTAGGCTTGCTTTGAACACTCTAATTTCTTTAAATTAACAGCGTCAGAGGCACGACCGGCCAATTAAGGCTAGGAGTGCATCGCTGCCAGAAGGGACAAGATGACCATTGCACACCTAGTCACGACCCAAGCTCATGACATGTATTGTCCACTTTGACTCAATAACCTAGAGGATTTGTCTCTTGGCTTCGATAATATATGTCACGACCCAAGCCCATGGCTCGTATTGTTAGCTTTGACTCCATAGAACTTACGAGTTTGTCCCTTTGGGCTACACCATCATCGAACTCAAAAGCGCGCGTACCATGTGAACTTGTTTTATACCTTATAAAACTCATTATTTTCCTCTCCCATTCTGAAAGGAATGTGTAAGGATTTCTAGTCATGCATTTGATCATGACAAATAACAAATTTTGGTTTGCCATAGGATTAAATTCTATACATTCAAAAAAATTAGTCCAAAGATGAGTATGTTAAAGCTTCTGAATTCCTATTTGTAACAATACATGCTTTCTGTTGCCTATTTTTCACTAGCTATACAATCTATTTTGAGCTAAAATTTATAAAACATGATGTCATGACTCAATAAACAAGAATCTGTTGATTTCGACTTTCTTGGTGCAAAGAAGAAGTTGAACAGCAACATGAATGAATTGATAGGAGCAATGCTTTGTGAAGATCTCCGGCAGCTACACCTTTCTTGATTAGTGAAACGATGTAGTCCATGAAGGCTGAATCACAGGGTAATGTTATAGGGCTAGCACTCGGTGGTCCAAACTCTTCTTCAGACATGTTTAAAAGTTGCCTAACGACCTCATTTTCAAGGTAAGCCAAGGGAAATGCATAACGCCTTTGATCAATTGTATAGGCTACAAAATGCCCCTTTTCAACTATAGAGGATGAGGATGTACTGCAACCCTCTACATCTCTGCCACTTCTCGGAAATGAAATCCTCTTTCTCTGTTTGGCAGCAAACTTCTTCCATCTCCTAGCCATCTTGATGAGTTTCTCAGCGCTGAGCATTTCCATTTTTCTTGGAAGACTAGAACAATTTGGTGTCTGAATAGATAATGCTTGTAGTTGATGATGAAAACATATCATAGAAGGGGGAGTTATTTATATAAAAGGCTGTAGACAGGCTTTCTGTTAGAGCTGAAGTTTTTGTCACTAACCACCGAAGACAAAGCCATGTGCTGATGCTTGGTGGCTATGTTTATATGGGGCCTTAAATTTGAAAGGATGAAAGATTATAAGTTGTCTAGTTTTAATCAAAGAGGTTGATGCATTTATTCAATTCTCTGTTACCATATCTTTAAACCAAGTGGTCCTGGAATAAGTCATCGATTCTTGTGGCTCTTAATTTTAAGGGTGTCTTCTGTTCCAAATCATGAGAAGCAGAGGGACCTAGTGTTGTTCTTCCACAAATTTATGGCCTGAATATTTTGACAATAATGGAGTAGGCAAAACCATGTGAAACTTCATGTGCTGTTCTCTCTCAAATTTCTCTTCTCTTCACCAATAAACATTTGTGTATGATACTTATAGTTGGCTTGTATATACTAATACAAAAAGCATTTGAGCAGAACACAAGTATCTAGACTTTCAAAGAAACTTTCATTGTTTGTGTAATTCTTAAAATTCTTATTCTTTCTTTGCCTTCATCGTTTGGAGTTACAAAACATTCCTTGAAGAAAATGGGTATCAAAATGACTCCATTTATTCAGGCTAATAGGGTTTTAAGGAGGTCTTCAGCATCCGGAGATGTTATAAAAGGTCATTGTGCAGTATATGTAGGAGAGAGATGTAAGAAGAGATTTATCGTGTCAGTATCATACTTAAGCCAGCCTTTATTTCAAGATTTGTTCGCTAAATCTGAAGAGGAGTTCGGCTTTGATCACGTCCGGAGATGTTCCGAAAGGTCATTGTGCAGAAAGCCAGAAGAAGAGATTCGTACATTATACGAAATACAAGCATCAATATATCACATTACTACTTACAGTTGTGGAAAAGACGGATTACCACAGTATAGATCATCTGTCTAATATAATATGTACGTTAGAGTACACCTAGTGCACCTTGTATTTACATGTTACCGTTGTAGCCTTCGTTAAATGGAAGGTAGAACTAGCATAGTTTTTACTGATTTCCCTTTAAGGGACCTATTGTTATATCTAACCCTTTATTGTTGGGGGAGGAAGCACCACAACTGAAGTTTGATATGACAATAAATATGAAAATAAATTGGACACTAGAATTTTATGTGGAAACCCCTCTAACAGATAGAGGGGAAAAACCATGGGGTAGAAGGATCTCACTATTTTAATATGGAGTACACAGCTCTCAAATACAAGGAGAAAACCACAATTAACACTTCTCTCTTGTAAAAGGAACAACTACTAAAGAGGACATTCAAGACTATAATATTTATCTTGGTGTATAACTCTCTTTGTATTCTTACTCTCTCTTTCTGAAATGATCTAAATGAGGGTAAGAGACCCTCTATTCATAGGGAACAAAAACGCGTTTCTGTAAAAAGATTAACGCGTTTTCTACGCGTTAATTATTAATGCATTTCTGCCAACTACTGCTAGCCTCTTCTTTTGACTTTTTGCTACGCGTTTTCCTTTATGCTTTTCCAACCTTTTCTGTCTTTTTGACTTTCACTCTCTACTTTTTCATTTCTTGCATTTTCTAGCATTTATGACGGGAGCCATCCCTATTACATGATTCTCTCGTGGAAACCGTCTGAACATAAGATTTGATATGATAATTATGTGGGGTCCAGTCCCTATTTCAAAGTCATAAAAGACCAACATTTCAAAGTCAAATATTGCTGACATTGTTTAGCAATTTGCACCCTTTTCTTTAGTTAAATATTTCGGCCATTGTTTAGCAATTTGCAATCCGTTTTCTTTTATCAAAGAAAGTGGGCAAGGTTGGTGGGAAGAAGAGTTCCTTCACCCCTATAAATAAGATCTCTAAGCTCATTTGTTAAACACCAATTCACACAAAGAAAATATTTAGAGAGTTGTGAGGTTTTCATAGACTATATATATATAAGAAAATAGTCTATTAAGAAAAATAAAATATGAGCGATATTTTAGTAAGGTAGTAAATCAAAAGTGTGTTATTCCTTTTGAGTGTGTGGTAGTCATTTTTGAGTATTATACTCGTGACTATACAGTGTAAAATTCCTTACTATAGTGATATCAGTTGCTCCTCTTGACCCGTGGTTTTTTCCCTTATTTGGGTTTCCAAGTAAAATTCTTGGTGTTATTATTATTTTTATTTTATTTCTGCTATTTTGATCATATATATTTTTGTGTTAGTCTGCATTTTTTCAATAAACTAATATCAGAGCAAAGTTTTATCTGAGTACGCTCTATGGTTGCAACACAATTTGAACTTCTACAACAACAAAAAAATTACTTTGATTTGCAATAGTTATATTCTTTGGGGGAAAACGATGAAAGCCAACAGTAGTAGAATGATTATTTTGAATGGTGTTAATTATGTCATTTGGAAGGGGAAAATGGAAGATATGCTTTATGTTAAGAATTTTTATCACCCAGTCTTTACCACTGTAAAGTCTGATAATAAAACAGATGAACAGTAAAATCTGTTGCACTGAGAGGTTTGTGGATTTATTAGACAATGGGTTGACGATAATATGTTGAACCATATTTCTGGCGAGACACGTGTTCGTACCCTATGAGGGCATCTTGAAATATTGTATGCTCGGAATATTGGGAACAATAAAATGCTCTTAATAAAAAAGATGTTAAGTTTAAAATATCATGATAGTTCTCCAATGTAACACCCCTCAAAATTTTCCTAAGATTCGGGCCTTCTTTGCATACGTATAGGGGCCCATCGTATTTATTTTGAAGTATGTGGTTGAGTTGAGATGAGTCCCTGGTAAATTTAAGAGCGTTGGAGGTGATGTGGGGTCATTGAGGGCCTCTAGGACCGAGCTAAGTCCAAAATATCCGTCGTGGCTAAGTTTAGGACACGTTCATGTAAGGGTCGACTTTTAATGACCCTATCTTTCGAAAGACGTCAATCTTGGTGGCCCACGAGCTATCAAATTAAAGGTCGTCGAGTCTTCTTTCCAATGCCACCAAGAGCGTAAAATTTGGAGTTCGGAGTCAAAAGATATGACGATCCAAAGAGGAACTAGCACGACAGGAAGTCCATTTTTGGCCTGGGTTGCAACTACTGGGGAAATGGTCTTGGCGCTGTAAGGGCGCGACGCGCCACTATCGCGCCAAAAACATGCCTCAGTAGTTTGGTCCCTGGCGCGAGGCGCCATTAAAAGTTGTGTAGGGTTTTTCAGGCCAAATTCCCAGAATTCAGAATAATGGGCTTGGCGCTGTAAGGGCGCGACGCGCCACTATCGCGCCAGAAACATGCCTCAGTAGTTTGGTCCCAGGCGCGACGCGCCACTAAAAGTTGTGCAGGTTTTAGGCGTAGTTGGCCTTGGCGCTGTAAGGGCGCGACGCACCACTATCGCGCCAAGGGCGTTTTGGCCTAATTTTCAGAATTTGGAGAAAGGGCAATTTGGGAAATTTCCTAAATTATATATACACAAGCCTTGTGTATTTTGGGGTCATTTCTTCAGCCCCCACTCTCTCTCTAAAAGCCCTAGCTCCTCTCTCTTCTCTTCTTCTCCATTTCCAACCAAAAAGGAGTCCAAGAGCTTCAAGACCTCAAGCTTCCATTGAAGACCCAACCACAAGGTTTTCTTCAAGTCTTTACTAAGGTATGTAAGTCTATCCAAAACATGGGCTAAGTCCACCCATGTGCCCTATTCTTGTTTTGAGGTTAGATGTCCATGAAAATGGAGTTTCTTGATATGGTCTAAGTTTAATGAGTTTTGTCCCCTATTTATTTGATTCTATATGCATTGATGTTGTTGAGCTAAGAGGTTCCTAAAATGAGCCCTTATGTGAGTATGAGATGATGAAGAAATGAGTTGCTAAATATGTTTTATTAGTCTTCTTAATTATGTAGACTTGATAAAGTATACTATTTTCTTAAACATGTTGCTTATTATAAAAATGTCGATTTGAAGTCTTGAGGATGTGATGAATCACAAGAATTTTCTCAAATGGATGGAGGTAATGATTGATTATATCTAGATGATGTTATATATGTGCATTTAAAACTTCCTTGAAGATATGATTGAGATTGAGCATTGAGATTTGATTGTAATAGAGTTGATGAGTTGACAAGGTTGTCATGAGACATGTTGATATGAGCTGATTGAGTTGATTTGATGGAGTTTCATGAGCATTGAGTCTTGGGAGGAGTATCGAGCACCGAATTGGGCAAGAGTATAGTCCATACTCGAACCCAATACCTGTGTTGCCAAACGTAGGGGGGATTGAACCGTTAAAGTCGGATGCTTCCCCGAGAGCTTTTGTCCTGACATTATAGGACCTAGTTGGATTGGATCCAATGGAAACAAGTTAGGGGTGAAGATGCTGAACCTGCTAGGTGGGATGAATTTGAGGAAGCTTTTCTTGACCACTTCTTTCCTCGGGAATTGAGGGAAGCGAAGGTGGAGGAATTTATCAATCTGAAACAGGAAGGTATGTCGGTTAAGGAGTATGGCCTAAAGTTCATCCAGCTGTCCAGGTATGCTCCAGAGATGATTCCTGATGTGAGGTCAATGATGAGGAAATTCGTCTCCGGATTAGGGTGGCATGTGAAGAAGGAATGCAAGGCAGCATTGTTGATCTCGGATATGGATCTTTCCAGATTAATGGTGTATGCTCAACAGGTAGAGGAGGAGAAGAGAAAAGACAGAGAAGAGCACCTGAGCAAAAAGGCAAGGTCATCTGGGCAGGAGAATGAGCAGAGGCAAAGCAAGAGCAACAGCAACAGGTCCTTCTTCCAGAAGAGGCCTTCCAACTATGCCTCATCTACCGCCAGCGCACCGATGCCGCAGGACAAGTATGATCGGCAAGGACAAAGTCGCCAGAATTTCAGACCCTAGATTTCTCAACCCCCGGCCAGTGTAAGTCAAGGTTCGAAGGGAAAGCCACCATGCGGTAAGTATGGTAGGCTCCACTTGGGAGAATGCAGAGCAGGAAGGGTTGGTTGCTATAAATGCGGCCGAATGGGCCATCTTCTGAGGGAGTGTCCAACATGGGGGAACAGGGCCCAGTCTTCTGCCACCGCACCACCAGCTAGAGGTAATCAGAGGGGTACTACTCCAAGTACGAGTGGAGGTACAAACCGCCTATATGCCATGGGTAGTCGTCAAGATCAGGAGAACTCTCCAAACGTCGTGACAGGTACGATTCGAGTCTCTTCTTTTGATTATTATGTATTGATGGATACAGGTGCCACTTTATCTTTTGTGACTCCTTATGTGGCTAGCAAATTCAATAAAATTCCTGAACGTCTTCTTGAGCCTTTTAGTGTGGCCACTCCTGTCGGTGATTCTTTCCTAGCTGAGAGAGTCTATAGAGATTGCACCGTGTCAATTCATCACAAGGATACCTTGGCCGACCTAGTTGAGTTGGACATGGTTGATTTTGACGTGATACTTGGCATGGACTGGCTCTATGTCTGTTATGCCTCTATTGATTGTAGGACTCAAATTGTCACATTCAAATTCCCGAATGAGGCTGTCATAGAGTGGAAGGGTAGCCCTATTGTGCCTAAGGGTAAGTTTATTTCATACCTCAGGGCCAGGAAGCTAATCTCTAAAGGGTGTGTTTATCACATTGTCTGAGTGAAAGATGACAGCATTGAGTCCCCATCTCTTGAGTCGGTTCCGATTGTCAACGAATTTCCGGATGTCTTTCCCGAAGATCTGCCTGGAGTCCCTCCTGATAGGGAGATCGACTTCGGGATTGATGTTCTTCCTGATACCCAGCCTATCTCAATTCCTCTATATAGAATGACTCCGGCTGAGTTGAAGGAGCAGCTGAAGGACTTATTAGATAAGGGATTCATTAGGCCGAGTGTCTCGCCATGGGGTGCTCCGGTCCTATTTGTGCGGAAGAAGGATGGGTCCCTTAGAATGTGTATCGACTACAGGCAGTTAAATAAGGTCACCGTAAAGAACAAATACCCTCTCCCCAGAATAGATGACTTATTCGACCAACTTCAAGGTGCCACTTGTTTCTCAAAGATAGACTTGAGATCCGGCTACCACCAGTTGAAGGTGAGAGAATGCGATGTTCTGAAGACTGCTTTCCGGACTCGTTATGGCCACTTTGAATTTTTGGTCATGTCTTTTGGGTTGACTAATGCTCCCACCGCTTTTATGGATCTCATGAACTGAGTATTCAAACCATATCATGATATGTTTGTGATTGTATTCATAGATGATATTCTGGTTTACTCCAAGAATGAAGAGGAGCACGCCTATCATCTTAGAGTTGTTTTACAAACTTTGAGGGACCGGGTATTGTATGCAAAGTTCTCTAAATGTGAGTTTTGGCTTGCATTAGTGGCCTTCTTAGGCCACATTATATCTGGAGATGGTATTCAGGTTGACGCTCAAAAAATTGAAGCTGTGAAGAATTGGTCCAGACCCACATCCCCAACAGAGATAAGGAGCTTTCTGGGTTTGGCCGGGTACTACCGAAGGTTTGTAGAGGGATTCTCATCCATATCATCACCATTGACTAAACTGACCCAAAAGAAGGCTAAGTTCCAATGGTCTGATGCTTGTGAGGAGAGTTTCCAGAAATTGAAGACCAAGTTAACCACTGCTCCTATTCTAACTTTGCCCGATGGAACAAAGGGTTTTGTGATTTATTGTGATGCCTCCAGAATTGGTTTGGGTTGTGTGTTGATGCAAAGGGGGAAGGTGATAGCCTATGCTTCAAGACAGCTTAAGCTTCATGAGAGGAATTACCCAACTCATGACCTTGAGCTGGTAGCTGTGGTGTTTGCACTTAAAATCTGGCGCCACTACCTGTATGGAGTGCATGTCGATGTATTCACCGACCACAAGAGCTTGCAATACGTCTTTAGCCAAAAGGAACTCAACCTGAGGAAAAGGAGATGGCTTGAGCTACTCAAGGACTATGATATGAGCATTCTCTACCATCCGGGTAAAGCTAATGTTGTTGCTGATGCTCTTAGCAAGTTGTCCATGGGTAGCACTAGCCACGTGGAGGAAGGAAGAAGGGAATTGGCAAAGGAGGTACACAGATTAGCCCGGTTGGGATTTCATCTGGAAGAGAATAATGAAGGCGGAGTTACAGTTCAGGATGGGTCTACATCCTCACTTGTGGCAGAAGTGAAGGAAAAGCAAGACCAAGATCCCGCCCTTTTCCAATTGAAGGGAGTAGTACACAAACAAGAGGTAATGGTTTTTACCCAAGGGGGAGATGGTGTATTGCGGTACCAAAATAGATTATGTGTGCCGGATGTCGATGATGTTCGAAAGAGGATTATGGCCGAAGCGCATAGTTCTAGATACTCTATTCATCCGGGTTCCACAAAAATGTACCATGACTTGAGGGAGATCTATTGGTGGAGTGGGATGAAGAGGGATATTGCGGAATTCGTTTCCAAATGCCTGAATTGTCAACAAGTGAAGGTTGAGCATCAAAGACCCTGTGGTCTAGCCCAAAACATAGAAATTCCAGAATGGAAGTGGGAGATGATCAACATGGACTTTATTACAGGCTTGCCGAAGTCCCGAAAGCAACATGATTCCATTTGGGTGATTGTGGATAGAATGACGAAATCAGCTCACTTTTTGGCGGTTAAGACTACTGACACCGCAGAAGATTATGCAAAGTTGTATATACAGGAGATCGTCAGATTGCATGGGGTCCCTTTGTCTATCATCTCAGACAGAGGAGCTCAATTCACTTCCCAATTTTGGAGATCCTTTCAGAAGGGATTAGGTTCGAGGGTGAACTTGAGTACAGCCTTCCATCCCCAGACAGATGGCCAAGCAGAGTGCACCATTCAGACATTGGAAGATTTGTTGAGGGCGTGTGTGCTTGACTTCAAGGGGAATTGGGATGATCACTTGCCTCTCATAGAGTTTGCATATAACAATAGCTATCATGCAAGCATTCAAATGGATCCTTATGAAGCCTTGTATGGGAGGAGGTGTAGATCGCCCATTGGGTGGTTTGAAGTAGGTGAAGCCGAGTTGATTGGGCCTGACCTCGTTCATCAAGCCATGGAGAAGGTACGAGTTATCTGGGAGAGGCTAAAGACAACCCAAAGTTGCCAAAAATCTTACACCGATGTGAGGAGGAGAGACTTAGAGTTTGAGGTGGATGATTGGGTGTATTTGAAAGTATCACCCATGAAGGGTGTCATGAGGTTTGGAAAGAAGGGGAAACTTAGTCCTCGATATATTGGCCCGTACCAAATTTTGAGGCGGATCGGGAGTGTTGCTTATGAGTTGGACCTACCCTCAGAACTAACTTTCATTCATCCGGTGTTCCACGTTTCAATGTTGAAAAAGTACTTGGGCAATCCCTCGTTGGTAGTCCCTATTGAAAGCGTTGGAATTAAGGATAGCTTATCCTATGAGGAAGTCCCAATCCAAATTCTTGATCGCCAAATCCGCAAATTGAGAAACAAAGAAGTCGCCTCAGTCAAAGTTCTGTGGAGGAATCAACTTGTTGAGGAAGCCACATGGGAAGCGGAGGAAGCCATGAAATCTAAATATCCACATCTATCCGTGCCTACCGAGGAGAATATTGAAGGTAATGACTATTTCCTTGACTCGAATTCATTTGTGCCTTTTTGAGTTTGATTGATACTTGATTGAAAATTTGATTGATTGAATGACGGAGTTTTGATTGTGATTTGTACCCTGAGTCCATTCTTGGTTGCTCGTCATTCGAGGACTAATGATCCCAAGGGAGAGATAATGTAACACCCCTCAAAATTTTCCTAAGATTCGGGCCTTCTTTGCATACGTATAGGGGCCCATCGTATTTATTTTGAAGTATGTGGTTGAGTTGAGATGAGTCCCTGGTAAATTTAAGAGAGTTGGAGGTGATGTGGGGTCATTGAGGGCCTCTAGGATCGAGCTAAGTCCAAAATATCCGTCGTGGCTAAGTTTAGGACGCGTTCATATAAGGGTCGACTTTTAATGACCCTATCTTTCGAAAGACGTCAATCCTGGTGGCCTATGAGCTATCAAATTAAAGGTCTTCGAGTCTTCTTTCCAATGCCACCAAGAACGTAAAATTTGGAGTTCAGAGTCAAAAGATATGACGATCCAAAGAGGAACTAGCACGACAGGAAGTCCATTTTTGGCCTGGGTTGCAACTACTGGGGAAATGGTCTTGGCGCTGTAAGGGCGCGACGCGCCACTATCGCGCCAGAAACATGCCTCAGTAGTTTGGTCCCTGGCGCGAGGCGCCACTAAAAGTTGTGTAGGGTTTTCCAGGCCAAATTCCCAGAATTCAGAATAATGGGCTTGGCGCTGTAAGGGCGCGACGCGCCACTATCGCGCCAGAAACATGCCTCAGTAGTTTGGTCCCAGGCGCGACGCGCCACTAAAAGTTGTGCAGGTTTTAGGCGTAGTTGGCCTTGGCGCTGTAAGGGCGCGACGCACCACTATCGCGCCAAGGGCGTTTTGGCCTAATTTTCAGAATTTGGAGAAAGGGCAATTTGGGAAATTTCCTAAATTATATATACACAAGCCTTGTGTATTTTGGGGTCATTTCTTCAGCCCCCACTCTCTCTCTAAAAGCCCTAGCTCCTCTCTCTTCTCTTCTTCTCCATTTCCAACCAAAAAGGAGTCCAAGAGCTTCAAGACCTCAAGCTTCCATTGAAGACCCAACCACAAGGTTTTCTTCAAGTCTTTACTAAGGTATGTAAGTCTATCCAAAACATGGGCTAAGTCCACCCATGTGCCCTATTCTTGTTTTGAGGTTAGATGTCCATGAAAATGGAGTTTCTTGATATGGTCTAAGTTTAATGAGTTTTGTCCCCTATTTATTTGATTCTATATGCATTGATGTTGTTGAGCTAAGAGGTTCCTAAAATGAGCCCTTATGTGAGTATGAGATGATGAAGAAATGAGTTGCTAAATATGTTTTATTAGTCTTCTTAATTATGTAGACTTGATAAAGTATACTATTTTCTTAAAAATGTTGCTTATTATAAAAATGTCGATTTGAAGTCTTGAGGATGTGATGAATCACAAGGATTTTCTCAAATGGATGGAGATAATGATTGATTATATCTAGATGATGTTATATATGTGCATTTAAAACTTCCTTGAAGATATGATTGAGATTGAGCATTGAGATTTGATTGTAATAGAGTTGATGAGTTGACAAGGTTGTCATGAGACTTGTTGATATGAGCTGATTGAGTTGATTTGATGGAGTTTCATGAGCATTGAGTCTTGGGAGGAGTATCGAGCACCGAATTGGGCAAGAGTATAGTCCATACTCGAACCCAATACCTGTGTTGCCAAACGTAGGGGGGATTGAACCGTTAAAGTCGGATGCTTCCCCGAGAGCTTTTGTCCTGACATTATAGGACCTAGTTGGATTGGATCCATGAGTGTTTGTCGTTCATGCCCTGGCAAGGTATGAACGGGCGTGGCAACGACGTTGTTTCGTTGTACCTTCACTGGCTCATAAGTGTTGGTTGTCGGTTAAGAGAAACTCCCAAATAGGTTTTGATAGTAATCTGAGTCAGATTGAGTTGAATTGTATATGATTGGTCCAGTCTAAATCATATCCTTGTTTGGACTTAGGACATTTGATTGAGTTGTCATTCCTTTTGAGTTGAGCTCCCGAGTTGATTTATTCTTCCTTGATGTTCGTTGTATTCAGCCATTTTACATACTCGTACATTCCATGTACTGACGCCATTTGGCCTGCATCGTTTCATGATGCAGAGACAGGTACTAGAGATCATCAACCGGCGCTCCGTTGAAGATCCACATACGCTTCCAGCCAGTCGATGAGTCCTCCTAGTTTCTGGAGGATATTGGGACTTCTTGTACAGTTTTGATTGTCTTTTCTTTATTTAGATTTTCGGTAGCCATGGGCTTGTCATTGGCACCTTTTAGACTTGAATAGAGGCTTCATAGACTGGAGTGTGGGAGGTCGAGCGGTCATTTTGAGGAGTCCTATTTTGATTATCTTCTTTGATTGTAAATGTTTGGCCTTCGGCCCTTATGTTATGAGAAGGATTTTCTTTAATTGAGTTTCCGCTAAGAGAATATGCTTGAATTAATAAGTGACTGTATCAAGTGGTTCGCTCGGAGGTCAGAAATGGCCTTCGAGTGTCGGTTACGTCTAGGGTACCCTCTCGGGGCGTGACAAACATGGTATCAGAGCACAGAGTTCAAGTGTCCTAGGGAGTCTATGAAGCCGTGTCTAGTAGAGTCTTGCTTATGGGTGTGTTGTGCACCACACTTATAAGCAGGAGGCTATAGGACATTAGAAATTGTTTCACTTCTTTCATACTCTGAATTCGTGCGATGGAGTTAAACTCCATGAAACTTTCTTTCTAATTCGTGCGTTTATACGTTACAGATAATGCCTCCTAAATGTACCGCTAGCCAGAGGAATGCTGATAATGCAGGGATGCCACAGTCAGAGGCACGCCCAGCTAGGGCTAGGGGCCGACCCGCGAGATATGCGGAGGCACCTCAAGTGCCATCTACCCCACCTGCACCCACATCAGAGGCTGAATTTCGAGGGGCAATTGCAATGCTCACTCAACTAATGGCTGCCCGAAGCGGTAATCAGAGTTTGCCGACTCTCAGCTCTAGTTCCCAGGAGCCATCTGCTGCCATTAGAATTAGAGACTTTCTGAGGATGAACCCACCGGCATTTACGAGTTCTAAGGTTGATGAAGATCCCCAAAACTTTATTGATGAAATGTGGAAGATTCTGAAAGCTATGCATGCTACGGAAATTGAGGGGGTCGAGTTGGTGTCTTATCAACTCAAAGATGTGGCAAACATTTGGTATAACCAATGGGAATAAGGTAGGGGTGAAGATGCTGAACCTGCTAGGTGGGATGAATTTGAGGAAGCTTTTCTTGACCACTTTTTTCCTCGGGAATTGAGGGAAACGAAGGTGGAGGAATTTATCAATCTGAAACAGGAAGGTATGTCGGTTAAGGAGTATGGCCTAAAGTTCATCCAGCTGTCCAGGTATGCTCCAGAGATGATTCCTGATGTGAGGTCAAAGATGAGGAAATTCGTCTCCGGATTAGGGAGGCATGTGAAGAAGGAATGCAAGGCAGCATTGTGGATCTCGGATATGGATCTTTCCAGATTAATGGTGTATGCTCAACAAGTAGAGGAGGAGAAGAGAAAAGACAGAGAAGAGCACCTGAGCAAAAAGGCAAGGTCATCTGGGCAGGAGAATGAGCAGAGGCAAAGCAAGGGCAACAGGTCCTTCTTCCAGAAGAGGCCTTCCATCTATGCCTCATCTACCGCCAGCGCACCGATGCCGCAGGACAAGTATGAACAGGACCTTGATGGAAAGAGTTAGATGTTTGCTTTCTGAAGCAAAGTTGACGAACTCCTTTTGGGGTGAAACTTTATTGACTGTTGCATATGTTATTAACTTAACTCTTCTTGTTGCTTTGCAAAGTGATGTTTCAAATAGAGTTTGGTATGGAAGGGATGTTTTCTATGACCATTTAAGAGTATTTGGTTGCAAAGCTTTTGTACATATGCCGAAAGATGAGAGGTCAAAGTTAGATGCCAAGATAAGGCAGTGCATCTTCATTAGATATGACCTTGATGAATTTGGTTATAGGCTATACGATCCTATTGAGAAGAAGCTTGTGAGAAGTCGTGATATCGTCTTTATGGAGAATCAAACCATTGAAGATATTAACAAAGCAGAGAAGCTAGAATCTTCAAGTTTTGATGGAGTAGTCCATCTTGATCAAGTTGCTCATACAGGTATGTGTGACGTTGGTGGGCATGATGATCATGGTGATGCTCAAAACCAAGTCCCAGATCAACATATTGATATTGATGATAGTAATGATTTAGTTATTGATGATGCTCCTACTCATGAAGTTGTGGACGAATCAAATATTCCTCTTAGGAGGTCCACAAAATAATATATTCCTTCCTCTCGTTATTCACCTAATGAGTATGTGATACTCACTGATGGGGTGAACCTGAGTTTTATGAGGAGACTATGGAAGATAAGTATAAGGATCAATGGATTGAAGCCATGCAAGATGAGATGAAATCTTTGCATGAGAACCACACTTATGAGTTGGTAAAATTACCTTAGGACATGAGAGCTTTGAAGAACAAGTGGGTGTTCAAAGTAAAAGTTAAAGTACACAACTTGAAGCCCAAGTACAAAGCTAGATTGGTTGTTAAGGGATTTAGTCAAAGAAAGGGTATTGACTTTCACGAAATATTTTCTCCTATTGTGAAAATGTCCTCGATTCGTACAATTCTTGGTTTGGTTGCTAGTTTTAACTTAGAGATTGAGCAGATGGATGTGAAGACATCTTTTTTTTACGGTGACCTAGAAGAAGAAATTTATACGGAACAACCTGAGGGCTTCAAAGTAAATGGTAAAGAAAATTTTGTGTGCAAACTCAAAAAGAGTCTCTACGGGCTAAAACAAGCTCCTAGACAGTGGTATAACAAGTTTGAATCTGTTATGGGGGAGCAAGGCTACAAGAAGACTTCTTCAGATCATTGTGTATTTGTACAAAAAATTTCCGACTATGATTTTACCATCCTCTTGCTATATGTGGATGATATGTTAATTGTGGGAAGGAATACTTTAGAGATTGACGAGTTGAAGAAAGAGTTGTGTAAGTCTTTTGCTATGAAAGACTTGGGTCATGACTCATGCATGTTATACCCCATTTTAACTCGAGGTCTAACGGTGTACAACATATTGATGATTCCTATATTATTTAATTTTAAGGAGTCGTCACCTAATTATTTTAAGGTAAATTAGGATACCTAAATAATTAACTAATTTATTGTTAAAAAATGAACTCCAATTAGTGGTCTACTTAACTTATGTGATTCTAGATAATGGTTCTAGTTATCATAAAGGAAAGGGGTTAAGCATTCTTTAAGATTCGTTAAAAACGATTACCGACCCGACTTAGGTTAAATAATTAAACTAGAAAGATTGCTCAAAAATTTTGAAAACAAAAATGAACATGAAATATTATACCAAAAAATACACTAAAATATAAGCTTTACGTATGAAATAAGTGCATATTTTGAAAAAATATATTTTACTAATAGCTTGGCCTTAAAGAAAAATATTAGTCTCTTTTATACAAAAAGAAAAATTGGAAAACTGTCATTACGATGACCCATTTCTTATTAGAGGTACCCAAACCCAAACAACTATATAATGTTAGCTATGACATTCAAGATTGAGAACATATTCAAATCACATAAGCAAATTTAACATACAATAGTAATAACAATACTAATAAAAGTAGTAGCACTAATAACAATAATAATAATAATAATAATAATAACAACAACAACAACAACAACAACAACAACAACAACAACAACAACAACAATAACAATAATAATAACAATAACAATAACAATAATAATAACAATAATAATAATAATAATAATAATAATAATAACGATAACAACAATAATAATGATAATAGTAATAATAATGATAATAATAATAATAGTAACAACAACAACAACAACAACAATAACAACAACAACAATAATAATAATAATAATAATAATAATAATAACAGTAAATAAAAAATACTTCAACTACTAATAATAATACTAATAACGAAAATAATAATAATAACAATAATAATAATAATAATAATAATAATAATAATAACAGTAAAAACAATACCAATAATAATAATAATAATAATAACGGTAAATAAACAATACTACTACTGCTAATAATAATAATAATAATGAAAATAATAACAATAATAATAATAATAACAGTAGAAATACTAATAATAATGATGATAATAATAAAAATAATAATAATAATAAAATAATAATAATAATAATAATAAACATGGTAAATAAAAAATAACAATAATAATAATAACAACAAAAATGCTGAAAATATAAGCAGACGAAATTGACTCTGAGTGAGATCATCTTGTTTTGTTTGTTATTCAAGAGGTCTAAGATATCGGCTCCATGTGAGGGAATGATGATTATATCAAGTCTCAAAGACTCGAATTTTCTTAAAGTCTCAACTCAAGACTTCATTTTTGCTCCCAAAGTGTTCATGCAAACAAAAAGAGAGTGACGAAATTAGCAAGATAACATTTTTAGGAAAATATTTTATCATAATGACAATGAAAAACAGAGGAACATGGAGTAAATATTACCTGTTGTGGGGAAGTGAACGGGGATGCCTCGGTCACGAATCTATCCTTGCTCTTCAAGTAAAATCCGATGTAGTATAGAGAAAAATCAAAAATTCTTTTAAGAAAAATATGAGACTCTTTCTTTTGAAATTTTTTGTCTGCCTTCCCCTCCCTTTGTCCGTGTCTACTCCTATATATAGGGATATGCGGATAAATAATAGAGAATGACGGATGAATAAAATAATGCAGAATGAGCAGATGAATAAAATAATACGGAATGGACAAATAAATAAAATAATACGAAATGGGCAGAAATATATATATATATATATATATATATACACATTTTTTGAAAAGGGGAAATTTGTAAAGTGTATAAATTGAGAAATTATTTTATTATAGCGAGGTGTAAATTAGTTGATGTGCAGTATATAGATAGAATAAGATGTGAAAATTGGGAGGATGGTATAAATGGAAGAATTAGAATGTTGTTAATATAATATTAATTTTGTGTTGTTTAGGGGAAGAAATGAAACGTAAAATTAATTAATGAATTCGGTTTTAAAAAAATCAAATAAGACGAATTAATATCAATTTCCTAATTCTTAACAAAATAAAATAATTAACCTAATTGTAACTAATTTACGAAATAATTAATAGAAAATCTTTGTTATGGGTCAATTTTGAATATTACTAAAAGGGCAATAATTATGCAAACTATATACATTATCTTAAAACAATAAAGATGACCAAAAATTATTTTAAAATAAATTTAAAATATTTTGAGTTTTATAAAATCTAATTATTTTAATTTATTTAAAATTGAAGAAAGCTAAAATGACAATAAGATGAGTAAACAACAATTAATTAACAAACTTCTTAATTTTGACAAAGTAGAATAATTAACTTAAGTTTAAACTAATTAACTTGAAATATGGGTCAATTAACTAGGCCAAACTAATTACAAAGTATTTAATTTAAGAAAAATATTCTTTTTTTGAGATGATTCTCAAATAATGATAAAAGTAATATATATATATTTCATTTATTATTATTATTATTATTATTATTATTGTTGTTGTTGTTATTTTAATTAAAAAATTTTATATATAGATTTATTTATTTGTTTATTTATTTTTTCTCAAGCGAATTGTTTTAAAATTGAAGGAACTCGATTCTTTAAATTACGTTGTGGAGGGCCAAAATTGGGTGTCAACAATGCCAAGAAAATTTTGGGCATGAGAATTACTCATCTCAAAGATGAAAGGAGGATTTATCTGTCACAAAAGAAGTACATTGAACGTGTACTGGAGCGCTTCAATATGAAGAATGCTAAGTCTGTTAGCACACTTCTTAGTGGTCATATGAATTTGAGCAAGAAGATGTGGAGGAAAAAGAGAGCATGGCCAAAGTTCCATATTCCTCCGTCATCGAAAGTTTAATGTATGCAATGGTATGTACTAGACTTGATATTGCTCACACATTTGGTGTTGTCAGCAGGTTTCTCGACAATCCAGGAAAACAACATTGGAAAGTTGTAAGTGGATACTTAGGTATTTGAGAGGAAGCTCAGATAAATGTTTGTGTTTTGAAGGATGAAATCCAATCTTGAAAGGTTATACAGATGTTGATATGGAAGGTGACCTTGATAAAAGAAAATTCATTACTGGATATTTGTTTACTTTTTTTCAGAGGGAGCTATTCTTGGCAATCGAAGTTGCAGAAGTGTGTTGCACTGTCTACAACCGAAGCTGAGTATATTGCGGCTACTGAAGTTGGCAAGGAAATGATATGGCTCAAGTAATTTCTTCAAGAGCTTGGCTTGCATCGTAAGGAGTATGTCATCTATTGTGACAGTCAAAGTGCAATAGACTTGAGCAAGAACTCTATGTACCATGCAAGGACAAAACACATAGACGTGAGATATCACTGGATTCGAGAAAAGATAGAAGACGAATCTATGCAGGTTGAAAAGATTTCTACAAATGAGAATCCTGCAGATATGCTGACCAAAGTGGTAACAAAGGGCAAGTTTGATTTGTGCAAAAAATTTGTTGGCATGAGCTCTCTCTAAGAAGATGAATATACCTCCTTCTAGTGAATGAGACTGGAGTGCGAGATTTGTGGAGTCCAGTCCCCATTTGTTAACCACCAATTCACAGAGATAAAATATTTAGAGAGCTGTGAGGTTTTCATAGATTATATATATATAAGAAAATAGTCTATTAAGAAAAATAAAATATGAGCGATATTTTAGTAAGGTAGTAAATCAAAAGTGTGTTATTCCTTTTGAGTGTGTGATAGTCATTTTTGAGTATTATACTCGTGACTACACGGTGTAAAATTCCTTACTATAGTGATATCAGTTGCTCCTCTTGACCCGTGATTTTTTCCCTAAAATTCTTGGTGTTATTATTTTTTTATTTTATTTATACTATTTTGACCATATATATTTTTGTGTTAGTCTGCATTTTTTCAACAAACTATCGAGTTTATTACAGAATTCTTAATTGATTTATTTTTACATCAAACAAACAAGACTGATTCTTGTTACCATATCTGAAAGGGCATTCATTTCATGATATTTTCTTACTATTATACTAGCATATTTTTTGACTTATCCCATTAAAAATTATTATGATTAAGTGTTATTACTCACTAAGCTAGCGACTCACTTCCCACTAATTTTTTCAGAGGCAGCAGGTGACGCAAATGAGAACCTCCTTAATTAGAGCGCATGAGTTGATAGTTCCTGTTGAGTGTTGCACTTTTCTTTTGTACTCTTAGGTCATTTTATTTGTGTCAGAATATTCCTGTTGAGTCTTGCACTTTTTTTGGGTGATTGATTTAGTATTACTGTTTTCAAATGGTGAAGAATTGTTTGGTTAGTTGATGAAGATTACGACATGTAGGAAATTTTGGGTAGGCACAAAAATACGGAAAACTTTGCCCTATTCTCTTTGTAGAATTCCATTAAGGCTTGCTTTGGGATTCTATCATTTAGCATTACCCTAAATTTTGTTGTGACATTTTCTCTTTTTGCTGGCAAGATAATATGAGGAAGGTCATTCGAAAAGATCCATCATATCCTACATGGAACTTCAGATGCACTGATCAATAGGTGAAACAGTATGATGATGAATGGTGGTAAGATGGAATGAGTTAGACCATATATCACACGAAGTGCTCAAAATATTAACAATCTCTTGGAGCTGATACAAACTTAACTGGGAACATTAAAAAAACATGAACGCAAAGGATCCGTACAATGTAATACTGATTTGATCTGGTTTTTGTCAAATGCCCTTTTATTAGTTAAAGATGTGTATGTCTGTATTGGGATAAAACTGATATTTAGATAATGTACTAGTAATAACCAAATTGAAAAGTGAAAGCCATGAATATGGTAAATTTTCTGATAAAATAATATTCAATTTGTATGATGCGCTTTACAATTGTGTACTCTTCCTCTCTAAAAACTATATTTGAGGTAGCATGTACAAAAAGAATGTTGATTATGACCTAATAAACAATAATCTGCTGAGTTCCACTTTCTTGGTGGAAAGAAGAAGTTGAGCAGCAACATGAAGGAATTGAGAGGAGCAACGCATTGTGAAGATCTCCAGAAGCTATACCTTTCTTGATTAGCGAAATGATATAGTCCATGAAGGCTGAATCACAGGGTAATGTAATAGGACCACCACTCGTAAGCCCAAATTCTTCTTCGGACATGTTCAACAGTTGCCTAATGACTTCGTTTTTAAGGTAAGCCAATGGAATGACAAAGCGTACTTGATCAGCTGTATATACTACAAAATGTCCTTTTTCAACTATAGAGGATAAACATGTACTGCAACTGTCTATATCATTGTCATTTCTTGAAAATGAAATCCTCTTTCTCTGCACGGCTGCAGACTTCTGCCATCTCCTGGCCATTTTGATGAGTTTCTTGGTACTTATCATTGCCATTTTTGTTTTTTGGAAGAAATTTAGAGACCTTTTATAGCTGAATTGATAATGCTTGTGTTGATGATGAGAAGGCTCATGAAAGAGGGATTATTTATACAAGATGGAGCAGAAGATTTTGTTACTAACCAAATTAGGCAAAGCCATGTGCTGATGCCTGTTGGCCAAGTTGGTATGGGCCTTAAAAATTTGTGGATGAAGCTAGTTTGAAAATAAAAGATGATAATAATTTGAGATCATTAAATGAACAATTTCTGGTAAGAAGCAAAACCATGTTCATCTGTCTTCTTTGTCATGTAGATAGGTGACCTTAGGAATTGTGGATATAGTTGGTTGTCTAGTTTTAGGTTGATAGCTTCTTCTTTCTTCGTTTTGTGCGGAATAGGACTATATAAAAAGATTCAAAAGGCATTAACATGTGATACTTCATGTGGCATTGTTTTTTCTTTCAGATGTGCTTAACTTGAAGGAAGTTGACAACTTCATTAATATTTGTTTTATTTTCACTTGACATCGAAATCTTCAGAGATCATTTTCTAGGAACCAGTACATGTGAACCAGAAGGATTGCTTTGTTTTCAAACGATTAGTCAGAAGCTAGCAGTAGAGGTATTGATGTTTGGCTATATGGTAGCCAGTAGGGCCGGTTGTATTGAACAATATGGTCTAAATTATAAATACTTGACAATTTGGTAGAAAGCAAGACCATTCGATGAAAACGCCGTATGAAGAGTACAATTTTGACAGATTTTCAATGAAAAGGCCATCAGAAATTTGCATTTTCCTAGTAAGGCAAGTTATCTATAACTTCAACAGATGCAGAAGCAAGATATAAGTTTTTTACAAAGTAAGAAATTTAAAGAAAAATGAAGATGTAGTAGAGTCACCAAGATTTCTTCAATGGCTTTTCCAATAATGCTGAAAGGTAACATCTCGTTTAGCTTGGGGCCTATAGCGAGCTTCCTTCCCACAATACCTTATTGAAACCAATACCATTGATAAGTGGTGCATACACTTTCTCCAATTGCTCAACCAACACAAAAGAAATGGTCAAGCCAAAACAGCCCACCAGGCCTTAACACACTATAAAATATCAAAAAACAAGAAGTGTAAAAGTGTCAGCGGTATCCAAAATGTTGTCAAAAAAGGGAAGTCTTTGTAAGATGCTAATGTACAAAGGTATAACCCCTTGTGAAAGAGATTAATCCTTTGATTTATTTCATTAACCTCATCAGTTTATATACATAAAATACAACAGTATAATTAGGCTATAATTAAGAAAACTAAATATCTATATATTAGAAACTAAATATATACAATCTGTTAACACTTTGTTATTATTAACACTTCTATCAACGGAAACGTAAAAATATAAAGAACAAGGAAGAACAACAATATTTAACGTGGTTCAGATCAGAATAATCCTACGTCCACCAGAGAACAACTGTCTTTATATTAACAAAGAAAGGGGAAAGATCCTAAATACATCTAAGAGAATTATTCTATCAATTCTCTAATCTTCTAATTATTTTACAAATGCCTTAGAATATGAGAAGACAAGTGAGAGATGTGATGAGAAGTGTGTTTCAAATGAATCAACAGCTATCTATTTATAGGAATAAATTCTTGCTCTTCACATTTTTGTCAAGATGTCAAAGTTTAACAAACTTTCACTTACCAAATTGCTACATTAATTTATCTAGAATCTTGTCAATTTTAACAACTTCATTGATAGAGAAGTCAACACCAGCACCATTTTTCGCTGTCCAACGAGTTTTCTCCCTGATATTAAGATCAAAACAATCTTTACAATCATCAACGCCTCTGTGAGTCTTAACGCAATTGATAAAACAATCAAAGTTTTGCAAGTATACGCAGTCCATACAAAAGAAAAATCCGATGGTGTTTTCCATAAGATCTCAGGAACAGGGTAAGACTCAACATATTCTTGTGGAGCAGCTACACGATATCTACGTTGAGGAAGTGGCTGACTACCTTTAAGTAGCAACTTTTACGCTAAAAGTTCATCATCAGGGCAAGAACCGTTAACATTGTATGACCTGTGACATAATAAGAAAATCTCGAAACAGAATACATAGATGTAAAATTGGAGGCATGTGTATTATCCAATTGTGATTCTGTATGGTGAGAAATTTTGGGTAGGGGGCAGTCTGAGGACCACGCGGCTTTGATATTTATCAACCAGGACATGTCCATCATATTGGATATGCAATATCAAATCAAATTATGGCTTCTGTCTCTTTATAATTTGAATAGCAAAAGGCAACAACTTAACAGAAAACAGATACACGATCATTGTGAGTTTACCTTCTAAGACTATAATACATTGAAGCAACACAAACCCAAATCTTGACTCATAATATCAATAAGCACACAGTACATTTCTGTCCTCCTATTAAAACTGTCGCGTAAAATAAGTACAAACTCAGGAATAATCTTAGGACAATGATGATAGAAAGATGCAAGATAAAATGGCGAAACTAATGATTAGAGGTATACGTAAACCATTTTTTCCTCATCGTCTATCAGATGCCACAGATTCAGTAGAGAAGAGTACTTCACTCGTGAAAGAACAGAGTAACGGGCAGGATCATATGGATGGTCCTTTGCAGGAATCTCCAGAATGGCTGGGATTGGTTTACTGTAACTATCAACCAAGAATCTGATCACGTTTGCAACCTGAATATGGAAACCAGTGGATATATTAGCTATACGATAGATGAAAAAAGGGAGAAGCTTTTATTCGATCCAAAGTATTTATTAGAGCAACTCAAAATAGAGGCAAAAGAGGAGCAGCTAGTTGCCCTAAAGAGACGTCGAAGGACAACATACAAATTGCTAATATATGAAGAAAACAAAACCAATCAAAGTTCAAAAAAGTAAAATTGATTACTGTCACAATAATGCACGATATTAGTTTGAAGTAGTACATTTGGAAATATTTTACTGGAGTCGGAAATGATAAACAAAGACAAACGATTTGACTGCAGAAAGCACATCCTTAGCCACTTTTACTATGGAAAGTGTTTCTACTTTCTCTCAAGTTGTTTGGTGCAATTAACAGGTAATTTATGTCCTCACTATTGTCCAATTCTGGAGGACAGACACATATTAGACAAACGGGCCCTCCTCTTTGTAGTCATAGAAGCTGGCATTATATGGTAATGACTCCTCGAACCCATGATCTATAGGTCACACGAAGACAACTTTACCGTTGCTCCAAGCTCCCCTTCTAGGGCCACACACCATTCAAGGTTGACTTTGCAAATACAAGTATACCGGGCAAGTGGTAGAACTGTCACATAAAAGATTTTTATGAAGCTTACCTTCCTACATCACACTCTGATTAAACTTTATTTTTCACTTCTCAATCAGGCTTCTCAGCTACTGTTGCGTTTAGGAAAGTCTATATTTTTTCCTGTGATGAGGTACTTCACAAGTTCAAATCTAGGCCGTCATACCTCCAATAAGCACTAACATACTAATTATTCAACATTCTCCATGACAAAGTTAAAACCAGCAGTTGAAATGATGTTACGGATGCTGCCATAAAACAAGAGGCAAATTATGATAAAAACTCACATACTGGCTGATTAACACTATCGCAATGTCCTCCCTTGTGGTGAATTCTTTATCAGCATCTGCAATCTATTTCACCATTATTTCTAAACCATAAGAAACGGAAATATACATTACCTTCTGTCTCAAAAAAATCAAATTAGAGTAATACAAAATGTAAAAGCTTCATCACTGATAAGGACTTAGCAATCCTAATCAAGCCTCCTCGATTTTCTTTCTTTCATAATTTTTTCAGCTATCAAATCACAATATTAGAGAGAACAAAATTGAAAACATACTTGAATCAACAAAAAGATAGTTAGCTTTCCTCCTCAAATCAACATTACCAACTCCTGCTAGTAAAAACCCAGTGATTGTATCCTACATTAACAAGTTCGCAAGTACACTGATGAGAATATGAATTTAAGATACCAATTTCCCTGCAAGTGCAATAAGATAAAAGGAATTGACTCGTTGACAAGGGGCCATAACGCTAACAGTATACTTGATGTCTACAATTTCCACTTTATAGTTTGTTAGAATCAGAAATAAGATTTAATAACATATTCAATCACATAACACAATTCAGTTTTATACACCATCATTTACAACAACAAATCTATTCAACAACAACAACATACCCTCAGCGATAGCGGTGGTGTAATCCCACAAGTGGGGTCTGACGAAGGTAGGATTTACACAGACCATATTCTTACCTTTGTGGGGTAGAGAGACTACTTCTGATAGACCCTCGGCTTGACAGAAAAGAAAGAATTTAAAGCATGGTAGCAAGAAAATATGACAGCAAAACAGCAAAATACAAATCAAAATAAAGCAAACAGATATTAATACACATAGTAGAAAAAGAAACAAAGTGCAACAACACTAAAGCTGATGTTTTTTTGGGAAAGGATACACTACTTGCACGGAGTTCCCGAGTCTATTGTTACTGACAGTGACAGAATTTTGTTTGAGCAACTTTTGGCAGTCCTTGTTTAAGCTGTTGGGTACACAACTGCACTATAGTACTGCATATCACCCTCAAAGTGATGGTCAAACAGAGCGAGTAAATAGATGTTTGGAGAATTATTTGAGGTGTATGACTGCCAACGGACCTACTCAATGGAGTCACTGGTTGCCTGCAGCTGAATAGTGGTACAACACAAATTTTCACACTAGTCTACAATGCACACCTTTTGAAGCTTTATATGGTTATTCTCCACCTCAGGAGTCAATTGGTCCTCTACTTGAAACCATGGTTCCTATAGCTGATGATGCGGTAATGAGGCGGCAACAATGGCTTCAAATTATTGAAGGATAACCTCATTAAAGCGCAGGAAAGGATGAAGTTCTATGCAGACAAGAAGAGATCAGAAAGAGAATTTCAGGTGAATGAACTCCCTTTTCTTTCTTCTTCACAATGAAATAATCAACCGCGACATCAGGGCAGTTATCACTGTTATAACCACCCTGACATGGGAGAGTGGGCTTGCGTGAAAAGTGGTATTTTTCTCACTCTTATAAATTCTCTCTCGTCCAGATTCTCTTCTCATCTCCTTCTGTTTCTTCTTGTCTTCCTCCTCTAACTCCCTTTTCTTTCTTCTTCTATCAGGTTAGCAGTACATCAATGGAATACTGACTAGTCTCTATCCATTTTCTATTTTCATTATTAGACTGTAATAGTTTTAATTCAGTTCAATGAAAACTTAGAAAATTGTCCCAAAAAATATATTGTGTTGATTATTTTCTGTTTATTTTGTGATTAAACAAGACTGACCTTGACATGTAAATTAAGTCCAAACCAAGGAAGTAAAACACAATCACAATATACTAATTGAATCCAATCATGTTGACAGAAAAACTAGGGCATAATAAACTAATAGTATGCCTATCTTCGTCGACTAAATTTGGGGAAACAGGAAATAAAATAGACGAAAGAAACTCCGACCGGCAAAAAAATACAGATCAACCGGAGCATCAGCGCCTCCGACCGGCAAAAAAATTTGGACCATTTCTCGATTTGTGCGTGTCATCCTTGCGCAGGGGCCATGCTAATCTTCTCTGTATCGTTCCAATTTTATCGGATGTCCCCGAAGGGACGAACTCCATTGCTTCGCTAGGGTTCTTATTATGCTGTAAAGTTCTCTCTTTGCACGATGTGGGAGAAACGTAAAAGAAGAGTAAATGTCGTTTTGGGTCCTTAAGTTTCGAAAACCAAACATTTCGTCCTATTTGAAGAATCCTTTATTTCAACATCACCCATTTAACTATTCATTCACGTCATGAAGCTCCTTCTCAAGACGTCAAACTTTCCCTCATTTTTTATACTATATTATCATAAATTCATTTTTTTGACATAAAGACTCAATATAAATAATTCGTTTTTATTTATATATAATAGATGTCAAATTTTCTTAGGCTGGTTTGTATCTTTATTTCTTTAGATTTTAAATTTTTTTAGTGAAAATATTGTCTCTGTCACTAACTTGCACTTTTATAAAATATTAAATTAGTGTACGTGCGATACACGTGTGTATCATGACAATATATAAGATTGCATAAAATATATATATATGTATTTGATCCAAAGATAAAATAAATAAGTACTATTGAAACATAGTAAAAAAAAAGGCAAAATCTTTTATTATTCTCTTAATCTGTGTTTCTAGTCAAACACCTTCATATAAATTAAAATGTAAAATATGGTGTAGATTTAAGTAAAAAAAAAAGAATATAACAAGAACACTCACCTCAAGAATAATACAAGCACATAGTAAATTTCCATGAAAAATGTAATAAGGAGCTCCTGGTGAGCTTAAATTATTTTCTCTAAGAAGAATTAAGCTTACACAATAGAAAACTAACATAAGAAACTAATTATAAAAAAATTTCTAAAACTAAAGTGGCATTAACTATTGAATCTTAAACCCAATAAGGATTAGGTGTTTTATTATTCCTTAGAACTTCTTCAATTATTCTCTTCGACAAGGGTGGATGTAGAGTTGCCACGTCGCATTCATATGAACTCGCTGCTTTCGATGAGGAGCATATATTAGTGTAAGAATTTATTGAAGTCGATTTGAACCTATAATTCAAAAAGCATAACAAATTCAATTGAAGTATCTTAAAGATTGAACTCATAAAGTTTAAATCTAAACTTACGACTGATAACACAAATTAAAGTCAACCCCACTAATTAATATAGTAATATCTTCCTCTTCAAATCTCCTCCTATTGTAATTAATAAATAAATTTAGCTTAATCAAAACAATCTCAAATATATATAAAAAAGCATGAACATATTATCAAAAATAGAAAAGAAAAGAACTAACAACATTGTATATAGCCCCACTAACTCATTTAGGGGGATTTTCTATTTATGAAATTTAGAAGTTACGTGTTTCAAAGTTGCGAATGAAAATTTAAGATAAAATATTTATCCTCTTTTAAAAATTTCTAGAAATAAATATGCTCAATCATATTTACAATTTTAATATAAAATTAGATTATAATTACACATTTTTTGTATAAGATCATGAGTTACATCATAGTGCAAATTCTTCAACAAATGTTTTTTTCTCTTTTTGTAAAATAGGACTTGTGAATGAGAAAGAGGAGATTTTAGAAATAGGTCATTTTCATCGTAAATTAACGAGGAGCAAAAGTTCTACTTCTGATTAATTACTCACTCTTTAGTCATATTTGCCTAGTCAATTCCCATATAGTAAAGATATCAGGACCCACGCTTATCACTTGTATTGTGCACTTTGACCCAACAATCTAACGGATTTGTCTCTTAGGCTTGATAATATGTCATAACCCAAGCTTATGGTTTGTATTGTTAGTTTTGACCCCATGGAACTTACAAGTTTGTCCGTTGGGCTACACCATCATCAAGCCCAAAAGTGTATGTACCATGTAAACTTGTTTTATACCTCATAAAGCTCATTATTTTACTTTCCCATTCTGAAAGGAATGTGTAAAGATATCTACTCATGCATTTGATCATACCAAATACCAAAATTTGGTTTTCCATAGGATTAAATTCTATACATTCAGAAAAATTAGTCCAAAGATGAGAATGTTAAAGTTTCTGAATTTCAATTTGTGACAATACATGCTTTCAGTTGCCTATTTTTCACTAGCTATACAATCTACTTTGAGCTAAAATTTATAAATCATGATGTCATGACTCAATAAACAAGAATATGTTGATTTCTACTTTGTTGGTGCAAAGAAGAAGTTGAACAGCAACATGAAGGCTGAATCATGAAAGTCAAGAATGGCTGCAATGAAAAGAAAAAATGAAAGTCAAGAATGGCTGCAAGGAAAAGTGAAAAGGAAGTGAAAAAGGGAAAGGCTGCAAACAAAAGTCAAGAAAGACAGCTACGCATTTTTAATTTACGTGTTTCATCCCACTATAAATAGAGGGCCTCCTGCCCTCATTTATATCATCTCAAAAATCCCAGAAAGAGAGAGTAAAAATATAAAGAGAGTTATACACCAAGATAAATATTGTAGTCTTGAGTGTCCTCTTTAGTAGTTGTTCCTTTTACAAGAGAGAAGTGTTAATTATTGTTTTGTCCTTATATTTGAGAGCTGTGTACTCCATATTAAATAGTGAGATCCTTCTACCCCGTGGTTTTTCCCTTCTATCAGTTAGAAGGGTTTTCACGTAAAATTCTCGTGTCTAATTTATTTTCATATTTATTGTCATATCAAACTTTAGTTGTAGTGCTTCCTCCTCCCAATAGTGGTATCAGAGCCCTCTGTTATTCTGTCTGTTTTATGCGAAGGTACTATTTGTGAATAGTAAATTTGGTGAATAGTCCTTTCACGTAAATAGTAAATTTCGGTGACGGTACAGTTTGTCACGATTGTTCGCAAAAATATTCAGAAACGATCTAGAATGGTGTGAAGCAAATAACAATGTCGAGTATAATAAATTTTGATGTTGAAAAATTCAATGGTACTAATTTCTCATTGTGGAAAATGAAAATAAAAGTGATATTAAGAAAAGACAATTGCTTAGCTGCAATTGAAGGCAGGCCCGCAGACTTTGCTGATGACAGCAAGTGGAATGACATAGACAGCAACGCAGTTGCTGATCTACACTTGGCACTAGCTGATCAAGTGTTGTCTAGTGTGGCGGAAAAGAGGACGTCGAAGGAAATATGGGATACTCTTACGGGGTTATATGAGGCCAAGTCTTTGCATAATAAAATCTTCTTAAAAAGAAGATTGTATAATCTTCGAATGGCAGAATTCATGTCAGTTACTGAACACATCAATACTTTGAATACTCTATTTTCACAACTTACAACAATGGGTTGCAAAATAGAGGGGACTGAACGTGCAGAGCTTCTACTTCGAAGTCTGCCTGACTCGTATGATCAACTCATCATCAACTTGACGAACAATACAGACAATCTAGTTTTTGATGAAATTGCAGCCGCTGTCTTGGAAGAAGAAAATCGACGCAAAAATATTGAAGACAGACAAGCAAGTTCGCAACAAGATGAAGCTTTGATGATGGTGAGAGGAAGACCATCGAAACGTGGCCCTAGTAGGAGTCACAATCATGGCAAATCTCAATCAAGAAGTAAGAAGAATATCAAGTGCTACAATTGTGGCAAGAAAGGGCACTTCAAGAAAGATTGTTGGTTCAAGAAGAAGAGTGAAAAACCCCGAGCCATCAAATGCTCAAGGGAATGTTGCATGTACCTCGGATGATGGCGATATTTTATGTAGTGAGGTAATATCAACTAATGAAGGCAGAAAACGTTTCGCTGATGTCTGGATCATGGACACAGGAGCAACATGGCACATGACTTTCAGGAGAGAATGGCTCCATCAATATAATCCTATCTCAGGAGGGTCTGTGTTCATGGAAAATGATCATGCTTTGGATGTTATTGGTATTGGGTCCATCAAAATAAAAATATATGATGGAACGGTACGCACCATCCAAGAGGTACGACATGTAAAAGACTTGAAGAAAAATCTATTGTCTTTAGGACAACTAGATGATAACGGATGTTCATATAAGACTCATGGTGGAGTCATGAGAATATCCAAAGGAGCGCTTGTAGTGATGAAAGCAGAAAAACTTGCTGCAAATCTATATGTGCTTAAAGGTGAAACACACCAAGAAGGAGAAGCATCAACCGCCTCAGCAAGTTCATTTGAAGAATCAATGATGATGTGACATCGTAAACTTGGCCATATGTCGGAATGAGGTTTGAAGATTCTTGTTGAACAAAAGCATCTTTCAAGGCTCAAAAAGGTTTCACTAACCTTTTGTGAGCATTGTGTTACTAGTAAGCAAAATAGACTAAAGTTTAGCAGTTCCTTTGCTAAAAGCAAGGAAATACTAGATCTGGTCCACTCTGATGTCTGGCAAGCACCGGTGGAGTATCCAGGAGGAGCGAAATATTTCGTGTCATTCATCGACAATTACTCCAAGAGAAGTTGGGTGTATCCAATCAAGAGAAAGGCAGATGTTTTTCCAGTTTTCAAAGAATTCAAAGCGCGGGTGGAACTTGAATCTGAGAAAAAGATCAAGTGTTTGAGGACAGATAATGGAGGAGAATATACTGGTGATGAATTTAATAACTTCTGTAAACAAGAAGGTATTAAACGGCAGTTTACGGTGGCATATACTCCACAACAAAATGAAGTAGCAGAGCGGATGAACAGAACCTTGTTGGAATGAACAAGAGCTATGTTGGCAACTGCAGGGCTGGAAAAACCATTCTGGGCAGAAGCAGTCAAAACCGCATGTTATGTGATCAATCGGTCACCATCAACCGCAATTGATCTGAAAACGCCAATGGAGATGTGGACAGGAAAATCAACTGATTATTCTCGCTTACATATATTCGGAAGTCCTGCTTATGTTATGTACAACACGCAAAAAAAATCGAAATTGGATCCAAAATCCAGATAATGCATTTTCTTAGGGTATGCTGATGGAGTCAAGGGGTATCGCTTGTGGGATCCCACAGCCCGCAAGGTGGTAATCAGCAGGAATGTTGTATTTGTTGAAAACAAGATACAAGCAAAAGAAGGTAGCACTTCAAAAGAAAAATCAGAGACTACTACAGTTGAAGTTGAAGAAATAGAAGAAGTTCCAGTTTCTTCTGAACCAGCACTAGAGCACGAAGAACAAGAGCAAACTGATATCGAAACTCCACAAGTTCGAAGGTCAACTAGGGAGAGAAAAGAACCAGCTTGGCACTCAAATTATTCTATGGAGAGCAATTTTGCATACTGTCTATTAACAGAAGATGGAGAGCCTTCAACTTTTCACGAGGCTATGAAAGGCCAAGAATCATCTCTGTGGGTAGCAGCAATGCAAGAAGAAATTGAAGCTCTTCATAAAAATAAAACATGGGATCTTGTTTAATCACCACAAGGAAGAAAGGCCATTGGAAATAAATGGGTCTACAAGATCAAATACAATGGTAATGATCAAGTGGAGAAGTATCGTGCAAGATTGGTGGTGAAAGGATTCGCTTAGAAAGAAGGTATAGACTTCAATGCGATATTTTCTCCGGTGGTTCGACTCACAACAATTCGAGTGGTCCTGGCGATGTGTGCTATATTTGACTTGTACTTGGAGCAGTTAGATGTCAAAAACTGCATTTCTTCATGGAGAGCTTGAAGAAGAAATTTATATGCTCCAACCAGAAGGTTTTGAAGAACAGGGAAAAGAGAACTTGGTTTGGAGGTTGAACAAATCTCTATACGGTCTCAAACAGGCGCCGAAATGTTGGTATAAGAGATTTAATTCTTTCATTATAAGCCTTGGATACAACAGACATAGTTCAGATCTTTGTGTTTATTACAAGAGATTTGGTGATGAAGACTTGTTATTTTGTTATTGTATGTTGACGACATGTTGGTAGCAGGCCCCAACAAAGATCGTCTTACAAATTTAAAGGCACAGTTGGCTAGGGAGTTTGAAATGAAGGACTTCGGACCAGCAAACAAGATTCTAGGGATGCAAATTCACTGAGATAGAAATAATAGGAAGATTTGGCTTTCTCAAAAGAACTACTTGAAGAAAATCTTGAGACGCTTCAAGATGCAAGACTGTAAGTCAATTTCTACCCCATTTCCTATTAATTTCAAGTTATCCTCAAGTATGAGTCCTAGCAATGAAGCAGAGAGGATGGAGATGTATCGAGTACCGTATGCATCAGCAGTGGGAAGTTTAATGTTCGTCATGGTATGTACAAGACCTGACATTGCACAAGCAGTGGGAGTGGTTAGTCGATACATGGCTAATCCTGGTAGAGAGCATTGGAATACTGTTAAGAGGATCCTGAGATACATCAAGGGTACCTCAGATGTTGCAATGTGTTATGGAGGATCAGACTTTAATGTTAAAGGTTATGTTGATTCAGATTATGCAGGTGGTCTTGATAAAAGTAAGTCCACCACAGGTTATGTGTTTACTCTTGCTGGAGGAGCTGTAAGCTGGGTTTCAAAACTGCAATCTATCGTGGCTACATCTACGACGGAAGCAGAATATATAGCAGCTACACAAGCTAGCAAAGAGGCAATATGGATGCAGATGTTACTGGAGGAGCTCGGGCACAAACAAGAGAAGGTTGCTATGTTTTGTGACAGTCAGAGCGCTTTGCATCTTGCAAAGAATCCGGCATTTCATTCAAGGACAAAGCACATACGAGTTCAATATCACTTTGTTCGTGAGAAGGTGGAAGAAGGCAGTGTGGATATTCAAAAAATTCACACTAATGATAACCTAGCAGATATGTTTACAAAGCCGATCAACAGTAACAAGTTCATATGGTGTCGATCTTCTATTGGTCTAGCAGAAACGTAACATTGCAGTAGTTGGGTAGAAAGGATGGTGTGAAGACTTAATTGATTCTCAATTAAATCTTCAAGTGGGAGAATGAAAGTCAAGAATGGCTGCAATGAAAAGAAAAAATGAAAGTCAAGAATGGCTGCAAGGAAAAGTGAAAAGGAAGTGAAAAAGGGAAAGGCTGCAAACAAAAGTCAAGAAAGGCAGCTACGCGTTTTTAATTTACGCGTTTCATCCCACTATAAATAGAGGGCCTCCTGCCCTCATTTATATCATCTCAAAAATCCCAGAAAGAGAGAGTAAAAATATAAAGAGAGTTATACACCAAGATAAATATTGTAGTCTTGAGTGTCCTCTTTAGTAGTTGTTCCTTTTACAAGAGAGAAGTGTTAATTGTTGTTTTCTCCTTGTATTTGAGAGTTGTGTACTCCATATTAAATAGTGAGATCCTTCTATCCCGTGATTTTTCCCTTCTATCAGTTAGAAGGGTTTCCACGTAAAATCCTCGTGTCTAATTTATTTTCATATTTATTGTCATATCAAACTTTAGTTGTGGTGCTTCCTCCTCCCAACAAATCAGAGGGTAATATTTGTTGACAACTTCATTAATATTTGTTTCACTTTCACTTGACATGGAAATCTTCTGAGATCAATTGGTAGGCACCAGTACATGTGAACCAGAAGCCTTGCTTTGTTTCCAATCGATTAGTCAGAAGCTAGCAGTAGGGCCTCTTGTATTGAACAATAGTCAATATAGTCTAAATTATAAATATTTGACAATTTGGTAGTAAGCAAGACCATTCGATGAAAAGGAAGTATGAAGAGTACAATTTTGACAGATTTTCAATGAGAAGGCCATCAGAAATTTGCGTTTTTCCAGTAGGGCAAGTTATCGATCACTTCAACAGATGCAGAAGCAAGATATAAGTATTTTACAAAGAAAGTAAAAGAAAAAGGAAGATGTAGTAGAGTCACCAAGAATTCTTCAATGGCTTTTCCAATATCGCTAAAAGGTAACATTTCGTTTAGCTCGGGGCCTCTATCGAGTTTCCTTCCCACGATCCACTTCACCTTATTGAAACCAATACTATCGATAAGTGGTGCATACACTTTCTCCAATTGCTCAACCAACACAGAAGAAATGGTCAAGCCAAAACAGCTCACCAGGCCTTAACAACCTATAAAATATCGAAAAACAAGAAGTGTAAAAGTGTTGGTATTCAACATGTTGTCGAAAAAGGGAAATCTTTGTAAGATGCTAATGTACACAGGTATAACCCTCGTTGCTGCTAACACTTCATCCATAGAGAAGTCAACACCAGCACCATTTTTCGCAGTCCAACGAGTTTTCTCTCTGCCAATAAGATCAAAACAATCTTTACAATCATCAAAGCCTCTGTGAGTCTTAACGCGATTGATAAAACAATAGTAAGTTTTGCAAGTATACGCTGTCCATACAACAAAAAAAAATCCAATGGTGTTTTCCATAAGATCAAAGGAACGGGATAAGGCTCAACATATTCTTGTGGAGCAGCTACACGACATCTACATTGAGGAAGTGGCTCACTACCTTTAAGTAGCAACTTTTACGCTAAAAGTTCATCATCGAGGCAAGAACCGTTAACATTGTATGACATGTAACAATTAAGAAAATCTCAAAACAGAGTACATGGATGTAAAATTGGAGGCATGTGTATTGTCCAATTGTGAATGGAGATCAAACCACTGACATGTTCTCTTTTACTTGATTATGTATGGTGAGAATTTGAATTAACCGAGTTAGTATCAACAAAGAGAAATTGTCAAAGGACTTAGAATATCCAGAAAATCTGGGGCTCGAGTTATGAGAATGAAGAAATTTCGGGTAGGGGGCAGCAGTCTGAGGACCACACGGCTTTGATATTTATCAACCAGGTCATGTCCATCATATTGGATATGCAATATCAAATCAAATTATGGCTTCTGTCTCTTAATATTTGAATAACAAAAGGCAACAACTTAACAGAAAACAGATACAAGATCATTGTGAGTTTACCTTCTAAGACTTTAATACATTGAAGCAACACAAACCCAAATCTTGACTCATAATATCAATAAGCACACAGTACATTTCTGTCCTATAAAAACTCTGTTGCGTAAAATAAGTGCAAACTCTGTAGGGTGACCAACATTCAACTTATTACAAGGATAAGTCACTCACTCGAGCGGTGAAAAAAGAAGCAGTAAATAAGGAACTGAACAGGCAATGTGAGTTAAGCATCAAGAATGATTAAGGAATAATCTTAGGACAATGATGATAGAAAGATGCATGATAAAATGGTGAAACTAATGATTAGAGGTATATGTAAACCATTTTTTCCTCATCGTCTATCAGATGCCACTGATTCACTAGAGAAGAGGTACTTCACTCATGAAAGAACAGAGTCGTGAGCAGAATCATATGGATGATCCTTTGAAGGAATCTCCAGAATGGCTGGGATTGGTTTACTGTAACTATCAACCAAGAATCTGATCACGTTTGCAACCTGAATATGGAAACCAGTGGATATATTAGCTATACGATAGATGAAAAAAGGGAGAAGCTTTTATTCGATCCAAAGTATTTATTAGAGCAACTCATAATAGAGGCAAAAGAGGAGCAGCTAGTTGCCCTAAAGAGACGTCGAAGGACAACATACAAATTGCTAATATATGAAGAAAACAAAACCAATCAAAGTTCAAAAAAGTAAAATTGATTACTGTCACAATAATGCACGATATTAGTTTGAAGTAGTACATTTGGAAATATTTTACTGGAGTCGGAAATGATAAACAAAGACAAACGATTTGACTGCAGAAAGCACATCCTTAGCCACTTTTACTATGGAAAGTGTTTCTACTTTCTCTCAAGTTGTTTGGTGCAATTAACAGGTAATTTATGTCCTCACTATTGTCCAATTCTGGAGGACAGACACATATTAGACAAACGGGCCCTCCTCTTTGTAGTCATAGAAGCTGGCATTATATGGTAATGACTCCTCAATTTTGCTTTTTAGACGCCATTCAAGGTTAAAACGACAGCCTGGTGCACAAAGCCTTCCGCATTAGCAGGGTCCAAGGAAGGGCCGCACCCCAAGGGGAAGGGGTATGATGTTGACAACCTACTCCAATGTAAGCATTGGTGGTTGTTTCCACAGCTCGAACCCATTATCTATAGGTCACACAGAGACAACTTTACCGTTGCTCCAAGCTCCCCTTCTAGGGCCACACACCATTCAAGGTTGACTTTGCAAATACAAGTATACCGGGCAAGTGGTAGAACTGTCACATAAAAGATTTTTATGAAGCTTACCTTCCTACATCACACTCTGATTAAACTTTATTTTTCACTTCTCAATCAGGCTTCTCAGCTACTGTTGCGTTTAGGAAAGTCTATATTTTTTCCTGTGATGAGGTACTTCACAAGTTCAAATCTAGGCCGTCATACCTCCAATAAGCACTAACATACTAATTATTCAACATTCTCCATGACAAAGTTAAAACCAGCAGTTGAAATGATGTTACGGATGCTGCCATAAAACAAGAGGCAAATTATGATAAAAACTCACATACTGGCTGATTAACACTATCGCAATGTCCTCCCTTGTGGTGAATTCTTTAACAGCATCTGCAATCTATTTCACCATTATTTCTAAACCATAAGAAACGGAAATATACATTACCTTCTGTCTCAAAAAAATCAAATTAGAGTAATACAAAATGTAAAAGCTTCATCACTGATAAGGACTTAGCAATCCTAATCAAGCCTCCTCGATTTTCTTTCTTTCATAATTTTTTCAGCTATCAAATCACAATATTAGAGAGAACAAAATTGAAAACATACTTGAATCAACAAAAAGATAGTTAGCTTTCCTCCTCAAATCAACATTACCAACTCCTGCTAGTAAAAACCCAGTGATTGTATCCTACATTAACAAGTTCGCAAGTACACTGATGAGAATATGAATTTAAGATACCAATTTCCCTGCAAGTGCAATAAGATAAAAGGAATTGACTCGTTGACAAGGGGCCATAACGCTAACAGTATACTTGATGTCTACAATTTCCACTTTATAGTTTGTTAGAATCAGAAATAAGATTTAATAACATATTCAATCACATAACACAATTCAGTTTTATACACCATCATTTACAACAACAAATCTATTCAACAACAACAACATACCCTCAGCGATAGCGGTGGTGTAATCCCACAAGTGGGGTCTGACGAAGGTAGGATTTACACAGACCATATTCTTACCTTTGTGGGGTAGAGAGACTACTTCTGATAGACCCTCGGCTTGACAGAAAAGAAAGAATTTAAAGCATGGTAGCAAGAAAATATGACAGCAAAATACAAATCAAAATAAAGCAAACAGATATTAATACACATAGTAGAAAAAGAAACAAAGTGCAACAACACTAAAGCTGATGTTTTTTTGGGAAAGGATACACTACTTGCACGGAGTTCCCGAGTCTATTGTTACTGACAGTGACAGAATTTTGTTTGAGCAACTTTTGGCAGTCCTTGTTTAAGCTGTTGGGTACACAACTGCACTATAGTACTGCATATCACCCTCAAAGTGATGGTCAAACAGAGCGAGTAAATAGATGTTTGGAGAATTATTTGAGGTGTATGACTGCCAACGGACCTACTCAATGGAGTCACTGGTTGCCTGCAGCTGAATAGTGGTACAACACAAATTTTCACACTAGTCTACAATGCACACCTTTTGAAGCTTTATATGGTTATTCTCCACCTCAGGAGTCAATTGGTCCTCTACTTGAAACCATGGTTCCTATAGCTGATGATGCGGTAATGAGGCGGCAACAATGGCTTCAAATTATTGAAGGATAACCTCATTAAAGCGCAGGAAAGGATGAAGTTCTATGCAGACAAGAAGAGATCAGAAAGAGAATTTCAGGTGAATGAACTCCCTTTTCTTTCTTCTTCACAATGAAATAATCAACCGCGACATCAGGGCAGTTATCACTGTTATAACCACCCTGACATGGGAGAGTGGGCTTGCGTGAAAAGTGGTATTTTTCTCACTCTTATAAATTCTCTCTCGTCCAGATTCTCTTCTCATCTCCTTCTGTTTCTTCTTGTCTTCCTCCTCTAACTCCCTTTTCTTTCTTCTTCTATCAGGTTAGCAGTACATCAATGGAATACTGACTAGTCTCTATCCATTTTCTATTTTCATTATTAGACTGTAATAGTTTTAATTCAGTTCAATGAAAACTTAGAAAATTGTCCCAAAAAATATATTGTGTTGATTATTTTCTGTTTATTTTGTGATTAAACAAGACTGACCTTGACATGTAAATTAAGTCCAAACCAAGGAAGTAAAACACAATCACAATATACTAATTGAATCCAATCATGTTGACAGAAAAACTAGGGCATAATAAACTAATAGTATGCCTATCTTCGTCGACTAAATTTGGGGAAACAGGAAATAAAATAGACGAAAGAAACTCCGACCGGCAAAAAAATACAGATCAACCGGAGCATCAGCGCCTCCGACCGGCAAAAAAATTTGGACCATTTCTCGATTTGTGCGTGTCATCCTTGCGCAGGGGCCATGCTAATCTTCTCTGTATCGTTCCAATTTTATCGGATGTCCCCGAAGGGACGAACTCCATTGCTTCGCTAGGGTTCTTATTATGCTGTAAAGTTCTCTCTTTGCACGATGTGGGAGAAACGTAAAAGAAGAGTAAATGTCGTTTTGGGTCCTTAAGTTTCGAAAACCAAACATTTCGTCCTATTTGAAGAATCCTTTATTTCAACATCACCCATTTAACTATTCATTCACGTCATGAAGCTCCTTCTCAAGACGTCAAACTTTCCCTCATTTTTTATACTATATTATCATAAATTCATTTTTTTGACATAAAGACTCAATATAAATAATTCGTTTTTATTTATATATAATAGATGTCAAATTTTCTTAGGCTGGTTTGTATCTTTATTTCTTTAGATTTTAAATTTTTTTAGTGAAAATATTGTCTCTGTCACTAACTTGCACTTTTATAAAATATTAAATTAGTGTACGTGCGATACACGTGTGTGTCATGACAATTTTTAATATGATAGTCTAGGTTATCAATTAATTGATGATAAAATTTTAAGGTTTTTAAATGATTGTTGTAAAATCCTAATAAGTACTTCCTCTCTCAACTTGTCTTGTCATGTTTATTTCTTAGTTTAGTTTTACCATAATTTCCCCATTTTACTTTTTTTTTTAACTTAAGTACGTAGCGTTGTTACACCAGATCTCCGAGTCTCTCGAAGGACTCTTTCGGTTGATAGTTCTGATTTCCAGCCGATATACTTTAGTTCTGATTTACCCCGTTCATCTCTTCTTCTTAACTTATTTTTAACAACTTCATCTTTAACCTCACCCCGGATATACTTGGCCATAATTATATCCTTTGTTCAAATGGACTGTCAAGGCCAATTCAAATTCCTAGGAATTTACAGGTTAATCCATAGTCGTTGTTAAAAGTTAAGAAACTAACCATATACTAAGGGTATCAAAATCAAATATGTATAAAGATTTACTTGATAAAGCATAAACATAAGCATAGACATAAACACATATTTTTGGGGGAGAATTAATTTGTAAAACTTAATAAGACTTACATGACTTTGACTGAGAGAGGTTTCCCTTTCGGGAACCCCGAAGGTCTCTGAGATAGAACTAAACTTTAAAACACAACCACACACTTGTTATATAAACTGATTTAGTACAAATTATAAAAAGGTTTTTGGGAAAGGGATTTGGTGTTTTTACAAGAGAAGGGGAATATGTTGGAGGGTTTTCTCACACTTAAACTTGGAGCGTCTCTCTCTAGGAATCTGTCTTTCTAATTCACACAACTATCTCTTATATAGAGGTAGAGATAGCAAAATGAAAGGATTGAAACATCACTATGTGGCCCTCTTCTAGATGGCCGACACTTGTTGATAAGGTTTAATAATGCGCGTCGGGTGCTTATTGGGCCCCATCGTCACATGTATTATTAATTTATCTTTTGGACTGACTATCTACAGACGCGTGCTTTTATCAACAGTTTTTCTCTCTTTTGGAGGATAGTGATAAAGTGACAGCACTCACATAATATTTGTGGGCATACCCACATGACACACTTATTCACTTATCTTTATGTCCTTGTCATCTCTCTTTATGTCTTTGTCTTCTCTTCGTCTTTATCTCCTTGGATGCTTTTGCTTGTAAGTATCAAGATTATGAAGGGCAATAGAGTCAAAACTCATTCCCGAGTCATCGTCTTCATACGGGTCTTGAGCGTCTTGGTAATTATTATTTTCATAGCCTTCTTCTGAGCTGGGTGTTCTTATCGGACTTGTATTTGTGTCTTCGTCTGATTGAACTCTTCCATTTTCTGCATCTGGACTGTCTTTACTAATAACATGCTTATCACATCCCTGATCTTTGAAGAATTGTTCTAGAGTCTGCTTAATTATGGCTTCAATTTTATTATTATTTTTCTTTTTTATGGCCATATTTTTTTAGAACTGTCTTGGTAAAAGGTTTTAGGTAATCTTCTTCGTGAGGAAGACGATTCCTCTTCTTCACTTTTGGGCAAAGTGACAGCCATTAACGGATTTGATTTGTCTTTACCGGCTACCGTTTGCACCGGACTAGCTATACCTTGATCTAGTATAGTAGATTTCTGAGCATTCAGAGTGGAATGCACACCCTTCTCATCCATTTTTGGTTGAGATGGAGAACTCAAGTCTTCTGTCTGAGTACCTGTATTAGATTTAGCAACAAACTTACCTTGGAAAGTCTCCAGTTGTTTCAGAAGTTTCATATTGTCGTGTATGAGAGCCTCATTTTTTGCATTTAGTCTTTTGAAGGCTTCGGTCATGGTAGAACAATGGTCGCAGAATATGATTTTGTCTGTGTCTTTCTGGATGTTGTATTGGGGTATTTGGGCTTGGTTTTGTCTGAGGGTTGGAGAGATGTAATAGTTTGAGCCTAGAGTACCTCTGGCATAGTCTAAGGCTTCTGTAAAATTATTAAAACCTTTAAAAAGCGGGTTTTTCATCCCATTTATAAAGTCTACTACTTCTATCAAGTCTGAAAAACTCCATTTGTTTTTCCATGTATGACTACATAGTGCAATAATAATAAATATAAGTATTTATAACCAATACTTTATATAAATATCGCTAAAGATTATATCAACTCTTATATATATATATATAGGAATAATAATAAATATAAGTATTTATAACCAATACTTTATATAAATATCGCTAAAGATTATATCAACTCTGAAATATAATACATTAACTCATGAACTATCGTTAAAAAAAGATATCAAATATCTTTTTTTTATACTGAAAGAAAATAAATTATGGATCACACCTATAAGAACAATCAATTGTGTGTGTGTCCTGTACCAGACAAGGTGGATGACTGAAAAAATAATCTTTTAAAGAGTGATAAATTCTTACTAAAAATAAATTTTAAAATCTTATATAATAACTTAATTTTTTATCAAAAGGTTAAAGTGAACACCCTCCGCCCATGCTTATAGCCTCTATGGATATAATGTTGCAATTGGTATATGCCTAATCCTGTAAATTTTGTAATGACTGTTCTAGTAATTAATAAAAATTATTAGTTACCAAAAAAAATATTTTCTTATTTTTTATTAAGTGGTACTTTATCTATTTGTGTACAATTTAGTGGGGTCACCTACTTTGTTGAAGAGAAAGTATAACCACCAGCAGTATTTACTAATTAAATGTTGACAATCAAATCAAGAAATAAGTAGTGCCTTTGAAAGACTTTTAATAGACATGTGACACTATTAAAATTCAACATATTTTATTTATTTAACTAAGCTTACCATCATTAGTGCTTAATGAATTCTTGAAATGGTGTAAGTATCCGTTTGGATTGGCTTTAAGTTGGTCAAAACTAACTTAAAGCCCTTTTTTAGCTTTTAGACGTATTTGTCTAATGCTAACTTTAAGCCATAAAGTTCTTAAAGTCAGTCAAAAATGAAAAGTTAGGATTTCTAACTTTTTTTCCAAAGTGCTTAAAGTCATTTTCTTTGACCATGGAAATTACTTTTATATCCTTTATATTTTAACTAAATTCTCAAACTACTTTTTTTTATTCTTTTAACCCTAAAATTCACATCATAAGCACTTTTATCCAAACACTCAACTGTTTATTTATAAAAATAACTTTCAGCACTTCAAAGTTTTAAAAACACTTTATACATAAAAGTTATTTTTTTTAAGCTCATCCAAACAGGCTCTAAATTGGGGTGGTTTTCTTTATCAAGCTTAACAATCATTGGAGCTTAAGAAAATTATGTCCCTTAAATAAATAAAAATTGAAGAGGAAGGGATCACTAGTCAAATTTGTGCTTACATTTAAAGCATTAAAAATAAGTGATAATATTAGCCCATGAAAAAGAGTTAATTAAAATATTTTGGGTTTATTGGTGCACAACCCAAAAAAAATTGGATTAAGTTCTTTACGATAAAACCTATTTTAGACTTGTAATTCGCCGTCTTATTGAGGCGGCCTCATTAATTGACTCAATTCATTTCGATCACCCAAATTCAACTCCACCAACCCATTTAACATCCCTACCTTATGGTTTAGTTTGAAATAAGAAGGTAATCTCTAAAGAACCACATTTCGATCACCCAAATTCAACTCCACCAACCCATTTAACATCCCTACCTTATGGTTTAGTTTGAAATAAGAAGGTAATCTCTGAAGAACCAAATCAAGTTTAGTGTAGTGATTTACCATGTTTCCCCAAAAAAAAAAAATCTTCTTTCAAGAATAGACTTTTCTTAATAGAGGTGGGCATGATACGGTAGATATTGAATCCTATATCAAAATTGAAACTTTTGATACCACAATTTCGATATTACAATATTTGAAATGGTATTTGATATGCATTTAAAAGAAATGGTATTCAATATTTATTTTTAAAAATTGAATATTGTACCAAGTATAAAGTTACATATAAAATTTATATATATATATTATTATAATGCTAGCACATATATAAAATAATATAAATAGAAAAGTAATTAATTTAGATGTTGGAACTCTGACTATTCTAAACTAATTATTTAAAATTGCAATGTTCTTTTTCGGTGATTGATTAATAAAGATTTTGCTTGTACTTTCTTGAAAACATGAAGTCATAATTCTCTATTATATATGTAAGTTGAAGTCAACTAAACTATATTTATAGATTTACTGTACCACAAAATATTGAAATCGGACTTTAAAATACCAAATCAGTTTGAATTAGTTTAGTATGCTAATGGTCTAGTATTTTCAAAATTTAAGAACGGAAATTATCAACCAAAATTTTTAAAACCATACCATGCCTACACCTAGGGGTGTACATGGATCGGGTTGGTTCGGATTTTTTACAAATCAAACCAAATCATTTGTGTCGGGTTATTAAATCTATAAACCAAACCAAACCAATAAAAGTTGGGTTTTTCGATATCAATTTTTCTCGGGCTTTTCATTTTTTTTTGGATTTTTCAGATTTTTTCGAGTTTCTCGGTTTTTTCATAGTATCTAATAAAAAACACAGAGCAGTGCTTCTTAAAAGAGTTCTAGTACAAAATATCAACATATAAGATGGAGGCAGAACATTGTTTGGAGTTTTAACTTTATAATATAATTTTATAAGATGGACTTTTTTTGTATATTATTTAGATGAGCTTCTCAAGTTCAAATCTAAATGTAAGAAAGAAAACAAAAATTATGAAAAATTTTAAAAAAATATTTATAAATTATATTTTAATAAATATTTTTATATATAACATAATTTAAAAGTAGTATATCTATAATCGGGTCGGTTTGGGTTCGGTTTGACTTTTTTTAGTTAAAACCAAATCAACCCTATAATGGTTGAGTTTTTTTTCCAAACACCAAACCAAGTCAAACCAAACCACTAGTCGGGTTTTTTTCCGGTTTGGTTTGATTTGTCGGTTTGGTGCGATTTATCGATTTGCCCTGTACAGCCCTACCTACACCTATTCCCGATTGATTGGAAGCCCATACATAAGCGGCCCATGAACCATGTTGGTAAACCAAAGTTTGTTTAATGGGCTTAATGTTATCGATCTGATCCAAATTCTCAATATTGGGCCAAAGTTTGCAACTAGAGCTTTCTTCTTTTAGGTTCCTATTATTGAATTCTTTGTAAAATGGCCCAAATGTAGTTAAATAGGAATATTAATTTTCATATGATTAAATAGTTTGCATGTTGATATCAATTAGCCCCTTTTATCAAGACCAAAATGTACAAGTTTACTCCGGCCAAGACCAATTCTGCCTAAGGTCATGATCGAGTCATGACGAGAGAGAAAACTGGTTAAAGTTAAATAGCCGATTCCTGTAATTGAAAAAATAGCCATTATCTTGGAGTTTCAAATTCCAAAAGTAAAATTCTAAGATATTTTTCGAGACATGACTATTTTGGAGTTTTACTTATAAAATTTGAAACTTTGAAACAATATTTATTTTGGAGAAGTGAAAAGTAAAAGCTATTTTTATAGAGTAAAAACTATTTTTTTTTGTAACATTTGAGAAGATTGTCCTTCTGATATAACTTTGCAAATAATAGCCTTTCACATTTTTTGGATACTTAATGGACTCCTTATCTTTCCTGGAATTTGGGGAGATTCTTTAATTTGCCCCAAATTATTCTTTTTCTAATTTATGAGAATGTAGTTCATTAATATTTTTCTCTTTTTTTGGTACTATAATTAAAATATAATGACGGTTGACTTAATGATTGTATCAACCCTATGAATTATAGAAAAATAAAAGGAATATAATGCAAGTTAAACACTATTCACAATTGATAGAAATGTTTAGTCGAAAACGACTAATTATTATTAATTTTAAGTTTGTAACAATAGAGTATCAACATTAATTTTACTTTTGGCGTGGCAATTCTTTTTAATTAAAAAAAAGTAGGTATATTTTGAAATTTAGTGGTCCTCACTTCATCTATTTGTTTCTTAACACAAACCGTTCTTATTAATGTTTTAAAAATAAAGTATCGAAAATTAGTGGACCAAATTGAAACGAAAGAGAAACCAAAGTATTGATATGATTCGAAAAAGTCTAATTTTAATGGTACATAATATAATAATAAAAAATTAATACGATATAAATTTTTTTGAATATTTGATTGAATAAAATTATCGATACCTTTATTTTAAACATCTTATTTTAGGAATAAACGAGAAATTAGATCATCTTTTTTCCGAGAAAAACCGTTTTTCTCTCATGCAGACACTTTTTTTTTTACTTCAAATAGACTATTCTATGGTGAACTTTCCTCTTCTTTTTTTTTTTTTGGCTCTAGTTGCTACCATTTGAAAGTTAGTATTGCTCATTTTATCTATTATTGTTTCTTAAAATAATAACTGTTCTTTTTTATTGTTAAATTGAGGTTTCTGAGAATCTTAATAACACTTCTGTCATATTTGACGTTTCAAAAATAAAATATTAAAAATTAATCGAATTAAACTGAAACAAAACAAAAACCAAAATGATTAAGACATTTAGAAAACGACTAATTTTGATTATGCAAGATAAAATAACTAAACTGTCAGTATACTATAAATTTTTTGAAATAATTGATCGAATCTAATCATTAATCACTTCACATCTATGTAAGCAAATACAAAAAAAATATAACAACTTGTATTATATTCTTGATTTTATTAGTTATTCCATCATCCTAAAGAACCTTGCATAATAATTTAACATTAAAAATGTAGACGTGGCATATTTAATTAATTAAACGTGTTTAAGCGAGACTAATCCACTAATTACTTGAGCTTTAATGTTTAATCTATTTGAGGCTCGTGCTTGTCATGTGATCTCACACGCAATGACCCCTACAAGCATATACAATTTTTAATATAATAAATAATTAATCATTTAATTGTATAATTAATGAAAGGGATAATAGCGCTGTTAGTCCCTTAGTTATTGGTAAATTTTATTTTGGTTCTTGTAATATTTTACTACTCACATTTAACTTCTAATTTATTAAAAAGTGTGTTTTAGTCCTTTTATGTAGGAGTATATTTAGATTACACATACCTTTTTCCTCTGATGGAAGTGGAAAAAAAATTAATTTTATCTATTAGAGGAAAAGGGTATATGTGAGCCATTTTTATAACGGTAGAGGTATTTGTAAGCCACTTTTGTAATGAGGGGTATATCAACTCTAAATGACAAAGTTGAAGGGTATATCAGACTTTTTTCCCTTAATTAGTTGAGCCTTAACCCCTTGGTGTCTTACATGTCTTCTTCTACCCTGCTGAAACAACTTTCTTTCATAATGAAGTCACGACTCTACCAAGTGCCATCTCGCTCGACCTAACCCAAATGATTGTTTAAGATATTCTGAGAGAGTGCGTTGCGCGTTGCCCAAAGTTTAATGTGTTTAATTAGATATCAGAAGGATCAAAATTAAAATTCTTCAATAATTGAAGGACCAATGTGCAATTATCCTGAATAATTAAATATTCCTTAATTAGAGTAACTATCATGCTCATGAGCTGTGCTCTGATGAAATCTATTGGAATAAATCCTCATATATAAACATTATAACATTGTCTTACAAATTAGTACTACTAATTAGTAATTAAAGTACAAAAAAAAGTCTTAAGAGTGTTGATTAGCAAACATGCTAACCATTTCTTCTCCTATGTTTTCTACTAATAATAATTTTGGTTGGCTTTTGGAGGATCCAGTTAGTCAACAAATTAACATTAATCCCATCGAGACTCTTCATTCATCATCATCATCATCTCACAAGAGCCTTCAACACTCTAATTCAAATAAATTTGATCATCAAATTATTAACGGTGGTGATCATCATCAACCTGATCAGACCGTGAAGAAGCTTAATCATAACACAAGTGAACACGATCATACAAAGAAAATCAACGGCTTATATTCTTCTCTTCATTCTTTGCTTCCTTCTTTTGATCATACGGTATAATTTCTTTTCTTTTACGATTCGATAAAATTTCATCTTAAAAATTTATTTATTTTGAAAAGTACTTTTGTCTGATACATGCTTCACAAAAAATTGCTTTTGAAGAGTAACGCTTTATGTTTGGCTAATCTACTTCTGTTAATATTAGAACAACAATTTGTGCTTGACTAAGATTTTACAAGTGTTTACTAGGAAAAATAACTTTTTCCGCTTCCGAAAAACGTTCTTTCTACTACTCAAAATAACTTATTTTTTCCTAACAAATATTTCAACTCTCCAAAAACTTGATCAAACAGACTACTATTAATTTGGAATTTTATTTTCTTTCTATCATATGCTTACGAGACTTGTTTATTCTTCATGTTTACAGAAAAAACTAAGTATTCCATCAACAATATCAAGAATTCTCAAGTACATACCAGAGTAACAAAGTGAAGTGGAAAGATTGGTTCAAAAAAAAGAAGAATTTACATCAACAATTATTTCCAATAAAGAAAATTCAGCTGATTTTGACAAGCAAAAAAGAAAGAGGAGGAATTGAGAATTCTTCATTAGTTATTTGAACAAGTAAATTAGGTGATAAAGAAATAGTGGTTCAAATATCAACTTTGAAGATCAATAAAGGTTCAATTGGTGAGGCTATTTCAGTATTAGAAGACGAAGGACTTGTTCTACTCAATGCAACTTCTTTTAAAACTTTTGAAGATAGAGTATTCTATACCTTGCATTTTCAGGTATTATTAAATATCCGTTCTGTCTGTCTGTTGCTGCATTTGCTTTGTATCTTGTTGTTTTACTGTTATATTTTTTCTTGTAATTCTGCTTCAAAAACTTTTCTTTTGAGTCGATGGTCTATCGGAAACAACCTCCCTATACTGCACTTATAGGATTCCGTATGTTGTTGTATTAAATTCACTTACCCTTAATCAAGAATAAAAAAATACATTTTATCACAAGTCCAAAACTAAAATATTCTAATAAGAATCAAAAAGAGCAATTATTTCTTATACTATATATAATTATTTGTCTTTAGACAATATTTAAAGAATGATCTTATGGTTATATTAGTAGATTTTTGTTTGTTTTCTATATTTTTAATTTTTTCCTATTCATTTTGGGTATTTGTTCAACAGGTTGAAGGAAGTATGGTGGTTGAGGTTGACATGTTAAGAGACAAGATTTCATCTTATTTTGAGAAGGAAGACAAGTTATAATTACTACAATGATTTTCTAGTTTAATTTTTAGAAGGATTTAATTTATATAAAAATGACATTGTATTTTCAGTTTAATTTTCCTTTTTGCTGTTTTTAGTAGGACATGATCAGAAAAAAAAATTATATATGTAAATACCATTTTATTATCCTATCATTGTGAGTTGTGCCTTCATTTTCAAGAGAGGCAATATCTTGTTATCGTAAACACGTTAACTATAGTAATATTCTTTGGATCTTGAGTCATTTGCACTTCCACAAGTTTGGGATTTAGTAGATTTCTATAAATTTTCTTTTGATAGGGAATGTACATCGAAGCTCTCGTAGGCAGAGACGGATCTAAGATTTTGAAGTTTATGATCAATTTTTATAACGATTTCAAGCTAATATACGATAATAATTAGGTTCACAGATAATAGATATATAGAATTTGAGCAAAAACTATTGAGTTCCCGTGAACCTACGCTCGACAAACTGGATCCGCCCATGCTCATAGTGAGTTGTTATGGATGAATCCAAATTGGTTGGGGGTAGCTTGAAGCCAAATCGTGGAAATCTTAAGAATTTGATCAGCAAAACTGGTATAATATCTTGTTGAAGTATGTTGACAATTTCATTTAGAAGTTTAAGTTATTGAAGAGAAACATTTTTTTCTTTAATTAATTTACGTACAGACTAAATTGACGTTGAGTCTACCTCAATAAAAGAAAATAACTCATGAGCTGAGATTTATCGAAAATCATATATAACGAATCAAATTATCTCATTCTACACCAATTTGGAACATTAACACACCTATTAAATTAAAGACTGTATTTTGAGATGAAAATAGTCTCTCAACCATAGAGAAGAATTATAATTATTTTCATTGTATCACATTGAGCTCTACCAAGTAACTCAAAATTAAGAGTCATTTGCACTCCCTTTCACGTATTGTCTGCTTGGTCCAATTAGTTTTATGAATTTGTCCATTTGGCTATATCAACATCGAGCCTAAAAATTGGATTCATGGTAACAGGAAAAATATTTTTCATTCCTTTGTCAGAAACATATATGGCCATGAAAGAGGAATTAAGTAAAACAGAACTGACTAGGTGATAGAGTCGTGAAAATGCTTGTTTCGAACCATAAGTAACTCTAAATTCAGGGACTCTTTTTATATCCGAATGCGAGAAAGGGTCGTTATGCCAATACTAACGCGTACTGTACGAATTTTTGTTTATGCCTGACAAAGTTCTTTAATTTCTTCTCTCATCATCGATGTAAGATTCATCTGAAATATCATATATATATACACCTTTTGCAAAAGCTTGTTAATCTAGAAGTTTGCACTACTAGAAACAAAATCATTTTCCACCGTGAATTAATGAAAAATTTATATTATAAAACATGCTTTTTCCCACCGAACTAGCTTACTAAAAAAACGCATGTTGAAAAATATATTCTCATTGAAATACTGACAATAGTCACTGAACATTTTTTCTCTGTTATCCACCTTTGTCGGTCCGCGCTCCCTACATTAAATTTTAACTAGTTTAGGATACGTGTTTTGCACGTGTGGACCGTGCTAATTTATAAAAGTTATATATAACATGAATAATTATTACACGTGTGACGCATATCAATGAGTACACATAGTTTTGAAAAATTTGTAACGTTATCCTTGCCTTATGAAGATAGAAATGTTGTTTCAGATAAATTCTCCTCTCAAGTAAAGCATATCAAAAATAGTAAGAAAGGAAATAAGTAATAAAGGAATCCCATAGAAAATAATGGATAAAGAAACAACAACAACAACAACCAATCAGTAAGACAACCAAAGCAATGAAGCATACACCATACAACAACTTCAAACATGAAAAATTCGGTTAAATCGAAGAATCAAAACTCTAAAATCAATAATTTTATTGAATATCATTTTTTTTTTAAAAAAATGTTAAAACCAAATTTAATTAATTTTATTCGGTTCAATTTTTAATTTGTCAGTATTTATGTCCCCCTTAATACAAGATATCCTTTTTCACTTCACAATGACCCCAAAACTCCCACCAATGACCATCCTATCCGTGACTCCTTTCACCCATTTTATAGTATTTTTTTTATATGCATATTATATAAATATGCCATTTAACTTGATTTCAACTACTATTTATGCACTCTAACTTTGAATGCATACAAATAGACACTTAAATTTATATAAAGTTGAACAAGTAGACAGACGTGTCCTATAAGGGAAGTATTATTCTAGAGACCCTCAATTTTTGGACTTATTGAATAGCTTGGTTCTTCAGCAACAATTATAGTAAGCTTGAACATTATAAAACAATAAATATAAGAATATAAGAATTGTTATGTGGGTAATCTCTTTGTTGAACAAATTCAATGGCTATATATGCTTATTTCGTCCAATTTTTCTATTAAAAAATTCCAACTAAAAAACAAAGAGAAATTATCAAAACGGGAGAATCTATTATCAATTGTTGATTATGTATTAACTCATATATAATTTTAAAAGTTATTAATTAAAAAAAAATAAAGAAAGGTGAAAGGATGATGATAATATGAATGCAAGAAGATGACTTGAAACAAAATCAAAATAAAAATACTTGTAAAATTTGATCCAAAATTGATAGATAATAATAAATTTTGAAAATACGTATGATGATCGTGGTGCAAAGGAAAAAAGATCTTTGTAACATATACTACAATTCCAATTCTGCTTGGGCTAGTAGTGCTTGTATCGAATTAGTCTCTCAAATTATTTTAATTAGCACTCTAAAATTATTACCTTACCGTATTATGTTTGTCAGATTAACCAACAATATGTTAAAAAACGATTCAAAGTAAGACCACACCGTTGGTAGTTTTCCTCCTTAATAGAACTCTAACTAAATTTTAGTCAATTTTAAAATATAAAATATTAAGTGTTTTTACCTATTACAAATAGATAAAGATTTAATAATTACTTGGTTATGAATATTTTAAAGAAACTCCTATTATTTGAAATTTAAATTTAAATTTTATTATTCCTTATATAAATCCTCTGTAGAAGATTATTTATTAAAATATTCCACACTTTGACTTTATTAGATTTTTTAAAACTAAATAATTATCCGAAATATTATGATAAGAGTATGGTTACAAATTACCATTAGAAACTTCATGCTTTTAATATAGTATAATTAATTAAACATGCTTACATGCACGTGACATGGCCACTAACTACTCGAGCTTATAAGTAAAGGTTGGCTCAAGGCTCATGCATGCCATGGTTTCCACACGCATTGCGTATTACAAACTTGATACATTTTTAATGTAAATAAGCATTGTCCATGGAATTACACAACTACTCTATTACTTGTTAATTTAAGAAATAATATTAATTTATCTCACTTGTTATGGTCGATGATGTATAGATTCTCATTATTATAAATATCACGACAACATTAATGTCGTAATGACAAATTAGTAGTAAAGCAGAAAAATTAAGTGTTAATTAACAAAAAATGCTAGCCATTTCTTCTTCTCCTTTATTTTCTACTACTAATGATAATTTTGGGTGGCTTTTGGAGGATCTTATAAGCCATGAATCAACAAATAGTGGAGAAACTTCAAATTCATCTCAAAAAAGGCTTCAACAATGTGATTCAAATAATATTTTTGATCAGATTATTATCAACGGTGGTGATCATCATCAATCTGATCAGACGGTGAAGAAGAACGCAAGTGAACGTGATCGTAGAAAGAAAATCAACGGCTTATATTCTTCTCTTCGTTCTTTGCTTCCTGCTTCTGATTTCATGTTTAGGTTGAGAAAAAATTTAGGGACGAAGTGGAACATCAAGACAAATTACAAGGGTCATGATAAATGTTGTAGTTTAAACCCTAATAAGACCCGACCCAATATATGCCCAAGCCATTTCTTAATGTGTAGTTGCACAATAAAATCTTTCCGTTTTGCTATTTAAAATTTAATCCTTTTAAAAAGACAGTATGAAAAATAATCTTTTCGTTAAAAATGAGAGTAAAATTCCAATGAATCACCATAAAATTTATCTTAACAATAAGTTACGGTGATCGCAAAATTTTTACTAAATACTAGTGATGATTATAATCAGTGTAGAAAATTCACTAACATAGCATATTATGGTAATCACAAAAGGATTAATACCACTCAATTAATACTTATTGGATTATTTTAAGGCGAAATGGTCTAATGGACCTTTGTACTTGTCCGAATTTGTATTATGGACCCTTCTAATTAACTATTTACCAATTAAACCTTTAAACTCAGTAATACACAATATATCAAATCCGTCTGGCTATTGACTAGGCTTATGTGGCTATATAATTGCCGAGTTGACAAAAATGTGTGAATACACGCGTGTAAAGGCAAGTGAAGGAGTACATTTAAATTGTAAAAATATGAAAATTATAAAATAATAAATTTAAAAAAAGAAAAAAGATTTTTTTTTTTTAAAATAAAAATCTTCTTTTGATTGAGTTTAAGAATTTAGTTAATTAGGGTTAAGTAGAAAATTCCACAATACAAATTCATACAAATATAGAGGTCTATTAGATTATTTCTCATTATTTTAAATCTACCAGTACTAAAAATAGTGTCATTTTTGTCATTTTCTCCCAACCAAACGCGCAGTTCAAATAAATGTGACAAAAGTACAAAACTTTGTCCCACTTATTTAAGATTACCAGACAGAAAGTGAAAAAAAATAATTACCTGGGCAGTGATTTCCACCACGTGAGTTAAATAGCCAATGCAACTTGTAGCTGTATTTTAAAAAATATTAATTTAAGTTATTATTTTTTTTTTTTTTACATGTCTTACAATTACAATTGAGAGTTTGAAAGCTAACTCACTTGATAGGCTTTTCAAGATTGAGGTGAACGATTCTAATTCGATGATCAGTAGCTCCTATCCCCCTCATTTAATTTGATAGAAGAAATTAAAAAGTATATTATAGTAGGTTAGCTATCAGATATTTATCAAAAAAAATTAACAAGTAAAAAATTCATCACAGAAAGACTTTTAATTATCTATATATCCATATTAGGTATTTGTAAATCTAATAAATATATGGTATCTATCTTCATAAACATGATTATTACTAAATCATAGTGAATTAATATACACCAACTTAATATGATCTATGATTTAGCATACATACTCACAAATAAATTTATTTTTTGGTACACAAAACTTAAATTCTTTATTTTCTTTATTATTATTATCCACACGTGTTGTAATTCCTTATAGCCTGTGTGTGTCCCCTACCACTCTCACTGTCTCACTTTGCTAAAAAAAATATAAAATTTTCCATTTGTTTAATCTCAACAACAAAAAAAAACCTTTAGCTTCTCATTCTCTGAACTTGCTTTTGAAGAATATAATATCCTAATCGATATGAGTTGTGATGGAATAATTGAAATTTCTTCATTTTAATTAGAGGTTTTAGGTTCAATTCAAAATTTTTTCTTTATCCCACAGAGAACATGTTGTAATAGATTGTTATTTAAGTATTCAACTTGACAGTTGGAATTAAATGTTTTTTTCTCTTTTGGCCTCTGTCTCTTTTTAGAATGGTCAGCTACTTTATGTCGAAGAGTCTCATGGCAGATGAAAAAAGAGAGCTTCTAAAGTTGAATTGGATTCCGGATCCATTTTAATATATGATAATACAAATATCAATTCTGCTATAATATCATATAATGAAATGAATATTGAATCTAATTCGACTCAGAAAGTCAGCTCATGAAAAAAGGATTATACAACGTCAGATACAAATATCAAACATTCTTCTTTCATTCCATGTGAGACTCTTCAATGAACTGTTCAAAGTATATACACCACATGCTTAATTACTTACATCGATAAAATAAATTTACCCAATAATTAAAATTTATCCTGCTATAAAAGATTGTTTGCCTTATTTTCAAGTAATCAATTCTACTAGTTATGATAGTTTAACTTTTTATTTACTTTTTAAGTTGCCTAATAACGTAAAAACTTGTTGCCTGGCGTATAGAAAGTAAACTTTAAATTATTTACCATGTGTGCGCACTAACTTGTATAGAAAAGTGACACGAACCAACAAGAGTTTTGGTGGAGTAATATATTCTCGTTCATTCTTAATTAAAGATTTCAGGTACAAGCCTTGAGTATTGAGTCATTTTTGTTAAGGAATGTTTTACTTCCAATGTGAGTCTCTTTAACACGAATTCGAATTTAGTTTGGCTCAATACGGGAAATCGGATGAAAATATATAAAAGTAGAACAGAACAAATAAGATAAATGAAAAAGGATGTTGTTTAGATAGTGACAGAATTAGAGGCTTCAGAAGTTGAATTAGACTCATCTTACGTCGGATGAAAAAGGAAGGCTTAGGGAGTTGAATAAGACTCAATGCCCATTTCAATACACGGTAGTACAAACATCGATTTTGCTATACTATTATGTAAGGAAATCAACATTGAGTCTAATTCAACCCAGAAGTCATCTCATTAAAGAAGAATATCTAAAACCATATAAATAAATCACCCATCTTTTTTTCATCCGAATGTGGGACTCTCGACGAACAGTTCAAAGTGTATACACCACATGTTTGATTACTTACAATGATAATGCAAATGAATGTTTACACAATAATTAGAATTTAACCTGCTAGAAAAGATTGCCTGCCTTATTTTCCAAGTAATCAATTCTACTAGTTATGATAGTTTAACATTTTATTTAACTTTTAAGTGGCCTAATAGCTTAAAAACTTGTTACCGGTGGATAGAAGGTAAACTTTAAATTATTTACCATTTGTGCCCACTAACTTGCATTGAAAAGTGACACATACCAACAAGGGTTTTTGATGGAGTAGTAAGTTCTCCTTCATTGTTAATCAGAGGTTTCAGGTATAAACCTTGAGTATAGAATCATCTTTGTTAAGGAATGTTTTTCTTCCAATGTGAGACTCTCTAAACAAATTCGGATTTAATGTGGATCAATATGAAAAATTAGATAAAAAAATAACAGAAAAAATGGAACAAATAAGATAGATGAAAAAACAATGTTGTTTAGAGAGTGACGGAATCAAGAGCTTCTAAAATTGAATTAGCCTTGGAGTCCATTTAGGCAATTATCGATTCTGCTATACTAACATGTAACGAAATGGACACCGAATCTAACTCAATCTTAGAAGTCAACTCATTAAAAAGGAATTGTCTAAAATCATATAAAGAATCTGTCTATCTTTTTTTTATCCTATATGGGACTCTTCGACAACAGTTCAAAGTGTATACACCACATGTTTAATTACTTACACTAATATATAATGCAAATGAATTTGGAATTTAGCCTGCCATAAAAGATTGCTTGCCTTACTTTCAAGTAATCAATTCCACTAGTTATGATATTTAAACTTTTTATTTACCTTTTAAGTGATCTAACAACATAAAAAAACTTAGGATCATTTATATTGTCAATGTATAGAAGATAAACTTTGAATAATTTATCATGTGTGCCCACTAACTTACATAGAAAAGTGATACGAACCTAAGAAAATAAATTCTCTCTCATTCTTAATCAAAGGTTTCAGATACACACCTAAAATATAGAGTTATCTTTGTTAAGAAATCTTTCTCTAATAACCTCATTTCTTATGGATGAAAAAGCAAATAGCAAGAAGAAAAATTCAATTTTGTGACTTGTGAAGTGATGGTTTGTAACACCTCAATTTTTTTCGTCAAGACTCGAACCATTCTTCATATGCGTGTAGGATCGAACTCAGTGACTTTTAGTTGTATATATGAGTTAGGATCAATTCTTAAGTATTTGAAGTGTATTAGATGTGTTTTAGGGTCATAAGGGATCCCTAACACCAAGCCGAGTCCAAAGAATTTCTATCGGCTAAGTTTTTTGATGAGTCCGTATAAGAGTTAACTTCAAATGATCATATCTCCTAAAATATAAAGAATTGGGTGGCCCATGACCTATAAAATTTAAGGTATTTGAGTTTTATTTCTAATTCCACCACGTTTGTCTCATTTGGAGTTCGGAGTAAACAGTTATGACCATTTTACTGGAGACGCTCTATCCTTACAGAAGTCCACGATAGATCTGCGATGCGGAGAGGACACATACTCCACTGCCTAAGACGAACGACGCCCCCTTTATTTTTTTAGGGTATTTTTGTCCTAAACCCTTTAGGGAGTTATTCTAATGTCCCTAAACTTGTAGAAATCAGTTTTCCTCATTAAAAACTCTCTCATTCACTTCTAAACATCAACGTTCAAGAATTTTCAAGAAAGCAGCAAGTTAGGGTTCTTTTTCAAGATTCTTCAACAAGGTAATTCCTTCATAGATTTCAAGCTTTCCAAACCAAACTTCTTCATTTATTCATGAATCGCTAAGAGATATCTTAAATCCTAACCATAGGGTTTTCAAGAAAATAAGTCAAAGAATTTCAAGAAAGGGTCCCTTGATTGTTCTTCTTCAAGTTAAGATTTTTCATCAAGATCTATGGAGATTTTAAGGTATGTAAGGCTAACCTAAAATATGGATTAAGTTCTTCCATATGCCCCATAGATGTGTTGGATACAAATTGTGAAAGACTTGAACCCTCCATGAACGTTTTCTTGAATTTTACTAAAACCCTAGAATACCTTTACATACTATTAATTGATTGATGATCTTCATGAATTGAATTCTTGAATAAATTACTTTTCACATGATACGTCATAAATTGTAGCCATATATATATATATATATATATATATATATATTGATTGTAAATGATTATGTATATGTATTGATTGGAATGAAAAATAAGAATTGGGATAACTAGGAATGTGAATGACATAAAATAGGAACATAACTTATTGTTGTCATACAAGTATATCTAACTACTCTTGAAAGATATGATTGGGACTAATTGGATAGTATAATTTGTTGAAAGGTTTGATTGTGATAAAATTGATAAATTGATAGGGGTCAACATGAGACTTGTCGATATGATTAGATTAAACTGATTGGATAAAGTTTTATGAGCATTGAGTCTTAAGAGGATTATCGAGCACCGAATTGGGTAAGAGTAAGTAATAACTCGAATTCAATAACTACGTCGCCAAATATAGAAGATGATTGGACCGTTAAAGTCGGATATTTTCCAAATTACTGTCCTGACATAATAGGACTTGATTGATTGTGGATCCATGATTGTTGATTCATTCCTACCCTGGCAAGGTATGAACAGACGTGGCAACATAGGCTTGTTGTACTATCATTGGCTCATAAGTGATGGTTGTCGGATAAGAAAAACTCCCATATAAGTCTTGATAGTACTCTGAGTCAGATTGGAATGGATTGGATTGGATTGTACATGATTGGTATTGTCTAAATCATATTCTTGTTTAGACTTAGGACATCTTAATTAAATTGTTTATTCTCCTGAGTTGACTGATTCTACCCTGATGCATGTTTCACTCTGCCATTTTACATACTCATACATTCCACGTACTAACGCCATTTGGCCTGCATCATTTCATGATGCAAAGATGGGTACTAGAGATTATCAACAGGTGCACCGTTGAGGATCTATTCGCTTCCAACTAGTTGGTGAGTCCTCTTTGTTTTCAGAGGATACCGTAGTTATCTTTTCGGCTATGAGTTAGTTTTTCTTTATTTGATTTATGGTAGCCATGAACTTGTCATTGACAACTCTTGGATTGTTGATAAAGGCTTCATAGACTAGAGTATGGATGATGTTGATTTGTTCATTTTGTATAGTTTCATTCTTACTAGTTGTTAAATTGGATATGTGGTTGGCCTTTGGCCTTATTTATGAATAGAATCCTTGTGAGTTGAGTCTTCCGCTGATAGAATGTGACGAAATGAGAGTGTGATTGGACCAAGTGGTTCGCTTGAAGGCCAGCTGTAACACCCCTCAAATTTTTTTCCTAAGATTCGGACCTTTCTTATATTTGGGTAGGGTCAAACTTGAGTATTGTGGAGCATTTACATGAGTAAGAGGAGTCCTTGAGAAATTGAGCAGCGTTAGAGGTGATGTGGGGTCATGAAGGACCCCTAGGACCAAATCAATCCAAAAGATTCATCATGGCTAAGTTTGAGGAGGAGTTCGCATGAGAGGTTGACTTCTAACGACCCTATCTTTTGAAATATGACAATCTGAGTGGCCCACGACCTATTAAATTAAAGGTCACCGAGTCTTCTTTCCAACGCCACTAAGAATGTAATTTTTGGAGTTCGGAGTCGAAAGATATGACGTTCCTAAGATGAACTAGCACAACAGATATTTTCAGGCCTGGGTTGCAATTGCTGGAAAACTAGGCTTGGCGCCGCAGTGGCGCGATGCGCCACTATCGCGCCAGAAACATGCCTCAGTAGTTTGGGCTCTGGCGCGGCGCGCCACTAAAAGGTGTGCAGGGTTTTTCAAGCCAATTTCCAGAACCCAGAAAATATTGGCCTTGGCGCTGTAAGGGCGCGACGCGCCACTATCGCGCCAAGAATGTGCCTCAGTAGTTTGGTCCTTGGCGTGGCGCGCCACTACGAGATGTGCAGGTTTTAGGCGTAATCAGCCTGGCGTTGCAATGGTGCGACGCGCCACTATCGCGCCAGGAATATTTTTGCCTATTTTCAGAACTTTTGAGAAGGGGCAATTTGGGAACTTACCCAAATTATATATGTATCACCCTAGACCATTTTGAGATTATATTTTGCATCCTCTCTCTCTCTCTAAAGAGCCCTAGGAGTTTTCCTCTCTCTCTCTCTCTCTTCTTCTTTTTCTCCATTTCCAACAAGAAGAGTTCCAAGAGCTTCAAGATTTGAGTCCTCCATTGAAGACCCAACATCAAGATTTTCTTCAAGTCTTCACTAAGGTATGTAAGGCTATCCAAAACATGGGTTGATTCCACCCATGTGCCCTACTCTTGCTTTGAGGTTAGATGTTCATGAAAATGGAGTTTCTTGGTATGGTTTATGTTTGAATGAGTTTTATCCCCTATTTATTTGATGCTATATGTGTTGATGTTGTTGAGATAAGAAGCTCCTAAAACCTTCATGTTAGTATGATTTGATGGAGATGACTTGTTATTATGTTTTGTTGATCTCTTTAGCCATGTGATTATGTTGCTCAAGTCAATTATGTTGCTCAAGTCAATTTCCTTAAATGTGTTATTCTACTTGAATTGTTGAGCTAAAGTCATAGAGTTGTGATGAGTCTTGAGGAGATGTCATAAATGCTTATTTAAATGAGGCTTAATTGAGTTAATTGGAGGATAGAATTGACGAGTGGACGAGGTCCTAAATGGAACTTGCCATTATGACTTAATTGAGTTGAAATGAGAATAGAGTTGATGAGTTGGCAATGTCTCACATGAAACTAGCCGTGAGGGATTATTTGAGATGATTGGAGAGAGTCTTATGAGCATGGAGTTATGGGAGGAGTATCGAGCACCGAAGCGGGTAAGAGTATAGTCCATACTCGAACCCCAGAAACTACGCCGCCAACGTAGGTAGGGATGGAACCGTTAAAGTCGGATGCTTCCCATGGGATCGAACCGTTAAAGTCGGATGTTTCCCATTTTATTATCTTGAAATGATAGGACTTGACTAATCGATGGTATCCATGATTTGGGAGGCGTTCATGCCCTGGCAAGGTATGGATGGACGTGGCAATAATGTCTGATTGTTGTACTATCACCGGCTCATAGATGAATGTTGTCGGATAAGAGAAACTCCCATTTAGGTCTTGATAGTGCTCTGAGTCAGTTGAGTTGAGTGGCTTATGAGTTAGTTCCGTCTAAACTATTCTTGTTAGACTTAGGACACTTGAGTGAGTTGTCATGTATGTATGCGTTGAGACCCTGAGTTGATATTGATGTTTTCTTGATGTTTATTTCATCCGGCCATTTTACATACTCGTACATTCCATGTACTGACGCCATTTGGCCTGCATCGTTTCATGATGCAGAGACAGGTACTAGAGATCATCAACCGGCGCTCCATTGAAGATCCATATACACTTCCAACTAGTTGGTGAGTCCTCCTAGTTTCCGGAGGATCTTGAGCTCCTTGCATAGTTTCATTTTGTCTTTGTATTTTGATTGTTGGTAGCCATGGGCTTGTCATTGGCACCTTCCAGACTTTGGTAGAGGCTTCATAGACTAGAGTGTGGGGAGGTTGAACTGTTATTTTGAGGAGTCCTATTATACTTATTTTGTTGAGTTAAACATGTTTGGCCTTCGGCCCCCATATTGTAAATAACATGTTATAATTGAACCTTTCTTTGAGCGTATATGACTGAATGATGGAATGATTGAGTTAGGTGGTTCGCTTGAAGGTCAGAAATGGCTTTTAAGTGCCGGTCACATCTAGGGTACCCTCTTGGGGCATGACAAACATGGTATCAGAGCACAGAGTTCAAGTATCCTAGGGAGTCTATGAAGCCGTGTCTAGTAGAGTCTTGCTTATGGGTGTGTTGTGCACCACACTTATAAGCAGGAGGCTATAAGACATTAGGAATTGTCTCACTTCTTTCATCCTCTGAATTCGTGCGATAGAGTTAAACTCTATAAAACTCCTTTCTAATTCGTTCGTTTATACGCTACAGATGATGCCTCCTAAACATACGGCTAGCCAGAGAAACGTTGATAATGCAGAGATGCCCCAATCAGAGGTACGTCCAGCAAGGTCTAGAGGCCGACCTACGAGATATGCGAAGGCACCTCAAGTGCCTGCTACCCCACCTGCACCCACATCAGAGGCAGAATTTCCTGGGGCGATTGCAATGCTCACGCAATTAATGGCTGCCCGGAATGGTAACCAGAGTTCGCCGACTCTTAACTCTAGTTCCTAAGAGTCATCTGCTGCCACTAGAATTAGAGACTTTCTGAGGATGAATCCGCCTGAATTCATGGGTTCTAAGGTTGATGAAGACCCCTAAAATTTTATCGATGAGATGTGGAAAATTTTGAAAGCTATGCATGCTACGGAAATTGAGGGGGTTGAGTTGGTGTCTTATCAACTCAAGGATGTGGCAAATATCTGGTATAATCAATGGGAACAAGGTAGGGGTGAGGATGCTGAACCTGCTAGGTGGGATGAATTTGAGAGAGCCTTTCTTGACCACTTCTTTCTCCGAGAATTGAGGGAAGCGAAAGTGGAGGAATTTGTGAATCTGAAACAGGAGGGTATGATAGTTAAGGAGTATGACCTGAAGTTCATCCAGCTATCCAGGTATGCTCCAGAAATGATCCTAGATGTGAGTTCAAAGATGAGGAAGTTCGTCTCCAGATTAGGGAGGCATGTGAAGAAAGAATGTAAGGCAACATTATTGATCTCGGATATGGACATTTCCAGATTAATGGTGTATGCTCAACAGGTAGAGGATGAGAACAGAAAAGACAGAGAGGAGTATTTGAGCAAGAAAGTAAAGTCAGCTGGCAATGAGAATGAACAGAGGCAAAACAAGGGTAACAGGTCCTTCTTCCAGAAGAGGCCTTCCAACTATGCCTCATCTACCGCCAGTGCTTCTATGCCGCAGAACAGGTATGATCGGCAGGGATAGAGTTGCCAGAATCTTGGACCCCAGGGTTCTCAATCCCAGGCCAGTGTAAGTCAAGGCTCGAGAGGGAAGCCACCATGCGGCAAGTGTGGTAGGCTCCACTTGGGAGAATGCAGAGCAGGAAGGGTTGGTTGTTATAAATGCGGCCAAATGGACCATTTTCAGAGGGAGTGCCCGATAGGGGAAATAGAGTCCAGCATTCTGCCACCTCACCGCTGGCTAGGGGTAACCAGAGGGGCACTACTTCAGGTATGAGTGGAGGTACAAACCGCCTGTATGCCATGGGTAGTCGCCAAGATCAAGAGAACTCTCCAAACATCGTGACGGGTATGATTCGAGTCTCTTCTCTTGATTGTTATGTGTTGATGGATCCGGGTGCCACCCTATCTTTTGTGGCTAGTAAATTCGATAAAGTTCCTGAATATCTTCGTGAGCCTTTTTGCGTAGCTACTCCTATCGGTGATTCTGTTTTAGCTGAGAGAGTCTATAGAGATTGCACTGTGTCAATCCATTATAGGGACACCTTGGCCGACTTAATTGAGTTGGACATGGTCAATTTTTATGTGATCCTTGGCATGGACTGGCTTTATGTCTGTTATGCCTCCATTGATTGTAGGACTCGAATTGTTAAGTTCACATTCCCAAATGAAGTTGCCATAGAGTGGAAGGGTAGTCCGGTTATGCCTAAGGGTAAGTTTATTTCTTACCTTAGGGCCAGGAAGCTAATCTCAAAAGGGTGTATCTATCACATTGTCCGAGTGAAAGATGATAATATTAAGCCCCTATCTATTGAGTCGGTCCCAATTGTCAACGAGTTTCCTGATGTCTTTCCCGAGGATCTGCCTGGAGTCCCTCTTGATAGGGAGATCGACTTTGGGATTGATGTTCTTCCTGATACCCAGCCTATCTCAATCCCTCTATATAGAATGGCTCCGGATGAGTTGGAAGAGTTGAAAGAGCAGTTAAAGGACTTGTTAGACAAGGGATTCATTAGGCCGAGTGTCTCACCATGGGGTGCTCCCGTCCTATTTGTGCGGAAGAAAGATGAGTCCCTTAGAATGTGCATTGATTACGGGCAGCTAAACAAGGTTACCATAAAGAATAAGTACCCTCTCCCCAGAATAGATGACTTATTCGACTAACTTCAGGGTGCCACTTATTTCTCAAAGATAGACCTAAGATCGGGCTACCACCAGTTGAAAGTAAGGGAGTGCGATATTCCAAAGACAGCATTTCGGACCCGTTATGGCCACTTTGAATTTTCTATCATGTCCTTTGGATTGACTAATGCCCCCGCAACTTTTATGGATCTCATGAACCGGGTATTTAAACCATATCTTGATATGTTTGTGATTGTATTCATAGATGATATTCTGGTCTACTCCAAGAATGAGGAGGAGCACGCCCATCATCTTAGAGTCATCTTTCAAACTTTGAGAGAGCAGGTATTATATGCAAAGTTCTCCAAATGTGAATTTTGGCTTGCATCAGTGGCTTTCTTAGGCCACATTGTATCTAGAGATGGTATTTAGGTTGACGCTTAGAAAATTGAGGCAGTGAAGAATTGGCCTAGACCCACATCCCCGACAGAGATAATAAGCTTCTTGGGTTTGGCCGGCTACTATCGAAGGTTTGTAGAGGGATTCTCATCCATATCATCACCATTGACTAAGCTGACCCAAAAGAAGGCTAAGTTCCAATGGTCCGATGCTTGTGAGGAGAGTTTCCAAAAACTAAAGGCTAAGCTAACCACTGCTCCTGTTCTAACTTTTCCCGATGGAACAGAGGGCTTTGTTGTCTACTGTGATGCATCCAGAATTGGTTTGGGTTGTGTGTTGATGCAATAGGGGAAAGTGATAGCCTATGCTTCAAGACAGCTTAAGATTTATGAGAGGAATTACCCAACTCATGACCTTGAACTGGCAGCTGTGGTATTCACGCTTAAATTCTGGCGCCACTACTTATATGGAGTGCATGTTGATGTATTCACCGATCACAAGAGCTTATAATATGTTTTCAACCAGAAAGAACTCAATCTGAGGCAAAGGAGATGGCTCGAGCTACTCAAGGACTACGACATGAGCATCTTCTACCATCCAGGTAAAGTTAATGTTGTTGCTGATGCTCTTAGCAGGTTGTCTATGGGTAGAACTACCCATGTAGAGGAGAGAAGAAGGGAATTGGCGAAGGAGGTACATAGATTAGCCCAATTGGGAGTTCGTCTGGAAGAGAACAACGAAGGCGGAGTTACTGTTCAGGATGGGTCTACATCCTCACTTGTGGCAGAGGTAAAGGAGAAACAAGATCGAGATCCTGTCCACCTTCGGTTGAAGGAAGTTGTTCACAAACAAGGGGTGATGGTTTTTACCAAAGGGGGAGATGGTGTGTTGAGGTACCAAAATAGATTGTGTGTGCCTGATGTCGATGATGTTCGAGAGAGGATTTCGGCTGAAGCGCATAGTTCTAGATACTCTATTCATCTGGGCTCTACAAAAATGTACCATGACTTGAGGGAAATCTATTGGTGGAGTGGGATGAAGAGGGATATTGCAGAATTTGTTTCCAAGTGCCCGAATTGCCAACAGGTGAAGGTTGAGCATCAAAGGCCATGTGGTTTAGCCCAAAACATAGAAATTCCGGAATGGAAGTGGGAGATGATCAACATGGACTTTGTTATAGGGTTGCCGAAGTCCCGGAAGCAACATGATTCGATCTGGGTGATTGTGGATAGAATAACGAAATCAGCTTACTTCTTGGAGGTTAAGACTACTGACACCGCAAAAGATTATGCAAAGTTGTACATTCAAGAGATCGTTAGACTGTATGGGATTCCCTTGTCTATCATCTCAGACAGAGGAGCTCAATTCACTTCCCAATTCTGGAAATCCTTTCAGAAGGGACTGGGTTCAAAGGTGAACCTTAGTACGGCCTTTTATCCCCAGACGGATGGCCAAGCGGAGCGCACCATTCAGACGTTAGAGGATATGTTCAGAGCTTGTGTGTTGGACTTCAAAGGAAATTGGGACGATCACTTACCTCTCATAGAGTTTGCATATAATAATAGCTATCATGCAAGCATTCAAATGGCTCCTTATGAAGCTTTGTATGGAAGGAGGTGTAGATCACCAATTGGATGGTTTGAAGTTGGTGAGGTTGAGTTGATTAGGCCTGACTTTGTTCACCAAGCCATGGAAAAGGTGAGAGTTATCCAAGATAGGCTAAAGACAGCCCAAAGCCGCAAAAAATCTTACACCGATGTGAGGAGGAGAGACTTAGAGTTTGAAGTGGGTGACTGGGTATACTTGAAAGTGTCACCCATGAAGGGAGTCATGAGGTTCGGGAGGAAAAGGAAGCTTAGTCCCCGATATATCGGTCCTTACCAAATTTCGAGGCAGATAGGGAGTGTTGCCTATGAATTGGAGTTACCCTCAGAGCTATCCTCTATTCATCCAGTATTCCACGTTTCGATGTTGAAAAAGTTCTTAGGCGATCCCTCATTGGTAGTCCCTATTGATAGTATTGGAGTTAAGGATAACTTATCCTATGAAGAGGTTCTGGTCCAAATTCTTGATCGCCAAATTTGCAAATTGAGAAACAAAGAGGTCGCCTCAGTCAAGGTCCTTTGGAGAAACCAATTTGTTGAGGAAACCATATGGGAAGCGGAGGAATCTATGAAATCTAAATATCCACATCAATTCGTGCCTACCGACGAGCATGTTGAAGGTAATTCCCATTTCCTTGACTTGAATTCATTTGTGCATTTTGAGTCTTGATTGATAATTGTTTAAGAATTTGATTGATTGAATGACTAGATTCTTAGTTGTGATTTGCGCCTCGAGTCCATTCTTGGTTACACGTCATTCGAGGACGAATGATCCCAAGGGGGAGATAATGTAACACCTCTCAAAATTTTTCCCTAAGATTCGGACCTTTCTTGTATTCGGGTAGGGTCAAACTCGAGTATTGTGGAGCATTTGCATGAGTAAGAGGAGTCCTTGAGAAATTGAGCAGCGTTAGAGGTGATGTGGGGTCATGAAGGACCCCTAAGACCAAATCAATCCAAAAGATTCGTCGTGGCAAAGTTTGAGGAGGAGTTCGCATGAGGGGTTGACTTCTAACGACCCTATCTTTTGAAATATGATGATCTGGGTAGCCCACGACCTATTAAATTAAAGGTCGTCGAGTCTTCTTTCCAACGCCACCAAGAATGTAATTTTTGGAGTTCGGAGTCGAAAGATATGACGTTCCTAAGATGAACTAGCACAACAGAGATTTTCAGACCTGGGTTGCAATTGCTGGAAAACTAGGCTTGGCGCCGCAGTGGTTTGGTTAAGAAGACTCGATGACCTTTGATTTAATAGATCATGGGCCATCTAGATCGTCATCTATCAAAAGATAGGGTCGTTAGAAGTCAACCCCTCAAGCGAACTCCTCCTCAAACTTAGTCATGACGAATCTTTGGGTTAAAATTTGGTCTTAGGGGTCCTTCATGACCCCACATCACCTCTAATGCTGCAACATTTCTCAACAACTCATTTTACTCATGTGAAGGCTCCACAATACTCGAGTCCGACCCTACCCGAATACAAGAAGGGTTCGAATCTTAGGGAAATTTTTTGGGGGGTGTTACATTATCTCCCCCTTGGGATCATTCGTCCTCGAATGACGAGAAATAAAGAATAGAATCGGGGTGCAAATCACAATCAAAACTCAGTCATTCAATCAATCAAATTCTCAGTCAATTATTAATTAGGACTCAAAATGCACAAATGAATTCAATGTCAAGGAAAGGGACATTACCTTCGACATCCTCCTCGGTAGGCACGAATAGATGTGGATATTTAGATTTCATAGCTTCCTCCGCTTCCCATGTGGCTTCCTCAACAAATTGATTCCTCCACAGGACTTTGACTGAGGTGACCTCTTTGTTCCTCAATTTGCGAATTTAGCGATCAAGAATTTGGACCGGAACTTCTTTATAGGATAAGCTATCCTTAATTCCAAAGCTATCAATAGAGACTACCAACGAGGGATCGCCCAAGCACTTTTTCAACATCGAAATGTGGAACACCGGATGAATAGAAGCTAGCTCTGAGGGTAACTCCAACTCATAAGCAACACTCCCAATCCGCCTCAAAATTTGGTACGGACCAATATATTGAGGACTAAGTTTCCCCTTCTTTCCAAACCTCATGACACCCTTCATGGGTGACACTTTCAAAATACACCCAATCACCCACCTCAAACTCTAAGTCTCTCCTTCTTACATAGGTGTAAGATTTTTGGCGGCTTTGGGCTGTCTTTAGCCTCTCTCGAATAACTCGCACCTTCTCCATGGCTTGATGAACAAAATTGGGCCTAATCAACTCGGCTTCACCAACTTCAAACCACCCAATGGGCGATCTACACCTCCTCCCATACAAGGCTTCATAAGGAGCCATTTGAATGCTTGCATGATAGCTATTGTTATATGCAAACTCTATGAGAGGCAAGTGATCATCCCAATTTCCTTTGAAGTCAAGCACACATGCCCTCAACATATCTTCCAATGTCTGAATGGTGCGCTCTGCTTGGCCATCTGTCTAGGGATGGAAGGCTGTACTCAAGCTCACCTTCGAACCCAGTCCCTTCTGAAAGGATTTCCAAAATTGGGAAGTGAATTGAGCTCCTCTGTCTGAGATGATAGACAAAGGGACCCCATGCAATCTGACGATTTCCTGTATGTACAACCTTGTATAATCCTCTGCGGTGTCAATAGTCTTAACCGCCAAAAAGTGAGCCGATTTCGTCATTCTATCCATAATCACCCAAATCAAATCATGTTGCTTTCGAGACCTCGGTAGACCTGTAATAAAGTCCATGTTGATCATTTCCCACTTCCATTCTGGAATTTCTATATTTTGAGCTAAACCACATGGCCTTTGATGCTCAACCTTCACCTATTGGCAATTCGGGCACTTGGAAACAAATTCTGCAATATCCCTCTTCATCCCACTCCACCAATAGATTTCCCTCAAATCATGATACATTTTCGTGGAGCCTAGATGAATGGAGTACCTGGAACTATGCGCTTCGGCCATAATCCTCTCTCGAACATCATCGACATCCGGCATACACAATGTATTTTGGTACCTCAACACACCATCTCCCCCTTGGATAAAAACCATTACCTCTTGTTTGTGAACAACTCCCTTCAATTGGAGAAGGACGGGATCTTGGTCTTGCTTCTCCTTTACCTCTGCCACAAGTGAGGACGTAGACCCATCCTGAATAGTAACTCCGCCTTCATTGTTCTCTTCCAGATGAGCTCCCAATCGGTTTAATCTGTGTACCTCCTTCGCCAATTCTCTCCTTCCTTCCTCCACGTGGGCAGTGCTACCCATAGACAATCTGCTAAGAGCATCAACAACAACATTAGCTTTACCTGGATGGTAGAAGATGCTCATATCATAGTCCTTGAGTAGCTCAAGCCATCTCCTTTGCCTCAGGTTGAGTTCCTTCAATCTCCCTATCCGGAGGGACTCCAGGCAGATCTTCAGGAAAGATATCCGAAAACTAGTTGACAATCGGAACCGACTCAAGGGATGGAGACTCAATATTGTCATCTTTCACTCGGACAAGGTGATAAATACACTCTTTTGAGATTAGCTCCTTGGCCCTAAGGTATGAAATAAACTTACCCTTAGGCGCAACAGGACTACCCTTCCACTCTATGACAGCCTCATTCAAGAATTTGAACGTGACAATCTGAGTTCTACAATCAATAGGGGCATAACAGATATAGAGCCAGTCCATGCCAAGGATCACATCAAAATCAACCATGTTCAACTCAACTAGGTCGGCCAAGATATCCCTGTGATAAATGGACATAGTGCAATCTCTATAGACTCTCTCAGCTAAGACAGAATCACCGACAGGAGTGGCCACACTAAAAGGCTCAAAAAGACGTTCATGAATTTTATTGAATTTACTAGCCACATAAGGAGTCACAAAAGATAGGGTGGCACCCGGATCCATCAATACATAACAATCAAAAGAAGAGACTCGAATCATACCCGTCACGACGTTTGGAGAGTTCTCCTGATCTTGGCGACTACCCATGGCATATAGGCGGTTTGTACCTCCACTCGTACCTGAAGTAGCGCCCCTCTGATTACCCCTAGCTGGCGGTGCGGTGGTAGAGAACTGGGCTCTGTTCCCCTATGCTGGACACTCCTTCTGGAAATGGTCTATTTGGCCGTATTTATAACAACCAACCTTCCCCTCTCTGCACTCTCCCAAGTGGAGTTTCCCACACTTAACACATGGTGACTTCCCTTGTGCACCTTGACCCATGCTAGCTTGGGATTGAGAACCCTAGGGTCTGAAATTCTGGCGACCTTGTCCCTGCCGATCATACCTATTCTGCGGCATCGGTGCACTGGCGGTAGATGAGGCATAGTTGGAAGGCCTCTTCTGGAAGAAGAACCTGTTGCCCTTGTTTTGCCTCTGCTCATTCTCATGCCCAGCTGATCTTGCCTTCTTTCTCAGATGCTCCTCTCTGTCCTTTCTCTTCTCCTCCTCCACCTGTTGGGCGTACACCATTAACCTTGAAATATCCATATCGGAGATTAACAACGCCGCTTTGCATTCCTTCTTCACATGTCTCTCCAAACCGGAGACAAATTTCCTCATCTTTGACCTCATATCTGGGGTCATTTCGGAAGCATACCTGGACAGCTGGATGAACTTCAGGCCGTTCTCCTTAACAGTCATAACCTCCCGCTTTAGATTCACAAATTCCTCCACTTTCGCTTCCCTCAATTCTCGGGGAAAGAAGTGGTCAAGAAAGGCTCCCTCAAATTCATCCCACCTAGCAGGTTCGGCATCCTCGCCCCTACCTTATTCCCATTGGTTATACCAAATGTTTGCCACATCTTTGAGTTGATAAGACACCAACTCAACCCCCTCAATTTCCGTAGCATGCATAGATTTTAGAATTTTCCACATCTCATCAATAAAGTTTTGGGGATCTTCATCAACCTTAGAACCCATGAATGCCAGCGGATTCATCCTCAGAAAGTCTCTAATTCTAGTGGCAGCAGATGTCTCTTGGGAACTAGAGCTAAGAGTCGGCGAACTCTGATTACCACTTCGGGCAGCTATTAAGTGCGTGAGCATTACAATCGCCCCACGAAATTATGCCTCTGATGTGGGTGCAGGTGGAGTAGCAGGCACTTGGGGTGCCTCCGTATACCTCGCAGGTCGGCCCCTAGCCCTTGCTGGACGTACCTCTGCTTGGGGCATCTCGGCGTTATCAACATTTCTCTTGCTAGCAGTACGTTTAGGAGGCATTATCTGTAACGTACAAATGCACGAATTAAAAAGGAGTTTTATAGAGTTTAACTCTATCGCACGAAGTTAGAGTATGAAAGAAGTGAAACAATTCCTAATGTCTTATAGCCTCCTGATTATAAGTGTGGTGCACAACACACCCATAAGCAAGACCCTACTAGACACGGCTTCATAGACTCCCTAGGACACTTGAACTCTAGGCTCTGATACCATGTTTGTCATGCCTCGGGAGGGTACCCTAGGCGTGGCTGGCACTCGAAGGCCATTTCTGACCTCCGAGCGAACCACCTGGTCCAGTCACACATTTAATCAATCACATTCTCTTAGCGGAAAACTCAATTAAAGAAATACTATTCATATATAGGGGCCGAAGGCCAAACATTTACAACCCAACAAGACAATAAAATAAGACTCCTCAAAATAACAGTTTGACCTCTCCACACTCCAGTCTATGAAGCCTCTATCAAAGTCTGAAAGGTGCCAATGACAAGTCCATGGCTACCAACAATCAAAATAAGAGAAACGACAACAGACTGTCCAAGAAAGCTCAACATCCCCCGGAAACTAGGAGGACTCACCAACTAGCTGGGAGTGTATGTGGATCTTCAACGGAGCGCCGGTTGATGATCTCTAGTACCTGTCTCTGCATTATGAAATGATGCAGGCCAAAAAACGTCAGTACATGGAATGTACGAGTATGTAAAATGGCCGAATACAATGAACATCAAGGAAGAATCAAATCAACTCGGAAGCTCAACTCAAGAGGAATACCAACTCAATCAAATGTCCTAAGTCTAAACAAGAATATGATTTAGACGGGACCAATCACATACAATTCAACTCAATCTGACTCAGAGTACTATCAAGACCTATTTAAGAGTTTCTCTTAACCGACAACCATCACTTATGAGCCAGTGAAAGTACAACAAACCGACGTTGTTGCCGCATCTGTTCATACTTTGCCAGGGTATGAACGAATCAACCAATCATGGATCCAATCCAACCAGGTCCTATAATGTCAGGACAAATCTCTCGGGGAAGCATCCGACTTGACGGTTCCATCCCTCCTATGTTTGGCGACGCAGTTATTGGGTTCGAGTATGGACTATACTCTTGCCCAATTCGGTGCTCGATACTCCTCCCAAGACTCAATGCTCATAAAACTCCATCCAATCAACTCAATCAAATCATATCGACAAGTCTCATTACAACCTCGTCAACTCATCAACTCTATCACAATCAATCTCTTCCAATCATACTATCTGATCAATCTCAATCACATCTTCAAGAGAAATTTAAATGCATATATATAGCATCATCTAGATATAATCAATCATTTCTTCCATCCATTTGAGAAACCTTTGAGGCTTATCACAATTTCAAGACTTTAAATTGACATTTTATAATAAGCAATATTTTTAAGAAAATAACATCCTTTATCATAATCTACATAGTTAAGAAGATTAATAAAACATATTCAACAACTCGTTTCTTCATCAACTCATACTCACATAAGGGCTCATTTTAGGAACCTCTTATCTCAACAACATTGACACATATAGAATCAAATAAATAGGGGACAAAACTCATTCAACCATAAACCATACCAAGGAACTCCATTTTTTATGAACATCTAACCTCAAGCAAGAGTAGGGCACATGGGTGGACTTAACCCATGTTTTGGATAGCCTTACATACCTTAATGGAGACTTGAAGAAAACCTTGGTGTTGGGTCTTCAATGGAGAACTCAAATCTTGAAGCTCTTGGACTCTTCTTGTTGGAAATGGAGAAGAAGAAGAAGAGAGAGAGAGAGAGAAGCTCCGAGGGCTTTTAGAGAGAGAGTGAGGGATTGAAAATGATCCCAAAATGTGTTAGGGTTGATACATATATAATTTGGGGAAATTCCTAAATTACCCCTTCTCAAAAGTTCTGAAAATAGGCAAAAATGCACCTGGCGCGATAGTGGCGCATCGCTCCATTGCAGCGCCAGGCCGATTACGCCTAAAAACCTGCACACCTCGTAGTGGCGCGCCGCGCCAAGGAAAAAACTACTGAGGCATATTTCTGGCGCGATAGTGGCGCGTTGCGCCCTTATAGCGCCAAGGCCAAAGTTTCTGGGTTTTGGAAATTTGGCCTGAAAAACCCTGCACAACTTTTAGTGGCGCGTCGCGCCAAGGACCTAACTACTGAGGCATGTTTCTGGCGCGATAGTGGCGCGTCGCGCCCTTACAGCGCCAAGGTCATTTCCCCAGCAGTTGCAACCTAGGCCAAAATGAAATTCCTACCGCGCTAGTTCGTCTTAGGAGCGTTATATCTTTCAACTCCGAACTCGAAAATTCGCATTCTTGGTGGCGTTGGAAAGAAGACTCGACGAACTTTGATTTAATAGATCGTGGGCCACCCAGATCGTCATCTATCAAATGATAGGGTCGTTAGAAGTCAACCCCTCAAGTGAACTCCTCCTCAAACTTAGTCACGACGAATCTTTGGGTTAAAATTTGGTCCTAGGGGTCCTTCATGACCCCACATCACCTCTAATGCTGTAACATTTCTCAACAACTCGTCTTACTCATGCAAAGGCTCCACAATACTTGAGTCCGACCCTACCCGAATACAAGAAGGGTCCAAATCTTAGGGAAAAAATTTGAGGGGTGTTACAACTATCGCGCCAGGAGTATTTTTGCCTATTTTCAGAACTTTTGAGAAGGGGAAATTTAGGAACTTACCCAAATTATATATGTATCACCCTAGACCATTTTGAGATCATATTTTTCAGCCTCTCTCTCTCTCTCTCTAAAAAGCCCTAGGAGTTTTCCTCTCTCTCTGTGCTTCTTCTTCTCTATTTCCAACAAGAAGAGTTCCAAGAGCTTCAAGATTTGAGTCCTCCATTGAAGACCCAACATCAAGGTTTTCTTCAAGTCTTCACTAAGGTATGTAAGGCTATCCAAAATATGGGTTGAGTCCACCCATGTGCCCTACTCTTGCTTTGAGGTTAGATGTCCATGGAAATGGAGTTTCTTGGTATGGTTTATGTTTGAATGAGTTTTGTCCCCTATTTATTTGATGCTATATGTGTTGATGTTGTTGAGCTAAGAAGCTCCTAAAACCTTCATGTTAGTATGATTTGATGGAGATGACTTGTTATTATGTTTTGTTGATCTCTTTAGCCATGTGATTATGTTGCTCAAGTCAATTTCCTTAAATGTGTTATTCTACTTGAATTGTTGAGCTAAAGTCATAGAGTTGTGATGAGTCTTGAGGAGATGTCATAAATGCTTATTTAAATGAGGCTTGATTGAGTTAATTGGAGGATAGAATTGAAGAGTGGACGAGGTCCTAAATGGAACTTGCCATTATGACTTAATTGAGTTGAAATGAGAATAAAGTTGATGAGTTGGCAATGTCTCACATGAAACTAGTCGTGAGGGCTTGTTTGAGATGATTGGAGAGAGTCTTATGAGCATGGATTCATGGGAGGAGTATCGAGCACCGAAGCGGGTAAGAGTATAGTCCATACTCGAACCCCAGAAACTACGCTGCCAACATAGGTAGGGATCGAACTGTTAAAGTCGGATACTTCCCATGGGATCGAACCGTTAAAGTTGGATGTTTCCCATTTTATTGTCCTGAAATGATAGGACTTGACTAATCGATGACATCAATGATTAGGGAGGCGTTCATGCCCCGGCAAGGTATGGACGGACGTGGCAACAACGTCTGATTGTTATACTATCACCGGCTCATAGGTGATGGTTGTCGGATAAGAGAAACTTCCATTTAGGTCTTGATAGTGCTCTGAGTCAGTTGAGTTGAGTGGCTTATGAGTTAGTCCCGTCTAAACTATTCTTGTTAGACTTAGGACACTTGAGTGAGTTGTTATGTATGTATGAGTTGAGACCCTGAGTTGATGTTGATGTTTTCTTGATATTTGTTTCATCCGGCCATTTTACATACTCGTACATTCCATGTACTGACACCATTTGGCCTGCATCGTTTCATGATGCAGAGACAGGTACTAGAGATCATCAACCGGCTCTCCGTTGAAGATCCATATACACTCCCAGCTAGTTGGTGAGTCCTCCTAGTTTCCGGAGGATCTTGATCTCCTTGCATAGTTTCGTTTTGTCTTTGTATTTTGATTGTTGGTAGCCATGGGATTGTCATTGGCACCTTCCAGACTTTGGTAGAGGCTTCATAGACTAGAGTGTGGGGAGGTTAAACTGTTATTTTGAGGAGTCCTATTATACTTATTTTGTTGAGTTAAACATGTTTGGCCTTCGGCCCCCATATTGTAAATAGCATGTTATAATTGAACCTTCCTTTGAGCGTACATGACTTAATGATGGAATGATTGAGTTAGGTGGTTCGCTTGAAGGTCAGAAATGGCTTTTAAGTGCCGATCACGTCTAGAGTACCCTCTTGGGGCGTGACACCAGCAATGGTTTTCGAGTGCCGACCACGTCTAGGGTATCCTCCCAGGGTGTGACATGATTATAATGTGGGCATCTCTAAATTCTATCCAAATTCTAAGTAATTAAAGAAAAGAGAAAACTCCCAAAAGAAAACAAAAATAGTACTATAAAAAGGCATTTTATCTACCCTATTTATTAACCCATTGGCCCCTTTTTAAAATATAGCACATTGGCATTTTCTTCAAGGTCCTTAAATAGTGAAAATGACTCGAAACAGAAATAATGCCTGGCATATAGTTCCATGGTCCCAATTATAGTTTTAATTCTCAATAAAGTTATTGGATGTCATCCTCAATAAGTCCTTTTAAAATTATACTTCTTAACCAAAACATCGTACCCACTCCTCCTTAGTGGGTAGAATCATAGTGGCATGTCGGGAAAGCTGATAAAATCTGGCCTCATACTCTGTAATTATCATGTGGACCTGCTTCAACCAAGTAAACTGATCTCGAAGTCGGTCCCTAACACTCCTAGGGATGTATCGAGTCAGGTAAGCCTCTGAGAACTGGGTCCATATCAATAGTGGTGACCCAGCTGGCCTGACTGCAAATAAGAGCGCCATCACTGTCGGGCTGCCCCTCTGAACTGGTGAGCAGTGAAGTCGTCACCTCTTAACTCCACAAGACCCAAGGAATGGAGCTGCTCCTGATAGGTAGTCAAGAACTCCGTGGCATCCTCGCCAATGGCTTTACAAAATATCGAGGCCGACAACCTCTGAAATACCCCTAACATCTTCTGATTATGAAATGATATCACACCCTCCGAAACTACTGGCGGGGGTGCAATAACTGGTGGAGGCAGCTGAACCTCAGGTGCTGGCTGGGCGGGCAGATCCCGCGGTGCAATTATGCCTGCTACTGGGGTTGGGGCTTGTGGTACAACCCCAATAGCTGTGCGGACCTACGCAATCGAAAGCAGTGCTGGGGTCATAACTAGAGCAGTTGGGAATGTGTTGCTAGTGGTGGTCCCTCTGGCTTAGGAGGAATAGGAGCGTCCTGATGCTCTTCTACTAGTTTCGGCTCTATCTCCGGTTCGGGAGCTGGTGCTGCTCCCCTACCTATCCCACGGGGCCGGCCTCTAGGCTTGCCAGGCCTTGGTGCGTCATCACGACCGGTGGTACCGCGCGTACGAACCATCCCTGCGAAAGAGTGGAACAAATGAGATTTCAGGAAATCAATAAGACACAACACTGCACAAAATGATACAACATAGAGAATGTTCCTAATAACATCCTGTAGCCTCCTGAAGATAAGTTACGGATATCTCCGCACCCATCTGCAAGACTCTACTAAACATTAGCTCTATACAAGTGAGACCAACGAACCTGGGGCTCTGATACCAACTTGTCACAACTCGATGTTCCTCAGGTCATGATGACACCTATTGTAAACCACCAGTAGGTAAGCCAACCCGTAAACCCAGAACGTCAAGTAATGGGTCAATATGTCTAATAAATTGGATAATAATAATATATATTAATGAAATTCATGCCTCGATATAGAGATTTATGATATGCCTTTTTGAGAAGGTTATAAGTTTTTATCATGTCAAACCTTGCAAGTGAATTTATAAATCCGACACATGAAATAAGTTAAGCAGTGCTCTAAAAAAATTAATCTTTAAGTTAAATTCATTAGCAATTTAATTTATTGATTAGTATCTGTAATCTTAACATGGGGAAGTACATAATTGTTTAATGGGAAATTTCAAAAATATAAATGGAGGAGTGCAATTATGACTTTTTAGTGGAATGATTTGTAATTTATTATGGTAAGAATAATTCAAATTAATTATTTTGAATTATTTCCATAATAAGGAGCCTCAATAATTAATTCCGTGGTCCCTATAGTGCCCATATTTAACTAGAACTCAGAATTCTATTTTCTTCTTGATGACCCAACAATGTTCTGGGTTTTGATAATGACAAAGGTGAACCAGGTTCATACACGTTGCAGGACATAAAGATTAAAACACAAAGCTACAGCAAAAAGGAAATAAAAATTCAACAGTAGCAAACAAGAAAAACGATATAATAAGGACTCTTATAATGAGGACTCCTAAAAGGAAAAGAATTAGGTGGACAAATAGTTTTCCAAATAGGACTCAATCAGGTTTATGCTTGCACACACTATAAAATGGAAGCTACGACATTAATTACAGCCGCTTCTTGGTCATCTGACATAGAGAGTTTTTCTGTTAAGCAAGAGGTAAAGCAGCAGTTTAAGAGCAAAACATTGAAGAAAGAAGAACTAGAGTTAAGTTTTCTTTCTCAAAGTTAATTCATGTGTTTAAAATCTACTTAGGAATATTATTGAGTTATAATTTTCTAAGGTAGAAAGTGAGGCTTGTAACAAGAAGTGTGTTTGACTTCTTGGAGAGTTTGAGTTGCGATTATAGTTAATCGTTAGAGTTTAAGTACTTGAATTAGCTTCTTGATTGTTAAGTTGTAATCTAAACTGTTCTTTGAAAGTTAGTGAAGTTTGGAGGAAAATCCTATGAGGTGTAGTTTGTGGTTTTTCTTCCCTTGAGTAAGGAAGTTTTCCACAATAAATTTTGTGCCTTGTCTTTACAGTTTTACTTTCGTATCACTATTCAAGAACCTGGTTCTTGAAATCGTTAGGTGGTCTAGGTTTCTTCACTTCTCCTTTTTTGGACTGGGAAAAGGTCCCTATAAATAGGGGTTCTCCTAACCTAAAAAAAAGAAAATGATAGAGGTAATGTTTTCTATGCGATATTTGCCCACCAAACTATTGAGAGAGTTCAGCTGTGAACTTGGGATCACTGTAGAAGAAGGTAGAACTGCAGTCTGATTTGGAGATTTGCTTGAAGGTATTTGCTCACACTTCAAGAGGTATTTATCGAATTAAATTTCAGAAAGTTTATGTGTTCTAGCATGCTTATATGTGTTGTAGCATAAACATATGTGTTATTTATTATTCATGTAAGCAGTATGATTCTAGTATGCTTCCGCTGTGCATATAGTGTTTCAACAATTGGCATCAAGAGCCTAGCTTCGATCTAAATAGATAACTTAAAAAGGATATACGTACGTGTGATTGCACTACATGTTTCGAATTTTACGTTTTCGGTCAAAGTGAGTGTCGTAGTAAATTCATTCAACGTTCATATTTCGTCTGACAGTAAAGTTGTCTATGACACCGGACTTAAGATTCCTCGTTTGTTTGGTTAAAGAAATCTTTGTTAAAAAGCCTTTGTTTTGGTGATTAGTAAAACAAAAGGAATTGAATGTTGTACATGTTGATGGCGGCAGCAACACAGTATTTAGTTTTAATGATTAAACTCAATTTTTTAATCAGAAAAAAACAAAAAGGAAGCTAAGTACTGCTTATTAGGGCTTTTCACCTTGATGATTTACATCACGATTTAAACCCCTTTCTTGTAATTTTTCTTTTTAAAAAAAATTAATTAGATGGTATTCACATGATAAATGTTGTGGTCATTCAATGTGTTTCCCTTGGTGGCTTAGCTTCCTCAAATAATTTGTTTTCTTATTTTGAATCATGACTTATCACGACCCAATTCCTCAGGTCATGATGACACCTACTATAACCCACCAGTAGGTAAGCCAACCCGTCAATTCGGAACTTCAAGTAATGGGTTTGAGGGCAGAAACTAAACAAGAGTGGCGAATTATAAAGATAGGCAGAAAGAATAAACAAAAGTAAACCAAAACATGATATAAACAACTAAAGATCCCTCCCAAAACCCGGAAGTCACAAGTATAGAGCTGCTACAAAATAAAAGATGAGTACAAGTTTTAAAAGTGGACCGAAAATATATACAATAATTGACTGGTCTCAAAAGGCAAAAGACGGGCCATCCATACTAAAGGAGACAGAAATGATCCAAAAACGCCAAGTGCTCACCCTAGTCTCCAAAGCTGACTGCAACAGGCTCGATCTATCCATGGTGTGGTGCTCGGTCCTGCATCACAAAAGTAGATGCAAAGTGTAGTATGAGTACCAAGACAATAGGGACCCAGTAGGCATCATAGGTCGATTGAGCAGAAAAGGTAAAAACAATATGAAAAAAAGGAATAGCCTAAATAAGAGTCACCATAAGCATCAAAAGGGGAAAAAGTACTACCTATGAGACTACAATGCATGAATTGAGAATTAAGATTAATAAATAGGATTCACTTTAGTGTTGTGTGTCTTAGCTAATGGAAAGACACACTGTATATCTTATGCTCATGAGATAATTATTAAAAGAAAAAAAATATCTAAATCAAGTTATTTTAATCTTTAACTATGCCTAAAACGATTAGTTTCAAATTTGGTCATAGTTTAGGTGGTCATGAATTTTATGATCTCTTATTGACTTGAAATTTGATGGTTTCATCGAAAATTGTTTAGATGATTTTAGGTAGTTTGTCAAATTAAAATTTGATTTGAATTTGATAAAATCATTCTTTATGTCAGTTATGTTTATATTAAATATGAAACATGATTACACATGGTGATTTAACATGAATTGATATGTGATAAGAATGTAGATCATATTATTTTAATTCCTAAAAATGTTTAAATCACTTGAATTTGAATTTGAATTTGGTCATAGCTTTGGAAATAAAGTTTTTTAGACTCCAATTGACCTGAAATTTGGTAAGTTCATTGGAAACAATCTAGTAAGAAATACTCACTGCTATGCGTTTATGGTTCTTGAGGTCGTTAAGATGAATTTTAAGTTGTTCTTTTGGATTAAAATGTGAGTTAGTATGAAAACAATCCTTTATATCGATTTTATTTATGTTAAATGTGGTATATGAATACACATGATAATTTAACATGAATTGATATATGATAAGGATATAGATTTGATTATTTTTCCTTAAATTGTTTGAATCTGAATTTGATCATAGCTTTGGAGATAAATATCTTTTTTACTCAGATTGATTTGAAATTCGGTAAGTTCATAAGAAATGATCAAATTAAAAATACTCACTATTATGTGGTGATTTGGCAATTTGAGATCATTTAGATGATGTTTTGGATATTTTTTTGTATCTTAAAAATTAATTTTAATGAAAAATTACTCGACTATGATATAGTGGTGATAGAGATTATTCTCTATGGTCTTCATGACTAATTTTCAGCGTTCATGTGTGGGCTTTAGACCTTCCTCCATATCGGATGAAAGTAATACAAGTCGCTAGATTTAATCTCTAGTTTTGATAATCTGTATTGACTCTCCCTATTTGAATAATATATGATTGGATCAATGAATCTAGGGATAATGATATTCACCTGGCTTAAATTTTAACAATATACTCTTCACCTGAGTTAGCTATTGTTCTAAATTTATTGGAGTGAATATCTGACATCACATATGTATGTTGCATTAGTAGTTAGTTTTCATCAAAATTTATCCTTCAAGATGCATGGATATATATGAGGTGTATTTTGAATTTTAATATTCAATGAATACATAGACATGTTGATTTTCATCAAAATTTATTGGAGTGAATATTTGACATCACATATGTATGTTGCATGAGTAGTTAGTTTTCATCAAAATTTATCGTTCAAGATGCATGGATATATATGAGGTGTATTTTGAATTTTAATATTCAATGAATACTAGTTCGTATTAGTATGTGATTACACTTTCTGACTACTGAAACGAATTCAATGATCCTGCAAACTAAGTGTTTGATTAAATTCTTCAGGCTATATCAACACCGAGCCCAAAAATTGAATTCATGTTATAGAAGAAAGATTTTTCATTCCTTAGCCAGAAACATATATGGCCATGAAAGAGGAATTAAGTAAAACAGAATTAACTAGGAGATAAGAGTCGTGGAAATGCTTGTTTCGAACGACAAGCAACTCTAGATTCAAGGGCTCTTGATATAGTCGAATGCGAGAAAGGGTGGTTTATACCAATACTAATGTGTACGATATGAATTTGTGCTTATGTCCTATAAAGTTCTTTACTTTCTTCTCTCATCTGCTGTGAGATTTATCTGAAATATCATATATATATTCATACACCTTCTGCAAAAGTTTGTTAATCTAGAAGTTTGCACTACGATAAACAAAATCTTTTTCCTCCGCAAATCAATGAAAAAATTATATTGTAAAACATGATTTTCTCAGCGAACTAGCTTAATGATAAAAAACGCATGTTGAAAAACAAATTCTCATTAAAATACTGAAAATAACCACTAAACGTTTTTTCTGAGTGACCCGCCTTAGTCAGTCCGCGCTCCCTACGTTAAAATTTCTAATTAATTAAACATGCTTACATACACGTGACATCGTCACTAACTACTCGAGCTTATAAGTAAAGTTTGACTCAAGGCTCGTGCATGCCATGGTTTCCACACGCATTGCGTATTACAAACTTAATACATTTTTAATGTAAATAAACATTGTCCATGGAATTACACAACTACTCTATTACTTGTTATTTTAAGAAATAAAATTAATTTATTTCACTTGTTAATTATTCTTAATGTTTACAGAAAAAGTTGAGCATTCCATCAACAATTGCAAGAATTCTAAAGTACATACCAGAGTTAGTGGAAAGATTGATTCAAAAGAAAGAAGAATTTATATCAACAACTATTTACAGTAGAGAAAATTCAGTTGATTTAAACAAGCAAAAAAGAAGAGGAGGAATTGAGAATTCTTCATTAGTAATTTCACCAAGTAAATTAGGTGATAAAGAAATAGTGGTTCAAATATCAACTTTGAAGAACAATAAATGTTCCATTGGTGAGGCTATTTCAGTATTAGAAGATGAAGGAATTGTTCTTCTAAATGCAACTTCTTTTGGAACTTTTGAAGATAGGGTATTCTATACCTTGCATATTCAGGTATTATTAAATATCCTTTTATTTGTTTCTATTGCTTAAATTCCATCTGTTGCTTGGATCCTGCAAAAATGTTGTCGGATGTGTTTCGCAGTGCGACGACTTTTTTGGAGGATTCGAGTAACACAATCTTAGGTATGGTTGATTTAGAGAATAGGGAAAAAAGAAAAGAAAATGAATAGAGGATTAAGAGAGATGTCAGAAATAATTTCTCTATCTCTACGAGGTAGGGGTAAGATCTGCGTACACTCTACCTTCTTCATACCTCACTGATGAGATTACACTCGATATATTTCTTTTTGTTTATATATAGTCTTTTTCCTTATTTTGTGTTTTTTTTTAAAATTGTTTTGGTCAACAGGTTAAAGGAACAACGGTAGTTGAGGTTGGCATGTTACGAGACAAGCTCTCATCTTATTTTGAGAATGAAGAAAACCTATTATTACAATGAATTTCTAGATTTATGTTTATTGAAAAACATTGTAATTACACTTTTCTTTTCTTTTTTCCCATCTGTTTCCTCTAGGACAAGACCCAAGAGCAATACAAAAATGTAAATGTCATTTTATTTACCCTGTTATTGTGATCACCATTTCCGCAAATCTAGGTCGATCAATTAGTTTTGTAGTCCTTTATGAATTCGTTTTTAGTTCTGTGTCAGAAAGCGTGAAAACAAGCAGCAATGGGTGAAACCCATCTTTGACGCATCAAATTATCCTTTTTTCTTATAGGGAGTTCTATGATTTGGTCCATATCTTTTGACTGCTATAGCGAGATGATGTTATATAATATAACATACTATGAAAGTCGGTTCCAAAGAATAGACCGTTATAGTGATATGTTGTTATAGAGAATGACTGTTATAAAGAGATTTGACTGTACTTTAAAAATTTAAATTAACCGCTGTTTCTGAAAAACAGTTTGAGGTAGGGAAGTACCTTAGGTAGCACTGACAAATCTGCAAATCAATGGACTAATTAACGCCATGAAGTCATAACAATCAGTCAAAGACAGAACAATTAATATTCAACAAGCAATGAGCTCTAGCAATTGTAAAGCATCACTCTTTTGGCTTTTACATTAGAGCTTAGCACATAGAAAAACCAAAGACAACAGGACAGTCGCACTCGCACATGAGGATAGTGAATTAACTGGCCGCCCCACACTAACAGATTCAAAACAATTTGTACTCTGAAAAAAAAGCAGAGTACACAACACTAGTAGCCTAGAAGGCAAAAACTACGCCAACATAAAACACTAGTATCGACCTTGAGACATTTTATAGTATATCACACTGTACCACTGATATACAAAACTATGTTTTTAAGTACACAACACTAGCGGTCTGAACAAAAAGTCAAATTATATCATACTTCCCCAGGCCAGTACGAGCTCAACAATCTTCTTGCTATCCCTCCGACATCAGGGTCATCCCTCTGACTCTTGATCCTAGCAAGCCCGCCGTTCTCGGTGACCATCTGTGTGTAGATGTTCACACCATCTACCTTATGAGCCTCTCCAACCCTTAGAATACTGCGGAGCCCATGGAAACAAGAGGCTCTTCTAGTGTAACCTTCACACAGAAGGCCCCGAGAAAGTACTGCAATTGAACCATGATCTACCAAGTGTCTGAGCAATACCGAATAAACATATTTGAGACCTTCCAAATCAGATTAGTAAAACACACTAACCATATCCTAGAATTAACACTAATGCCCAACATGAACATTTCAATCAAGGACGAAAATTGGCTTCTAATTTCCCTAGAAGTCATGATCACAACATTAAAGATAGCTACTTGTAGTAGCACAGTTTACAATAAATCTCAATAAGCGGATATACCAACAGGGAACAAGCCAAGTATTGGTATACATACATATTGTTAAATCTTGAGCCAATTATTTTAATAAAATATGCAGTGCAACTTCACAATGATACAACACACGTGCACACAAATATTTATATAACTATATACACACAAGAGGACATTAGACAGACATACACATATATAAGGAAACTACAGCACACTTATGAAGAATCTCAAAAAGAAGATTGTACCTAATCTGCTCGTGAGATCCTCTCCTGGCAGCAATTGAGATGGCGTACATAGCCTCATTTTTGGTATCACCAACCTCTTGGTTAATTGAAATTTGAATAATAGGAGGGAAGATAGCTGCATCAACCATTCTCTGTTTCATAGAATAAGGTTAGTTAATAACATTCATATAGAATGTCTCGAAGAATATTCTACAAAAACATTGCACATGTCAGGAAATGAACCTGGATTTGACTGCTCCGGTAATTCACTATATTTGCGATGGCACGACAAACATACTTCAGATGGAAAGGTCGGTTCTCATGATTGATTAGAATTTCTGAAAAACGTTGAAGAACTTGGTTTCCATGTAGAACCTAGAAAACATTTAAAGGGTTCACTTTAATTCCTCATGATGAAGTAGACTTTTCATTCACAAAATAACAGACCACACATTGCTAATTTTCTCATCCTTCTTTAATACGTACAAACAAGTTTCGGTACGTGCAACAAGGTCCTTAGTTAAGAGGTGAAAAGACGTAATTACATTGAGATCATACATTATTTTCAGTTAACCACATTCATAGTACTATAGTAGTAATAATTTATTATTTAATAGGATTTCAATTATTCAAATTCAATACAACAAAAATTATAGTAGGAGGTTATAATTGTTGGTTTAGCTGTTGCATGTTATATGGTACAATGAAATTACCTGAATTTGATTCTCAGTTCCGTTCTTAAAGAAGTTCTCCATAACCTTCAGCGCACTTGCAACTACGTCACTGTCAGGATGTCTGTCATAACCTCAAGTTTATCAATTAGATTCTATGTTATACTAGCTTAACATTTTATCTTAACTATTAGCACACAAAAATTATCGTCTTAAGGAGAATTTACACCAAAAGAATCACCAGCCTTGGGCACATATTTCCATCAATCAGCGCATTTATAGGATCAAATCCACCGCGTGCCAGACATGCAATAATCAAGCATGCATGCTTAATAGCAGGACTTGCTCTTTCTCCTATAAGAGGCTCCAGTCGATTAATGAGAAACCGGAGGATCGGTAATGATGGCCTCAACTGAAATAACAACAATGTAGCGTGTATGAGCATAAATGAAATTAGTGATGTGTGTGATAGATCTCAAAGAACAGAACATAAACTATCTCCTACTCAACCTTATCAAATGGTGGTGATGGACTACCAAAGCACAAGTATCCTATTGTCCTTGCAGCACTCATGGCTGCTGGTTCAATGTTCATTGCATCTGTGACTAGGCAACTTAGAACTCGAAATAATGGGATGAGATTTGCACCACTATCAATGACGAGGTCCCTACACCTTATTGAACGACGAGCGAAATTCCCCAAAGCCTCTGCTGCCCTATATTGTGCACATACATTGGACCCAGCAGGATTATCAGTTACAAGTCTCAGGTGATGCAAAACTTGGTTGTCAAGAAGAACCTAGAACACATAGAACTCTAATTATAAGAGGACCACTTAGTATAACAATAAATGATGATGAAAACACTACAAATGCTTTGAAATGAATGAGGGATAGGTAAGTAGTACCTGTATCTGATCTTCACCTCCTCTAGTAAGAAAGTTCTCCACAAATGTCAACGCATTTACAACTACTGTGCGTTTAGGATTCCTATCATGATAACCCCAATTTAGTAGATCACATAAAGCTCAAATAAAAAAAAAGATCAAAAAAACAAAGAAGAAAAAAACAGTAGACCACAAGCATGCATAATGATACTTCGATTTAAAAGAGAGAATCTTACCTCAACAGTAACATCAGCCTTCCACACAGATTTTGCTCAACAAATGCTCTAACCAAATCACTTCCAACATGTAATTTAGTTGACAATAAAGCCAAATCCTTCACAGCCTTTAGAAAAAATTCAAAAAATAAGTTAGGAGATACAAAAACCTACATTGTTTGGTAAACTATATACAAGATTTCAGTACAATCTTTGGAGCTCCTTCATAAGAACATGTACTGCAGGTATACTCATCCGGTGGCAAAGAAGTGGAGAAGTGGTCAATCATACACATAGAAACACCTCCTGATGGCTAAGGTTCATGCTGAAATTAAGGTAACATAGTTTGGCCTATCAACCAAAGGGGAGTCAACTTTTGGTGGGATAATTGGACAGGGAAGGGTGCAATTGCATGCTAAGAATTACCCTTGTCCAAATAAATCTCACAAATAGAATATGGTTGACTATATCAATGAGGGAACTCGGAACATTGACAAGTTAAAAAGAAGTTCTACCTTCTGAGATGGTCAATCATACAAGGAACCTTGGTGATCAAAATCAGAAGGAAAGGGATTACCCTATATGGAAAATTGATGCTGATGGTAAATTTTATACCAAAGCAGTCTATCAACAGGAAAGGGATAAAAATGAACAGTCAAGAATTCCTTTTAAAATATCCTTTCTCTCTTGGAGAATGCTCCATAAAAGAACTCCCCATTGATGATGTTTTTCTTAGATCTGGCAACAACCTAGTGTCAAGATGTTTCTGCTATACCTCTCCTAAAATTGAGACAGTCCAACATGATTTTACTGAGAGTGAAGCTGCTGTGAAGATATGGAGTTTGTTTGGGGGTGCTTTAGGCATCAAACATAATGCTAGAAGTGTTAAAGATGTCCTTCATAATATCCATAAACTTACTACTCAGATTACCCCTTTAGTGGTCTGCTGGGAACACTGGAAAGGGGTAAGCTCTTGAAAATTTTGGGATCACGAGAAAGTGAATATAAGCTCTGTTTATTATTACACTGTGGTCTCTCAAAACAACTCTAAAAATCTGGCATTTCCAACCTGTAAATAGGATCTACCTTAGCCAAAAATTTGTGAACTCATCGAGATTTTTTTATACCTGTCCCAAGGAGCACAGTCAACAAGGTTAAACTGAACTCACATGGAAGCTTTCAACTATCTGGGAAAGCTGGCATGGGTGGCATTATCAGAGATTGGAAAGGAGATTTGACCATGATCTTTGCAATCCCTACTAAATGTGAATCCAGGGATTAGCAAAATGTGTTACCACTATCCAAGATCCTAGGATAATCACTAATTTCCAACATTTTCCAAGGGATGCCGAAGGAGTTTACTTCTTAGATAAATGAACTACCTATAGTCTTGATAAAAAAAACGATATGATAAGGCAAATCTTTTTTTGTTAGTTGATAGGCTACTTGGCAATAATGAGTTTGAGTTAAGATTGCCATAGGGTTATACTATTCATTTTTTCGTTATTAAGGAGCTTACTTCTTAATTAGATCAATCTGAAACAGATTTTCCAGCAAGGGAGGGCGGTCCAAACAAAGATACAACAAGCAGGGTAAAAATCAATATGACAGGGGACGTGGCTCTTCTAAATGACATGAATGGTAAGTGATTTATCATTATCAACAGTCTACAGCAGTCACAGTTTACCACTGTATTCCAAAGAATCAATAAATCTTTCTCATTGAAACTCATGGTTAGTTTCAGCTGTTCTTCAAACTGACTCTTTGAATGAAAGCAGGACGACAGAATTATTCATACGTTTGCCAACTTAAATTATCATTCATTCTAAGTGTTCCTAGTTCCTATTAACCATTTCTCATAGTGATTTCTATTAGGGGTGTCAAAATGAGCCCAAATATAGGTTGATCCGTCCAAATTTTTGTTGGTTGGGCTCAAGATAATTTGTATTAGGTTCAATCTCAACTCATTCAAGCCTTAACCCATTTTAAAAGAATTTTCAATTGAGCTCAACTTAATCTCCAATTTCAACCCGTTTTAAGGCTCTTTATTTGCATTAGTATAATGTATCTTCTCATATTAAATGTATGAATTGCTATTTATTTTATTTCTTTTAAGATTAATCTATCAATTTGTAAATTTTTATTTTTATTTTCATGAGTTGAAATTCAAATTGTGGTTATAAAATGTAAATAATAATATGTTAAAATTATTGAGATTAAGCGAGTCAAATTGGGCGGGTCATGATTCAGCCCGAATTTGAGCCCAATCGAGTCCAACCCATTTGAGCCCAAAGAAAATTTGGATGGGTCATGACCCAATCCAATTTCTATTCCAACCCATTTTAATATTCTCAATTTCAACCCAACCCGTCCATTTGACACCCCTAATTTCTATCAAACAAACTGGCATTATCATGGATTTCATCAAACATCTTAAACAGAAATTTAAGATGTGGTATGGCAATTTTTTTCAGAAAAAGAATGGGAACTCAGTTTTACTGGGACTTCATTTATTGAAAATAAATACAAGATTTCAGAAAAATTAGCATTGGACCTGAACAGTTACTAAGGCATCCAACCAGTCCTCATCATCAAGGTCTATTGCTTCCTCATCATTAAGCATTTGCAGAAAAATAGGAATGACACCACGTCTAAGCAATTCCTGATTTTGTGCCATTGTTCCACGTCTAATCAATTCATGTAATGTCCCAGCAGCTCGGCCCTAAGAAAAAAAAAAGAGTAAAATCAGCCACATAATAAATTAGTCTTAGAGCCCGTTTGGATTGGCTTTAAGTTGGTCAAAACCAACTTAAAATCCCTTTTTAGCTTTTGGACGTGTTTGCCTAATGCTGACTTTAAGCCATAAAGTTCTTAAAGTCAGTCAAAAATGAAAAGTTAGGATTCCTAAATTTTTTTTTCAAAGTGCTTAAAGTCATTTTCTTTGACCATGGAAATTACTTTTATATCCCTTGTATTTTAATTAAATTCTCAAACTACCTTTTTTTTATTCTTTTAACCTTAAAATTCACATCATAAGCACTTTTATCCAAACACTCAACTGCTTATTTATAAAAATAACTTTCAGCACTTCAAAATTCTAAAAACACTTCAAACATAAAAGTTACTTTTTTTAAGCCAATCCAAACGGGCTCTTATTTACAAAACATTATTTGCTATGTATCAAACTATAATGAATTATACTCACGCGAAGACTGGGCCAATGTCTTGATCGACAACATTCAATAAGATTGTCTACAATGCCATTACTGAAAAGCCTATCAAGGGGAAGATTATAGTGATAATCGTCTTCTGCATGATGTTCCAAAAAAATTAAAAATGTCATATCGACTAGGATTATAAGCTAAAACATTCTTATTTGTTTCAGACTTATTACTGTTATTTATTAGAAGCTCGATCCTGTAGGCAGTCGACTCCAACAAAAATGGTGTGATATTTGGTAATTGCTCATACAAAGTTAAACCCACAGAAAAATCTTTCACCATCTGTGGTAGCTGATCAAACTGTCAAAAAGAAAAGTTCAACAAAATATATATTAGTAGCTGATTTTAAGACAAGTTGAGGAGAAAGGGAACAATTTTTTTAAATGTTTGACTTTATGTTGACTTGTCATAATTTCTTCTATTTATCTTCTTTTCAGCCCATATCAAGTTTAAATTCATCATTCACGACACTGAAATACAGGTGATGATCTTTACTGAATAATTTTCACTTCGTAATTAACTTACAAACAGTGGGTCATTTTATATCAAAGCTGATTTAACAACTCATGAACTATTCAGATTCTCAAGCATATATAAGATCTGAACACTCCAAAAAATGCAAATCTCACTCAATTTTTCATACATGGGGAAACATTTAAATTTTCCTTTGTTTTTCCTTTTTTGGTTGAATTTTGTCATATATATATATAGAATACTACTAGTTAATTACTTAGTAACCTCATTAAGAACATGCATGTTAGTAGAATAAAGTAAATCTTCAAAGAGAAAACAGAAACATACCAATATTCGCTTATATCCATATTTGCTGATCTGTTCAGGTTCATAATGACACATGTTGTAATATGAATCTGTTCTGTTTGCAAACATTTTCCAGAAGCGTTTTTCTTTCTGAAACTTTTCGCGATATTCTCTATTTTTGACCACGTCAGGAATTATATGGAATTTCTTCATGTATTAGCTAGAAATGGAGAAGAAGATCATAAATGTGGAGAAGAGAAATAATGCAAGTGTTGCAGAGAAAGAAAACGTGAATAAGTATGATGCTCGCACTGAGCCGAAAATTGGTTTCAGGTAGTGCTAGCTATTGTTACTTTTCCAACTTTAACCCTCCGTACGTCTGTCCATTAACAATATATATACACTGCATTCCTTTTTCTTTTCTTTATTAAGTACTCTTAAATAATAGAGTAAAGAGCAGACCGTGAACTTAAACTTTTGCTATGCGCAAGATTCAAAAAAAAGTACGTAGTATTACTAATTAATTAGTTCGTATTGTGATGAGTCTAAATTTTGTAATTTCTTTACATTTTTATTGTAATCATCTAATAAAAAACTGTTGATTAATTATATTGGCTGGGGAGATAATACCCGTAGTAATGATTTTCTATAAATAAGATGCAAGTATATATATATATGAACAATATTGAAAGTGAGAGAAGGTAGAGTATCCAATTTTTCTCTATTTTTGAAAGCAAGTATTATAAAGGGAAACTTACATAAATATATTATATTAAGAAAATATTTATCATTTATAATAATAATAATTTTTTCACTGAATACTTATAATATAGTTTTAATACAATTTTAATACATATTAGCGAGAATAATTTATAAAAACTCATATAAAAAAGGGCAGCCCGGTGCACTAAAACTCCCGTTATACGCAAGGTCTGGAAAAGGGCCCGACCATAAGAGTCTATTGTATTATTCATGGATAATATATCTATTACATACTTTAATACACTTATAATGCATTGTATCAATTTCTTACCAAACAAGTATAATATATTTTAAAACACTTATAATATATTTATCTTGGATGCATATTCACTTTTAATAAATGACAGATATATCATAATATTTCTATGTATTATTATAGATGGTAATAAATAAAAAATATCACTAAAATTAATAATTATTTATTAAAAAGTGTTCTCCCTAATAATTTTTTCTATTATATTACGTACAAACAACCTATAGCAACAACAAAATAATAATATGGCAAAAGCAATACATTAATCGAATTAAAAATAAATTATTATTTTTTCAATTTTTTCACTCAAACTATTTTTTTCCGAGGAGATAATAATTAACAAACTATTCTTTTATAAAATCTTCCCACATTGTACGGATAATCTCTTCCCAACAACTTTCATTTCTAGATCAGATCACCGAGAAGATAAAGCAATGGAGTAAGTTGATAGATAAATATTTAGTTAAAATTAATAAATTGTGGGTGTTTTTATAAAATATAAAAGTTTAGGATAATTTTTAAATTTTTAAGACTTCTCAAGTTCCAAGTTCTAGTTTTTTCTAAAACTTGAAAATTTGAGATTTTTGCCAAATATATTTGTCAAGTAATGACAAATTATATGGCCAAACACTAATACCCAAAAAAGTTTCAATTTTTTTTCAAAAAAATACTTGGGACCAAACACTTACTAATTAATTCACCCAAGTTGGTGAGTTTTTTCCTTGCCTTTTTCTTTAACTATGATTAATTAAATTGATTTAATCTAGACCTTTAAATTTTAAATATGACAAATATTACTCATCTGAATATGCAAATGAGGAAATGGAGAGAAGGTGTAATAGAGAGAAGCCAAATCCAAAAATTTATCTCAGAATAATTACTATTTTAGAAATTTAGTATTAAATTGTTAATTATTTTAAACTATATACTCTTAACATTAAAAGATACTTCATTTGGTTTAGTTTATGTGACAATTTTTAAATTTTGAGAGTTAAGCGAGTTTTACTTTAACCAAGATAAATTCATATGTTTTTAAATTATTAATTACTATATCTTATAATATATTCTGTGTAGTTTTTAAATATATGAATATATTTTTAAAAGAAAACTCACAAATATTATGTACAAATTTACAATCAAAAATCTTAATTTTGGTCTCAAAATCTGAATTGCGTGTCACATTGATTGGAACATATAAAGTAGTTCTTTTTAATATTGCCCTATTCTCAAAAAAGAAATTAAGAAATAGGGATAATTAACTTAATAAACTATATATATATATATATATATATAACGGTGAGAGAATATATTCTTAACATGAACAAATATTAATTTCTTCCCAAAATCCTTTAGGGTACTCGGACACGTCACATAAGTTATTTCTTTGGCCGCGCTAATTAACTGTCTTAAATTCACATTTATCCTAGCTCCTTTTATATAATAATAGTAATATAAAAAATAGATAAGTATCAAAAATATACTTAAACTATCCCTCTTTTTTTAGTTTTATACCTAAATTATTAAGAGTGTGAATTTCATACCTGAGGGAGTGTGAGTTTCATACCTAAACTATCAGAAACACACTCATCTCTTTTATTCCACTCTCACCATAGTGTGTGTGATACACCCTCTCTTTCATTTTAAAAAAATTATCACATCACACTCCACATACACAAAATATTTCACCTAGATAAAATTAAATAAAATTTTAGAATTAGTTAAAATTGAATATTAAAGTATTACTATCTCACCCTAAAAAAATATGAAGAAAATATAAAATATTTTTTACCCCACTCCACCACTTTTTCTCACCATACTCCCCCCTCTCCCCCCCCCCCCCATTTTGTTTTGTTTTATTTTTATTTTCTAAATTTTTTTAAAAAAATTCTTACTTCATCTTCCCCCTCCCCCTTCAAATAATAATTTAGATATTATTTTTATATATTTTTCTAAAAACCAATTCTACCCCGTCACATTTATTCCTCCGCTTCCAATTTTTTTCTCGTTTTGTGTTAGATATATACACATGATTGAGAAAAATAATTTTTTTAATAAAAATAAATTTTTAAAGAAATAATTTCTTTTTGGGGGGATAAAAATACTTTAGTTTTAATTAATATTAATAGTTTATTTAATTTTATCAATATAGAATATTTTAGTCATGTGGCAAAAAAAATTCAAAAAATAGATAGAGTAGAGGAAGTGTATTACACAAGGTGTGTTTCTCAAGAGAAGTGATAGTTTAAATATGAAACTCACAATCTCAATAATTTAGGTATGAAACTTAAAAAAGAAGGATAGTTTATGTATGTTTTTGACACTTATCTCTATAAAAAAATATATTTGTCCTTTCTGCGTTTCGTAAAGGAATAAAAAGGCAGTTGCTTGACTGAGTTAAGTAGATGGATTGTCTTGATAAAAATAGCAATTCTGCATTTTATTTCATGCAGTTTTCACTACTAAAAAATTGCCAAAAAGTGATGCAAAAAAGCGACGGACTGCGTTGCTTTTTTTTGTCAAAATTGACGAAAAAGCGACGCAGTCACTGCAGTCAATTTTTTGCTTGACGCTTTTGAAGGAGCGACAGACAAGGTCGTAAAAAGCGACGGACTGCGTCGCTCCTAATTTTTTTAATTAAAAAAATATAAAAAAAAATACGACGGACTCTGTCTTTTTATTTTTTTTAAAAAAGAATTATTTAATACAAAGCGATAGACATTTAGTCTCCGTCCATCGCTTTGTTTATTTGAATTTTTTCCAGAAAAGAGACGGACAGGGTGTTTCTATCCGTCGCTTTTCTGGAAAAATATTTTTAAAAAAATCCAGAAAAGCGACGGACTAAAGGACCCTGTCCGTCACTTTTCTGGAAAAATATTAAAAAAAATAACCAGAAAAGCGACAGACTAAAGGACCCTGTCCGTCGCTTTTTCTGCAACAATTTTGACCCACCTGCAATCAAAATTCAATTCAATTGTATTCAATTCAGCCCATTCAAACACAAATAACAACAAACAAAATTCGCAAAATATATAATAACAAGCATAATTAAACACTTAAAATGAATAAAATCATAATTTAGAACGATTTAAAGTGTTTCAAAGTTAACAAAAAATATTCAAAATGTTCATAAACAAACATATGAAACCCTAAGGACTATTTGTTATATATTCATCACTATCGTCGGAATCATCCGGAGTGGACGCTCTTGAATAACGGGGCGGAGGCTGACAGGTGAGGTTGAGCACTTGTTCTTTAATTTGCTCAACTTGTTCATTCATACTTTTTTTATCCTCGATTTTTTTTTCCTCTGATTCTGCCAATGCGCGTGTAAGTTCTGCAATTTGGTGAGACATTGCAGCTATCAATATCCCCTAAAAACGTTGTATACGATGTTTCAATTTTTGCCTAAACATGATACAGCCTGTGTATTTTGGTCATAACTTTTCATAGAAATATCCAAATTGAGTGATTCAAATTTATGAGTAACCACAAGATCATTAACTACAACTTTTATGAAGACCACATTTTAATATTCAGAGGTTAAGTAGGTCAAACAAATTAATCTTTGTAAGGTAGGATGCTGTTACGGAAATGAGTGTTTATAGAAGAAAAATCATATCTCACTGTAGGTTTATCCAAATTGGTTGATTCTTGAACGATATGAAACTAGACTTCCATATCTACAATTCTTATGAAGACACTAAATCCTAATAAGGAATTTATCTTATTCAAACGCAGCTCCCAAAAAGAGTATTCTGTCAAAGATAACTCATTTCACCTACCATAGAAAGATCTAGATACATTTGACATCACTCATGACATAAATTGTCCTCCATTTAACATCATCCATGACATCAATATATTCCACTAAATTTTTAGATTTTTATTTATAATTATTTTATTTATTGTTAGGTCATCTTTCCCACCTATAAATACCCACCTTATTTCCTCATTTTATTCATCAAGCTTTCTCAAGCAAATTTTCTCTCTATACACATTCTCAAATATAGTTTTAGTTCTTAGTAGTGAAGAAATACTATTCCGGTGATTCATATATTCCGGGTAGTACACAAAACGTTCCGGCAAGGAGAGAAGCTAGGACTCAAGAGTGTTCATTAAGTCTTCCGGTACCAACTAAAGCTTCGGTTTCCAGGTATGTAAGGTTTCAATGAGAGTATTCCTTCCACTCTCATGTCTAAATTATTTTGATTATATGATAAATTATGTTTATTTTCTTTAAGCTTTACTCTAAGTTATGTGGGTGTTTATCCATGGGTTCTTCCACCCATGTAGTCCAAAAACTCTTTCAATTAAGTCTCTTGATTTCAAGTAATATTTTCTTATGGTAATTTTTAATTTTACTTAATAGTATGAATCATGGTTAAACTAATGATTATTGCTCTATTTTGATGCAACATAATTTCATATATATGAACTGATGGTTTACAAGTAATTCCTATATTTATCTATTTAAAGGCTCTTGAAATTCATGGTGGGTTGTTTAAAGCATGATTTTTAATTAATGGATTTCAAAGTATTTATGAATATTTATTTACATACATATTTGCAAGTTGAAGTGATTTGAACCCACCTAGTTTTACTATGTTTTTAATAAAGTTTGACTTGAAAGCTTTGACTCCAAATGAATGTTTATAAAAGCAATATCTATGATCAAAAGGGAGTCTTATGAAATAAAAGAATGATGAAATGATATGAATGATGGATTCTTTATGCAATAAGGAATATTCTTGCATATTTGAATTACCAAATGTTTTAATGAGCTATTCTACCGAATATGATATTTTGAATTCTCAAGCTATATGTTATGACTATTTTAAAGTATTAAACTATTCCGTGGGATTGACTTAGCACCGAATGGGTCATTGAGGTGTGATTCGGTAAGGGAATCCTAGTAGCAACCCCTTGTTTCATTAACTATGTGCCAACATAGGAGCCCTTGTAGGCTTAGGCTAATGGATCCATAAATAGCCCTTAAAGTTAAAGTTAAAGAAATGAATAAAGTTGACGGAGTTCTACCTGGCAAGTAGTCTCCCCGGCCAACGTAGGGGGTTATGTTGGATTCCATGTAATAGCTCGCATGGTCTTAAATGTCGGTTATGGTTAAGCTTCCCACAAAATGAATGTTTTAAAGGATATCCATATGATTTATTATGCATGTATTACATTATGTTCCATATTACATAAATGTTATAATATTTTCTCAATGTTCATGCATCCTTACATACTTAGTACATTCAAAGTACTAACGCATACTCTTTTGCCTACATGATATCACCATGTAGGGATCAGTGCTCCTCCTCGTTCTCCTCCACGTGGCTAGTTGATATTCCATTGAAGACTACTTTTGGTGAGTTCCCATGTTCCGGGAACAATACTCCTTTGTCTTTCTAGCTTATGATATGTTAAGATATTTTATTATGGCATTTCTTCTATTATGATTGAGGGTGAGCTAGGAACTTGTCTTAGCCCCATTAAATCTAATAGTTAGAGGTATTATTGGACATATGTAAGTTGAAGATTTATTATTATAATTTCCGCTTGTCTATTTATCATCATTATCTATGAAAGGCTAAAAGAATGCTAAGAGGCTTGTTTGAGGTACTTTCGGGTTCCTCATTCGCCATGTCACGTCTAGGCCCTAGGCTTGGGTCGTGACAAACTTGGTATCAGAGCCTGAGGTTTTGAATGATCCTTGGAAGTCCAACATGCCGCGTCAAATAGGTTCTTGTTCATGGTTGTGAAGCGCGCCACAATTATGAATAAGAGACTATGAGGCGTTTAGGAAAATTTTCACTTCTTTCAAATTCATGTCGTGCCTTAGAGTGTCCTAAGCTTTCCTTTAACTAACGACCCATTTTGTGTTCTCTAGATAATGACTCGTGGAAGACCATCTCGAAGAGCAAGGGTTGACGATGAGGACCAAACTCCTCCGATTCCTAATGCCCAACATCATGAGGATGGGGTAACCCATGCCGAGTTTCGCAGTGTTATTACTTTGTTAGCTCAAGTCGTAGCTAACCAAGGGAATCTAGGTGTTCCTCCTCCCCAAATGCAAAATCCAGCCTCTAGGATTCGATATTTCCAAAGGATGAATCCGCCCGAGTTCGATGGTTCTAAACTAGATGAGGACCCTATGGAGTTCATTAATAAGGTGTACCGGATTGTGGCTATCATGGGTGTGCCACCAAATGAGAAGGCCGAGCTAGTGGCCTATCAACTCAAAGGTGTGGCTCGAGTGTGGTACGAACAATGGATTGTTGAGAGGAATGAAGAAATAGGGTCGATAGGATGGGAAGAGTTCAAAGGTGCCTTCCTAGACCGCTTCTTCCCATTGGAGCTAAGGGAGGCCAAAATCCAAGAGTTCATCAACCTCCGTCAAGGAAGTATGAGTGTGAGGGAGTATGCTCTCAAATTCACTAAGTTGTCAAAGTATGCTCCCTTCATGGTCTCTGACCCAAGAGCTAGAATGAGCAAGTTTATTTCCGGTGTCTCAAGCTTGGTGTCCAAGGAGTGCAAAACGGCCATGTTGATCAAGGAGATGGATATCTCTCGGTTAATGACTTACGCAGAACAAATTGAAGAAGAGAAGCTTAGATAGAGATCAAGGGGGTTCAAAAAGGCTAGAGTGGATGGTGGAGGGTTTAACCCTCAAAGGTCCGATTATGGTAACAATGGCAAAGGCCAAGGTGGGAAATGATTTATGGGGCAAGGTTCCACCAATACTACTCCTCCAAGGTTTAACAAGGACAAGAGTGGTAAACCAATGATTCCAAGAGAGAATGTTGCTACTCAAACTTTCCCTGCTTGCAAGAAGTGTGGAAGGACTCACAAAGGGGAATGCTTAGCTGGCTCCAATGCATGCTTTAAGTGTGGCAAGCTGGGCCACCATGCTAAGGATTGTAGAGATGGTGGTGGTAGGACTCAAGGCCAAATTGCTCATGGTCAACAAGTCCAAGGAGGTGTCCAACGCACCAACCGATTTTACGCCTTGCATGGGAGACAAGAGGTTGAGGATGCACCCAATGTCATTACCGGTATGTTAAAGGTCTTTTCTTTTGATGTGTATGCACTATTAGATCCGGGTGCAAATTTATCTTTTGTTACTCCATTCCTTGCTAATAGATTTGATGTTTTACCTGAAATGTTATTAGAGCCTTATTTGGTGTCTACCCCTGTTGGTGAGTCAGTTATTGCTAGAAAGGTCTATAGGGGTTGCCTTGTGTCTATCTTGCATAAAGTTATTCCTTGTGATCTCATTGAGCTTGATATGATAGATTTCGATGTCATTCTTGGGATGGATTGGTTACATGCATCTTATGCTTCCATAGATTGTAGGAATCGTCGAGTCAAATTCCAATTTCCAAATGAGCCTGTTATTGAATGGCAGGGTCATGATTCGGTGGTGAAGGGTCAATTTATTTCTTATCTTAAGGCTCGCAAAATGATTTCTAAGGGATGTATTTACCACACTGTGAGGGTTAGGGATGTCAACTCCAAAAGTCCTTCTCTTGAGTCAGTTCCTATAGTCAATGAATTCCCTGATGTCTTTCCCGATGACCTTCCGGGTGTCCCTCCCGAAAGGGAAGTTGATTTTGGTATCGATCTCCTCCTCGATACCCAACCTATCTCTATTCCTCCTTACCGTATGGCCCCAGCAGAATTAAAAGAGTTAAAGGAATAATTAAAGGACTTATTGGAGAAGGGGTTCATAAGACCAAGTATTTCTCCATGGGGTGCTCCCGTTCTATTTGTAAGAAAGAAGGATGGGTCACTTCGAATGTGCATAGACTACCGGCAATTAAATAAGATGACCATTAAGAACAAGTACCCACTCCCTAGAATAGATGACTTGTTTGATCAATTGCAAGGGGCAAGTCATTTCTCCAAGATCGACCTTCGGTCCGGCTATCACCAACTACGGGTAAGGGAGTGTGACATTCCCAAAATAGCCTTCCGAACAAGGTATGGTCACTATGAGTTTGTGGTGATGAGTTTTGGGTTGACGAATGCACCGGCGATGTTTATGGACTTAATGAATAGGGTGTTCAAACCTTACCTTGATACCTTTGTAGTAGTCTTCATTGATGATATTTTAATTTACTCTCGGGGTGAGGAAGAACATAAAAATCACTTGAGAGTTGTGCTTCAAACATTGAGGGATAAACAATTATTTGCAAAATTTAGTAAGTGTGAATTTTGGTTAAAGGAGGTAGCATTTCTTGGTCATGTAGTGTCCGGTGATGGAATCAAGGTTGATCCTAAGAAAATAGAGGCAGTCAAAAATTGGCCTAGACCATTATCTCCTTCAGACATTAGGAGCTTCTTAGGTCTAGCCGGGTACTATAGACGGTTCGTCAAAGGCTTTTCTTCCATCTCATCTCCTATGAAAAAATTGACCCAAAAGAAATCCAAATTCATATGGACAGATGAGTGTGAGAAGAGTTTCCAGACCTTAAAAGATCGACTTACCTCTGCTCCTATTTTGACTCTCCCAGAAGGATTAGAAGGGTTTGTAGTTTATTGTGATGCTTCAAAGATTGGTTTAGGTTGTGTCTTAATGCAAAAAGGCAAGGTAATAGCCTATGCTTCTAGGCAATTAAAGGTGCATGAGCGCAACTACCCTACCCATGACCTTGAATTGGCGGCTGTTATTTTTGGTCTGAAGATTTGGAGGCATTACCTCTATGGGGTGCATGTGGATGTCTATACTGATCATAAGAGTCTTCAATATGTGTTTACCCAAAAGTACCTTAATCTAAGGCAAAGGAGGTGGCTAGAACTCCTTAAGGACTATGACATGAGTGTGCACTATCATCCGGGTAAAGCCAATGTGGTTGCTGATGCACTTAGTAGAATATCTATGGGGAGTGTGGCCCATGTGGATGAAAGGAAGAGGGAGTTGGTGAAAGATGTTCACCGATTGGCTAGATTAGGGGTGAAGTTGGGTAGTACTAATGATGGGGGTATGGTTGTTCAAAATAGTTCTGAATCCTCTTTGGTGGTGGATGTTAAATCAAAGCAAGATCTTGACCCAAAGTTTATCGAGTTAAAGAAGTTGGAAAAGGAAAAGAAGATAGAAGTCTTTTCCCAAGGGGGAGATGGGGTTCTATACTACCAAGGTCGGATATGTGTTCCAGATGTTGATGACCTAAGGAGTTTGATCTTGATGGAGGCTCATAATTCTTGATACTCCATTCATCCCGGTTCAACAAAAATGTACCGAGACTTAAAAGAGTTGTATTGGTGGGGTGGCATGAAGAAGGACATAGCAAGGTTTATGTCTGAATGTACAAATTGTCAACAAGTGAAGGCCGAACATCAAAGACCGGGTGGCCTAGCCCAAGACATTGAAATCCCAACTTGGAAATGGGAAAATGTGAATATGGATTTTATAGTGGGTTTGCCTCATACCCGGAAACGTCATGACTCGATTTGGGTAATTATTGATAGAATGACTAAGTCAGCTCACTTCTTACCGGTTAAAACTTCCTATAGTGCCGAAGACTATGCCAAGTTGTATATTCGGGAGTTGGTGAGGTTGCATGGTGTGCCATTATCCATTATTTTGGATCGTGGTACCCAATTCACTTCTCACTTTTGGAGATCATTTCAAAAAGGCCTCGGTACTAAGGTAAAGTTGAGCACAGCATTCCATCCTCAAACGGATGGGCAAGCCGAAAGGACGATTCAAACACTAGAGGATATGTTAAGGGCTTGTGTGTTGGAGTTTAAAGGGAATTGGGATGATCATCTACCTCTCATCGAGTTTGCCTATAATAATAGTTACCACTCAAGTATTGAGATGGCACCGTTTGAGGCTTTGTATGGGAGACGATGTAGATCACCGGTAGGTTGGTTCGAAGTAGGTGAGATGACCTTGTTGGGCCCCGATTTGGTACTTGATGCTTTAGAGAAGGTGAAGATCATTAGAGAAAGGTTGAAGATGGCTCAAAGTCGTCAAAAGTTCTATTCTGACACTAGAAGAAGGGATCTTGAGTTTAATGTGGATGATTGGGTGTATCTGAAGGTTTCACCCATGAAAGGTGTGGTTTGATTTGGTAAGAAAGGGAAATTGAGTCCTTGATATGTAGGGCCTTATAGAATCGTGAGACGTGTTGGGAAGGTTGCATATGAGTTGGAATTACCGTTGGAAATGGCCATGGTTCATCCGGTGTTTCACGTGTCTATGTTGAAAAAACATGTGGGTGATTCTAGTTCCATTGTACCTATGGCAGTAGTGAATATTGAAGAAAACTTGACCTATGAAGAAGTTCCTGTGGAAATTTTGGACCGGCAAGTTAAGAGATTGAGGAACAAAGAAATTGCATCTGTTAAAGTCCTTTGGAGAAATCAACAAATAGAAAGTGCAACATGGGAAGCGGAAGCGGATATGATTAAGAGATACCCTCATCTTTTCCCCTCTACCCAAACCTAAGGTATTAAGTTGTCCTTGCTCAATTACTTGAAATCCTTTCATCTCAACTTTTCTTGTCATATGCTTGCAAAATTATGAAATATTTTTTTAACGATATTTTAAATTACACTGTTGCATTAATGATAGGTTGTTTGTTAATACTCTACTCTACTCAAGCTAAGTCTTTTCTCATTCGAGGGCGAATGTTCCCAAGGGGGAGATAATGTAATATCCCCTAAAAACGTTGTATACGATGTTTCAATTTTTGCCTAAATATGATACAACCTCTGTATTTTGGTCATAACTTTTCGTAGAAATATCCAAATTGAGTGATTCAAATTTCTGAGTAACCAAAAGATCATTAGCTACAACTTTTATGAAGACTATATGTTAAGATTCGGAGGTTAAGTAGGTCAAACAAATTAATCTTTGTAAGGTAGGATGCTGTTACGGAAATGAGTGTTTATAGAAGAAAAATCATATCTCCCTGTAGGTTTATCCAAATTGGTTGATTCTTGAACTATATGAAACTAGACTTCCATATCTACAATTCTTATGAAGACACTAAATCCTAATAAGGAATTTATCTTATTCAAACGCAGCTCCCAAAAAGAGTATTCTGTCAAAGATAACTCATTTCACCTACCATAGAAAGATCTAGATACATTTGACATCACTCATGACATAAATTGTCCTCCATTTAACATCATCCATGACATCAATATATTCCACTAAATTTTTAGATTTTTATTTATAATTATTTTATTTATTGTTAGGTCATCTTTCCCACCTATAAATACCCACCTTATTTCCTCATTTTATTCATCAAGCTTTCTCAAGCAAATCTTCTCTCTATACACATTCTCAAATATAGTTTTAGTTCTTAGTAGTGAAGAAATACTATTCCGGTGATTCATATATTCCGGGTAGTACACAAAACGTTCCGGCAAGGAGAGAAGCTAGGACTCAAGAGTGTTCATTAAGTCTTCCGGTACCAACTAAAGCTTCGGTTTCCAGGTATGTAAGGTTTCAATGAGAGTATTCCTTCCACTCTCATGTCTAAATTATTTTGATTATATGATAAATTATGTTTATTTTCTTTAAGCTTTACTCTAAGTTATGTGGGTGTTTATCCATGGGTTCTTCCACCCATGTAGTCCAAAAACTCTTTCAATTAAGTCTCTTGATTTCAAGTAATATTTTCTTATGGTAATTTTTAATTTTACTTAATAGTATGAATCATGGTTAAACTAATGATTATTGCTCTATTTTGATGCAACATAATTTCATATATATGAATTGATGGTTTACAAGTAATTCCTATATTTATCTATTTAAAGGCTCTTGAAATTCATGGTAGGTTGTTTAAAGCATGATTTTTAATTAATGGATTTCAAAGTATTTATGAATATTTATTTACATACATATTTGCAAGTTGAAGTGATTTGAACCCACCTAGTTTTACTATGTTTTTAATAAAGTTTGACTTGAAAGCTTTGACTCCAAATGAATGTTTATAAAAGCAATATCTATGATCAAAAGGGAGTCTTATGAAATAAAAGAATGATAAAATGATATGAATGATGGATTCTTTATGCAATAAGGAATATTCTTGCATATTTGAATTACCAAATGTTTTAATGAGCTATTCTACCGAATATGATATTTTGAATTCTCAAGCTATATGTTATGACTATTTTAAAGTATTAAACTATTCTGTGGGATTGACTTAGCACCGAATGGGTCATTGAGGTGGGATTCGGTAAGGGAATTCTAGTAGCAACCCCTTGTCTCATTAACTATGTGCCAACATAGGAGCCCTTGTAGGCTTAGGCTAATGGATCCATAAATAGCCCTTAAAGTTAAAGTTAAAGAAATGAATAAAGTTGACGGAGTTCTACCTGGCAAGTAGTCTCCCCGGCCAACGTAGGGGGTTATGTTGGATTCCATGTAATAGCTCGCATGGTCTTAAATGTCGGTTATGGTTAAGCTTCCCACAAAATGAATGTTTTAAAGGATATCCATATGATTTATTATGCATGTATTACATTATGTTCCATATTATATAAATGTTATAATATTTTCTCAATGTCCATGCATCCTTACATACTTAGTACATTCAAAGTACTAACGCATACTCTTTTGCCTACATGATATCACCATGTAGGGATCAGTGCTCCTCCTCGTTCTCCTCCACGTGGCTAGTTGATATTCCATTGAAGACTACTTTTGGTGAGTTCCCATGTTCCGGGAACAATACTCCTTTGTCTTTCTAGCTTATGATATGTTAAGATATTTTATTATGGCATTTCTTCTATTATGATTGAGGGTGAGCTAGGAACTTGTCTTAGCCCCATTAAATCTAATAGTTAGAGGTATTATTGGACATATGTAAGTTGAAGATTTATTATTATAATTTCCGCTTGTCTATTTATCATCATTATCTATGAAAGGCTAAAAGAATGCTAAGAGGCTTGTTTGAGGTACTTTCGGGTTCCTCATTCGCCATATCACGTCTAGGCCCTAGGCTTGGGTCGTGACATATCTGAACCCCGTCAATGGCCTCAGCTTGACGCGATGATCCAATACCTTCTAAAACTGATTGGAGTCGTTGTACATTATTCCTAGAGCTCATTCTATATATTCGCCCATTGTGGTTGCCTCCAACCACTTTTTCTGTCCAAATTTGAGTGGATTGTTCAGGCGTTAGCTGAACCCAATCTCCCATCTCACGTACGTGCCGCTCATAATCTTACTGCATATTAGAAAATAAAAGTTATAATCGAACTATATATATATATTAAAAATAAAACTTAGAAACAAAATACATTATAATATATCTTGAATAACTTACATAGGCTCGTTTGGCCCTTTTCTCCACTCACTCATTCGGATCCGACTCATTAGTCTGTTTCTTCACATGAGTCTTTTTAAAGACTTCATGGTGATAGGGAGTGCGTCCCAATTATTTTTCCTATAAATAAAAATAAAATTAATGAAATAATATTTTGTGAAATAATTTATTTCAGAAAATGAATTTAAACTTAAAATTTAGAAACCTTAACATCTCCCTCGGCATCGTACCAACACTCTTTTCACCTCCGGTGTGCAACGAGCCAACTTTTAGACTGGCTTTTGCGTTTTTTCTTGATCGGACAAGGCCTTGAATTCTTCGGTATTCCAATACCGGCATAATTCTTATAATATATGAGGTAGCATCCAATTCGAAGGTGCCGATCATCCCTAGCTTTCTTTAGCCAGCTAGACAGTCTGGCGCTCGCTTTTCTTTCAAAAGTGGTCGCAATGACCATATTGTACCTTAGCTTCCAGGTACATAAAGTCTGAAAAAATGAATAACGTGAAATAATTAGTTAAGTAGAGTATAGTAAAAATATTAAACGTAACTTAAAAAACTAAAATTAAACATATATATACCTTGAATTCATTAAACATTGCTTGGTGAATATTATTTGGAATCTCCCGCCAAGAGTGATAGGGCTCAATATATAGCCTCCTAACACTCTCTTGAAGAGCCCTAGCAACATCCTTCGAAGGATGCCACCTGCAAGACACATAATAAACATGTAATTATATCATCACTAAGTTATTAATCTAGCAATAATAAATAAATAAATAAAACATTAAACTTACGAGGATTCATTAGGTTCAATCATGACTCTCTCAAGTCTGTCCCTCTTCCCAGGAGCTAACCCAGACACATCATCTAATGCCTCTGTTCTAGTAGTAGAAGAAGGTGTAGGTGATGCTGTTGGAGTGTCAGTCTCAACACTAAAATCTCTAAGCCTCAGATTAGATATATGTGGAGACTGAGATCTTGGAGATGGAGTAGAAGAAGATGATACTCTCGGGGGTCGAGCAATAACCTCTGTGGATAGTTGATAGGTCTGATCATATGAAGTATATCTGACCTGTGAAGAAGAAGAAGCGACGCGTGGTCGGTGAAACTGACTATTGTAAACTAAAGGATCCATAGTCCCAAAAGGCACAACATGAATATGTGTACTAGTACTAGTTCGGCGGTGCTGCATCTCCGGCGCTGAAGAAATATATCCTGGAATATCCTCAGGATAAACAGGTCTCCTAGACTTCTTTTTACTTCTACCAGAATAGCTAATACCAAGATGATCCCGGGATCTATCACCATCACCAGATGATATCTGCCTGTAAAGTAACAATACAATATATAAAAACCACTTAGTTGATTAAAATTAGGGTTAGAGAAATAAATAACTTACATACTAGTGATAATCTACCACTCTATTCCTCCTCACTTGTTTCATTTTCGTCATCTTTCCATTCGTCCTCCTCAGATGTTTCATATTCATTGTCAACCCATTCCTCCCCCTCAAATGATTCATATTCCTCATTTACTTCTTCCTCAACATTTGGCATTATAAGTTCATCATCAGAAACCTCTTCTATTATGTGTTGAGGATGTTCTAGTGTGGTTTCCAACTCAACATCAACTTGTCGTTGAACAAGTGCAACATCATTTTGGTACGCCACATCTAATACATTCTCAATTTCAATTCTTCCCACAGTCTTTGTCTTAATAACAACCCACCAATCAGCCTTATCTCTACGCAATGAATATGGAGCGTAATAGACTTGCTTAGCATTTTGGGCAATGATGAAAGGATCATAACTTCTGTATTGTCTGGTGTGCTTAACTTCAATTATATTATGTTATTGGTCCACCCTTGTGCCTCTGTGTGATGGATCGAACCACTTACACCGAAATAATACTATCTTTTTTTAGGCCAACCTGAATATGTTACTTCAATAATCTCCTGAATGACACCATAATATTCTACAATTTGTCCATTACCATCAACATCACCTTGAATGCACACACCATTATTATTGGTTTTCTTGTGCATAGAAACTTCTTCAGTTTGAAACTTAAAACCATCCACACAATATTTATTCATTGTATGAATATGAGATGCAGGTCCGAGTGCGATCTTTCTCACAAATGTAATAATTAAGTTCAAGCTCTACTTAATTCAAATTGTAATTAATTCAAGTTATAATTAATTCAAGTTATAAGTAATTAATTCATATAATAATTAATTTAATTTATAATTAAGTTCAAGTTCTAATTAATTCAAGTTATAATTAAGTTCAAGTCCGAATTAATTCAAGTTATAATTAAGTTCAAGTTCTAATTAATTTAAGATATAATTAATTAATTCATGTAATAATTAAGTTCAAGCTCTACTTAATTCAAATTGTAATTAATTCAAGTTATAATTAATTAATTCAATTTATAATTAAGTTCAAGTTCTAATTAATTCAAGTTATAATTAAGTTCAGGTTCTAATTAATTCAAGTTATAATTAAGTTCAAGTTCTAATTAATTCAAGTTATAATTAAGTTCAAGTTCTAATTAATTCAAGTTATAATTAATTAATTTATATAATAATTAAGTTCAATTTCTAATTAATTCAAGTTATAATTAATTAATTTATATAATAATTAAGTTCAAGTTCTAATTAATTCAAGTTATAATTAAGTTCATATTCTAATTAATTCAAGTTATCATTAATTTCATGTTCTAATTAATTCAAGTTATAATTAATTTCAATTTCTAATTAATTCAAGTTATAATTAATTTCAATTTCTAATTAATTCAAGTTATAATTAATTTCAATTTCTAATTAATTCAAGTTATAATTAATTCAAGTAAAAATTAAGTTTCAAACCTCATGACATTCAGGTTGAAGTTATAAATTAAAATATCCTAAAATTCACGTATCTAAGTTATTCAAACTAGATATAAAGTTTAAAGAGTTCAAAATTTATACAAACCTAAAAAAATTCTAAGTTTAACTTCAAAAGTCCTAAAGTTCAACTTCATGACTTTAAATATCTAACTCTACTTAGTTTAATTAGTTCTAAAGTCTAAAGATTTCAAGTATTATACAAACCTAAAGTTCAAAATTAGTATCTAAGTTATTCTAATTATAAGTTCTAAATTAAAGTCCTATATATAATTCAAGTATCCAATTTCCAATATTTTTCTAAGTTTCAAACTTCAAAATTTTCTATATTCATGTATCTAAGTTATTCTAAAGTTCAACATTAGCTTAATTAGTTCAAAAGGAAGTTTAACCTCAACAAGATTTCTAAAGTAAACAAAAATTTCAACTTCAAAGTTCTAATTAAGTTCAACTTCTAAATTTAAGTATCCTAAAATTCAAGTATCTAAATTATTCTAATTATAAGTTCTAAAGTCCTAAAACACCAGCCTCTAATTAAGTTCCAATATTTTTCTTTAAGTTTCAAACTTCAAAACTTCCTAAATTACAATCCAATATACAAACAAACTGCAATAAACTAAATGAAATAAACTAATTAAGTAACTATTAAATCACAAATTACTATCCAATTTACAATCTAATTCAAAAGACTCAAATCTAACTTAAAGCTTAAAATCAAAACTTTAACTACATTCACTAATTTTACAATCCAATATACAAATAAACTACAACAAACTAAATGGCATAAACTAATTAACTAACTAACATCACAAATTACTAAAAAAATTACAATCTAATTCAACAACTTAAATCTAACTTAAGCCCTACAATCAAAATTATAACTACATTCACTAATTTCACAATCCAATATACAAATGAACTACAACAAACTAAATGTAATCACCTAATTAACTAACTAACATCACAAATTACTAAAAAATTTACAATCTAATTCAACAACCCAAATATAAATTAAGCCCTAAAATCAAAACTATAACTACATTCAGTAATTTTACAATCCAATATACAAATAAACTACGATAAACTAAATGGCATAAACTAATTAACTAACTAACATCACAAATTACTAAAATATTTACAATCTAATTCAACAACTCAAATCTAAATTAAGCCCTAAAATCAAAACTATAACTACATTCACTAATTTCACAATCCAATATACAAATGAACTACAACAAACTAAATGTAATCAACTAATTAACAAATAAAAAAATTAAAATTTAGTTTTAGGTTTAAGCCCTAACCTCTTAAAAATGAATAATAGTCCAAAATCTCCACAAGACGACTGCGGCGACGGTTGACCGACGGAGGACTAAGAAGGGGGTGGTGGAACGACGGTGGGAGGCGACGGATTTAGAGAGAAGGCAGAGAGAAAAGAGAGTTTAGAGAGAGAGAGAAAACTGAAAAAAATACGTTCTGTGTTGAACATATTTAACAAAAAGCGACGGACAGCGTCTTTAAGTCCGTCGCTTTTTTAAAAATATTTGACCGCCATTTTGACCAAAAAGCGACGGACAAAGCGACACCGTCCATCGCTACGTTAAAAAAACTAAAAAAAAAACTAAAAGCGATGGACGGCGTCATAATATTTAATTTATAAATAATTATTTTTTAATAAAATATATAAAATATTTATATAAAAATAATATTTAATTTTAGCGAAAAGATTTGCCAAAATAAGCGACGGACTAGGCGTCACTGTCCGTCGCTCCTATTAAAAAAAAAATGACGGACAACGTCGTTTTCTCCGTCGCATTTTATTTACGATGCAGTTCATCGCTTTTTGTTCTGTCATTTTTTGCCAATTTTTTAGTAGTGTTTTTCAGGCTCTGGGTTTGGATTAAGATACAGAGTTTCTATTTTTGTAATTAATTAATGGATAGAAAGACCATGCAGCAATGCATGCAGGTAGAACGTGTCACCTTCACTCAGGGCGGAGCTAATAAAAATCTAACGATTTTATCTAAGAGTTTAAGTTTTGTGAATCGTTGTATAATATTTTCTACACCATCAAGTAATTTTAAAGATAAACATGATAACTTAATTAAGTTATTAATTATATATCTTTTTAAATATAATTATAATTACGATAAAATATAGTTAAGGAAAGCTGCGTCCTCTTTGTGCTCTAACTAAAATTAATTCATAGTTATCTTCTTAATCAATTTTATTTCCTTTTTTAACTCTGAATTTTAATTGCTATTAAATACGTGGCATCTAAATTATATTCAACAGAAAATTATATTATTTATATATGATTAAAATTATTTTTTATGTATGTATATTGTAGATATGTTAAACTGATCCCTTTTATTTCTTTATGTACTTTAATAGGGGTGTGCATTCGATTTTGTGTTATTCGATTTCGATTTTTTGATTTTGAAAAAGTGTAATCCAATTTAAACCAAAAAAATTGGTCTGGTTCGGTTTTTCTCTTTTTGATTTGGTTTTTTTCGGATTGACTATTCGGTTTATGTCAATAATTAATAGCATATTCAAAGTTATATTTGCATGCTAAAAAAATAAAAATTACATACAAGGCGAAGTAATAATATTAAATCTCTTAAATATACTTTCTGGTAGAAGTAACGAGTAAAACTTTAAACACAATAACTTAAATTATACCAATAGATGTCCAAACATAAAATCTAAACTAAATCATAATGAAACTTTCAATGAAACTAACTCTAGTTTAAAAATATTATAACCTAGTACCTATAATTTAGGGAAATAAGAATGGCCAGTGAATTGGGCTTAGTCCTAGTACGATAAAGGGAAACTTACATAAATATACAATATTAAGAAAATATTTACCATTTATAGCAATAAAAGATAATTTCACTGAACACTTATAATACATTTATAATACAGTTTTAATACATATTGCAGAGAACTATTTATAAAACATATATAATACAAGTTTTATAAATGGATAATACATTTATCACATATTTTAATAGACTTATAATATATTATATTAGTTTCTTACTACACAAACATAATATATATTTTAAAACACTTATAATACATTTATATTGTATGCATAATTCACTTTTAATACAAGCGTAGATTTATCATAATATTGCTATAAATGGTAATAAATAAAAAATATCGCTAAAATCAGTAATTAATTTTTAAAAAACACTCAATCAAGTAATCTTTCCTACGATAAATTACTAACCCAAATAAAAATCGTCTAACCAAAAAAAGGGGGATGAAAATGGTTAATTATAACTTTAATTCTTAACCTAAATATTATATATGTAATTAGTAATATATATATATATATATATAATTCTTTTTTTTCGGTTTTATTTTTCTAAATTCAAAACCAAACCAAAAATCAAAAAAAAATAATTTTTTAATCCAAAATCAAACCAAAAAACCAATCCAAATAAAAATTCGATTTAATTTGATTTGATTTTCCGTTCTAATCCAAATAATGCACATTCCTATGTATTTATATCTTCATATTTTAAATCTTTTAGTAAAAATTTTAATTCTGCCACGACCTTAAACGTAACTAAAGACGAGAAATAAAAAGGTATGTAGTAATAGTACTATTCTGCTGGAGGAAAAAAAAACTGATACTGATAAACGCTTAATTAGTGGCACGGCACCTGACGTTTTTTCCCACTTAACCTCTACGGCTCTACCGCTCTAGCAAGCCTTAATTTATCTTGGCACTATTCATCATTATGCGGGTTGAAGATGCAGATTATATTAAATTATTTCCTCCCAAAAAAAGATAAAGAATGAAGGGGAGAAAGTAAAAAAATAATAATTGCAATTTACAAATATTGTTGGGTCATAAACTTATAATATAACAACCAAGTAACTAACTCTTATATCGATCGTTAGAAAATAACAACAAAAAAATAATTATCCCTTATAAGGATAGATAAATTTATTAATGACTTCTAAGAATTTAATATATTCTGTTATATTAGAAGTAGCATGTGTCATGATTAATATTTTGTCATTTTGTATAGGAATAGCTGCAAGTTGGCTTAGTGGTTGAGGCTCCATGGTAGGAGGTTCTAGGTTCAGCCCTCTAGGGTAGAGGTGCATATTGGTTGGTTTGATTTAATTTTATGTATTAATGATTTGATTTATTGATTTTTGATTTGTGAATACGCTAAATTAATAATTAAATCAATAAGATTTATTATCAATTCTTAGATAATCGATTTTCAATTTGTGAATATGCTAAATTATTTATTTTATATCACTAGTCTTTTTTTTCCTGTCACAATTAGACAGATCACTTAGTATTTAAAATACTAACACTAAGGATTGCATCTTTGTATAACTTGTTTCTAGTTAACGATGACATTTTTATATTCTTCAAATCGTCAACTAAATGAACTTTGAATGTTGATTAAGTTTTTATGACTTCAAATCAGTTTCAAATTCAGAGGAGTAGATTAAATTTATATTAAATTCCTTAAGTTTGCTATCCTTGTATTCAATATAGTAAAACAAAAATACTTTTAAGATGAAAAGAAATGAAACTATTCGAGTCCACAGAAATCATTGTGTGTCCTTAAGAAATTTAATCCTCTCACCGTATCCGAGATTATTGTTGGGATATATACTATTAACCATGGAATATATACTATTAACCATGAGTTTGGATATAATATTTATTATAGAACAAATGTTTATTCAATTTTAATAAAAGCTTTAATTGATCATATATTTGTTTATGTGTGCATTTACTTATATAGTAAATGATTTAGTGTATAGAGTTTTAACTTATATACAGATGATTAAATCATTGATTCTTATAAGTATAAAGTATTTTTGTCACAATATAAGATGGAAATTGGACAAGTCATCGAGATGATTGTAGCACAAGATTATATATAATTTACTTGATTATGGGAGCGGTGTAGTTCCAACTTCTTGTACTAGTGTATTGTCACGACCCGATTTTTCTTAGGTCATGATGGCACCTACTATAACCCACCAGTAGGTAAGCCAATCCGTAAACTCGGAACGTCAAGTAATGGATTTGAGGACGAAAACTAGACAAGAGTGGCGAATTATAAAGATAAGTAGAAAGAATAAGAGAAAGTAAACCAAAACATAATATAAACAACTAAAGATCCCTCCCAGAACCTGGAAGTCAAAAGTACAGAGCTGCTACAAAATAAAAAAATGAGTACAAGTCTCAAAAGTGGACCGGAAATATATACAACAATTGACTAGTCTCAAAAGGCAAAAGATGGGTCATCCATATTGAAGGAGACAAAAATGATCCAAAAACACCAAGTGCTCACCCTAGTCTCCGAAGCTGATTGCAACAGGCTCGATCTATCCACGACGATAGTTGGTGCTCGATCCTGCATCACGAAAGTAGATGCAGAATGTAGTATGAGTACCAAGACAACAGGTACCTAGTAGGCATCATAGGCCGACTGAGCAGAAAAGGTGAAAACAATATGAAAAAGAGGAATAAGCCTAAATAGGAATCAACATAAGCATCTAAAGTGAAAAGAGTACTATCTACGAGAGTTATAGCTAACTATACCCAACTGGTCCCCTATAAGCCCAGCAGGGACACTCGTGCACAAGTTAAATAAAAATCTGGACGAACCCCCATAAGCCCGCCGAGTACACAGAATAGCTACAACTACCAAGTCTAGGAACCAAGAATCTGCGAGGTCAGGAACCGAAACACTGTATCATTTTCAAATCCAAAATCTCTAAGAGTCAACGAACTAGGGGTGGGTCAAGGCTAGGAGTGGACCCAGATACTCGCCCGAATGTCCAACGTGGCCAATGCTGGGATTGGGTACCCGAATGCTCACCATAATACATCATTGTGGTCGAGGTCAGGATTGGGTACTTGGATGCTCGCCGTAATGCATCGGTATGATCGAGGCCAGGACTGGTACCCGGTTTCTCATCATACTAGTAATCCGGTAGAGGTCGGGGCTGAGTACCCGGATGCTCCCCGATAATTTAGAACGTAGGCTGGGACTCGATACCCAGATGCTCACAGATAATTTATACCATGGTGCCGAATATTCTTCTTCCCAACTAGGCTACAATAGTACCGAGGATCTCCTCCCCATTATGTCAACTAATATGCCGCCAAAACTTGAGCCGGAGCCGAAGCCAAATAGTCATGAAATTTAGTATTGTCGATGCATCTCGAAGTCATGGTTATACCGAGTTATGGATGAGGGTGTTATTAAGAGCAATGGTATCGCCTAGCTAAGGCCAACTACTAGACACTAGCCCGCTACACCATTCTACAAGAATCTAAGTTCATCGGAGCGATGCCAGGGCAACTAAAACAAGTTTACAACCTATACTAAGGCCAACATACTCCATAATATCAGCAACATTCTCATTCAACTCTTCTTATAATACTAACAAATAACGGTAATACATACATGTTTTCAAATACCCGAAAAATATTATAACAATTCTAAAGCATGATTTCTAACACCTAAGATATACCATTAAACTACCCAACCCAAATTTCAACTATTTCAACATTCTTTCGCACATTCCAGCTCAATCTAAAGAAAGGAAAGTCGTGTCTACTTGTAGCTGAACACGCGAACTCTAAATCACAGTGCCGGAGCCTTTTCCTTCTGAGCGGTCTCAGAACCCTGCCACACTATCAAAAATAGAAGCACAATTTCAATACGGTCGATTAGACACTAATTTCATAATTTTTGGAGACAGACTAATTTCGGAGTCTAAAATGGAGAATGTGGAACCCGCATCTAAAATTTTAGATTTGACCCCCAAAATAGGTTCTAAACGTCACCTCAAGCTTACAAATCAGATTTATTATACAATTCGGGGTGGGAAAATAACGTAAACAATCAATTCTCACATTTTCAAACTAAGAAAACAAATAAGGCAACCTCTATATGCGTCAATTTCTCAAAAAAGAAATTCTTCCAATCAAAACAAATTATAACATGACGTTCCTTGCAAACCCCCCCATTATCTAACCTCAAGAATCACTCTAAACGGAGTTATATCGACCAAGATACACTTTTCCAAAATTCAACAAAATTTGATTCTAAAAATACTAAATCTACAACTAAAAATTGATTTCTTACCTCGAACGACATGTCAAAAGCAGATTCTGATACCTCTACGATTTTCTCCTCAAAATTCCACATAATATAGCCTCCGAAATTACCCAAATCGGATCATAATTGCTCTCAAAATCTTAAGTCAAAGTTTTGAGAAAAATGTCTTCTAATCTGATATCACCAGATTTTAGAAATTACCAACTCCTTGGTTTCGCCGCTCCGGACTTGTCCCGATCGGAAATACGCAAACCATATATGGAATATGATTGGAAACGATAATTCAGATTCAACGGCATGGTCAAAATTCTCATTAGAGATCGTTACAATAAAAAGTGAGTCCCACCTCCGACTATCAAAATCCATCGAGGGGGTCAAAATGAATCCAAAAGCCTCGAAAACCGAACAAATGGTCTTTCTAGACTAAACTCAACATCTGGAGCTATTAGTGCTGTTAGAATTCCCATCCAAGTGCGTTTTTCAAGAATGTTGACCAAAGTCAAACCTTGGATTAAAATTCCTCAAATTCTCAACTCAATACCTCAATTTTATGTTATAACTCTAAAACTAATTCCGTAAAGTCTCTCAAGCCAATTTTGACATTTCGAAGCTGTTGGAATTGATAAAATTCTGTTCTGAGACTTGTAACTCTGATTCATCCCAAATACCACTTTTTAATACTTAAAGCTTATGAAAACTCAAAATTTCCAAAAACTTAACTTTTCATAGGATTTTCTAAAAATCAACACCCGGTACCAATCAGAAACAACTCAGAGCAACTAAAGGGAGGGGTAAAATGGTCATTTTATATAAATTTCAAAAATGACCTTCAGGGTCATTGCAACATCCACTGCTAAAAGAACTTTCGTCCGCGAAAGTAAAGACAAGGGTATACCTCATGGAGGGCCAAATAAGTTGGGGAACTACTCCCGCATCTCCTTCTTGGTCCCCCATGTAGCCTCCTCAATCGGACGATGGCTCCACTAGACCTTAATCATAGGGATGGACTTAGAACAAAGCTAGCGAACATCTTTGGCTAGAATAGCAATCGGCTCCTCAACAAAAGTCAGGCGATCATCCAACTCAATAGAATCATACTGAAGCACGTGAGACTCATCTGGAATGTACTGGCACAGTATAGAAATATGAAAAATAGGGTGTATAGCTGAAAATGTTGGTGGCAAATCCAACTCATAAACAACCTCTCCAATTCTCCTCAGAATCTCAAAGGGCTCGATATACCTGGGGCTAAGCTTACCCCACATGCCGAATCTCATCAAGCCCTTCAAAAGCGACACCTGCAAGAACACCTAATCTCCCATCTCGAAGCGCAAGGGCCAATGCCTACGATCAACATAACTCTGGTGCCTACTCTGAGCTGTCCTCGGCCTATTCTAAATAACCCGGAATCTGGGTATGGCATACCAAAGTAAATTGGTACTGTGCGGCCTAGGCTCTGAAGACTCAAACCAACCAACTGGAGTGCGACAACGCCTACCATATAAGGCCCCGAATGGAGCCATTTGAATACTAGAGTGGTAGGTTTTGTTGTACGTAAAATTCTCCAAAGGCAAGTATTACTCCCAATGACCCTCGAACTCTAATACACAAGCTCGCAGCATATCCTTCGAAACTTGAATAGTATGCTCTGACTGGCCATTGGTCTGTGGATGAAATGTCGTGCTAAGATCAACCCGAGTGACCAACTCTCTCTGAAAAGCCCTCCAGAAATTGGAAGTAAATTGAGATCCCCTAGCGGGTATAATGGATATCGGTACCCCGTGCAGACGGACTACCTCCTGAATATAGATTTGAGCTAGAAGATCTGTAGTAAAAGTGGACCATACTGGCAAGAAATGCGCTGACTTGGTCAATTGATCAACGATGACCCAAATACCATCATTACCTCTAGATGTCCGAGGCAATCCCATCACTAAGTCCATGGTAATCTATTCTCATTTCCACTCGGTAATGGATAATCTCTGAAAGACTCCACTAGGCCGCTGATGCTCGCCCTTAACCTGATGGTAATTTAAACAATGGGATACATACTGAGTTATATCTCTACTCATACCACACCACCAGTAATGCTGTGTCAAATACCAATATATCTTCGCAGTGCTCGGATGGATAGGGTACCTGGAATCATGGGCCTCGTGAAGGATCAACTGAAAGAAGTCTCCAACTTTGGGAACACAAAGGCGGCCATCAAACCGTAGTATCTTATTTGAATCTATAGAAGCCAGGCCACCTCACCTCGCAATACTAACTTTTTAAGCTCTACTAATGCTCTATCCTCAAACTGCCAACCATGAATCTAGTCCAGTAGAGATGATCGAGCTCCTACAAAAGCCAAGATTTGTCCGAAATTTGAGATGTCCAACCTGACCATCTTATTAGCCAAAGACTGGATGTCCAACGCTAGTGGTTTCTCCGCAGTAGACAAGTAAGCTAAACTATTCATACTCCCCTTCTTTTAGATCAACGCATCTGCTACTATATTCGCCTTGCTCGAGTGGTAGAGGATAGAGATGTCATAATCGGCCAGTAGCTCAATCCAGCGCCGTTATGTAGAATTAAGATCCTTCTAACTTATAATGTACTGTAAGCTTTGGTGATTTGTATGTTATGCCCTATTTTTAACCGAGGTTAGATAAAGCACAACATATGGACTCTGAAAAAAATTAATTATTGTATAGAGTCGCCACCTAATTTATTAAGGAAAATAAGGAAAACCTATTTGATGCATGACCTGTATGACTCACGTTTCGATCTACGAAAAACCAGTTTAGATTCTAGGTAAGGGTTTACATTATTCCAAAGGAAAGGTGTTTGGCATCCTTCGAAATCCACAAAATGTGGTACCCAGCTAGACTTAATTCATGAAAAAAGGAGGAGATAAAATTATTATTTGCAAGTATAACAAACATATATATAAAAATATATACACTAAAATTGTATAAGATTATATGTATAAAAAAAAGTATGTACTAAGTAAGTAAAGTATATTATCACCAATTATGTGTAGAAAAATATGAGAAAGGTATATGTATATAAAAAGGTAGTTTTTATGCAATATTAAAAGAATAGCCCTTTATTCATATGAACAAAGAACTCTTTTATCATATGAAAAATAATAATAATTTTTTGAATATCATTTGCAGAAAATATCTCCGAATACATGTACAGACACTTGGTAAAATATTAATAATGAATAAATTATTATCAAAATAATTTTAAAATATGTGTTTATATATACTACAAAAAATAGAATTCTATTTTATAGTAAGCTCAGAGGTGTAACTGTAATAAGTGTTACATCCCTATTAGAACGTCATGGTGATTCGTAAAAAATCAATTCAATTGTTCAAAAGAGATTTTAAAAGAAAAAAGTTTAATTTAAGGAGTCACCATAATTTTAAGATAATTAGAAACCAATCAATTATTTAAAAATGTCTACAAATTCAATGAATCCTAAGTAAGGGGTTCAAGTTATTTCGAAGGAAAGATATTAGTATCCTTCAGAATATACAATTGTGGTCTTAGCTGAACTCATTTTTTTAAATTGAGGAGATGAAAATATTGCACAAATATATAATGAAATATACATAAAGAGTAAATTAAAGCAATAATATAAGGAACGGTCTAATATTTGCCTAACGTCAATAATATACACAATAATAAATTTAAAATATTATTCGAACTTAATTCGAATAGCTTCTCGGAAAGCAGTTTTGAGTACCTGTAAAAGACTTGATAAAGTGTTAGTGAGTGATAAATATTAATAATGATGGTGATTATGATAATAATAATAATAATAATAACTAAAAAATAACATCCGTCTTATAAACATGGAAGGCCTTGAAAATCGACGGTAATTTCTTCATCGACCTTTTAGGTGTAATCTCTATTTAATTTGATGAATTACAATAATAATTAAAAAATAGTAAAATTATTTCAATAAAATGACGTGAAAGTCATGGCAACCAATAATTGATGAAACAATCGACATAATAGAGACAATATATAAGATATTTGAGAAGTGAAACAATAATGGCGTAATTAATAACATAATAAGAAATGAACTAGATAAAAGATGTAAAATCCAAACCAACAACAATAATTCAACAAAAATAGTAACATAAACAAAATAACAAAAAATAAAAACTAGTGAACATTTACATCACCAAGCACCAACACCCACAAAAATAAAGGTACAATATGACAAAAAAAATAAGTGAGAAGATTTTATCAATTAACTTAAACACATGATAATATAGAAAATAAAATAGTAATACTAAAGTTAATATCAAGTGAATCAACCTAGCTTTAGCATATCCTAAATACTCAAAAAGAATAAAAATAATAATATCAACATCCATTAACTAAGAAATCATTTATTAAAGAAAGTAAATTATTATTAATCATCAATTATAATCCTTTGATGAATAAATATAGTCAAAAACAAATGAAGTTAAACTATTAGCAAAAGTAAACAAGCAAAGTTAAAAATAGATACAAGATAACTATAAATAAATAAAGTATACACTAATCATCAATTATAATCCACCAACAAACAAAAGTGATGAATAAATATAGCCAAAACAAATGAAGTTAAACTATTAACAAAAGTAGTCAAACAAAAAAACAAAATAATATTTTTCACTCAACAAACAATAAATATCACTAATAGAGAGATATAATAGAGACAACAACAATAAAGTAAAAAAAATAATAGAAACAAATTACAATAATTATATCTATCATCAAACAAAGTAGATTAAAACTATCATATCTTTTAAAACAATTAATTAAAATAATCAAAAGCAAATATATATGACAATAGATGTCACTAATAAAATATATGATTGAGACAACAACAATAAGTAAAAAAAATAATAGAAACAAATCACAATAATTATATCTATCATAAAATAAAGTGGATCTATAAACAAAAAAAAGTAAAAACAACAATAAAAAAAAAAAAAAACAAAGGAGAGATAGAGTTGTTACTTGTTAGTTTCTTACCGGATTTACCATCGCGATAGCTAGTTGTTGTTTCCCGAAGATGGAGCTACTCCGGAGGTTATTGATTTAACACTATTGGATTTTGTTTTAGCTTGCAAAAATATAACGTAAAATATAAACTTAAACTAAAATTTCTGTGTTTTTTTAATGGGGAGGCCTCGAAAATCGACGGAAAAGATTTTTTCATTGGTCAATTACAATTTCAACTATATATAAATTTGAAGTAATATTTCATATTATCACTTAAGGCTATACAACAACAACAACAACAACAACAACAACAACAAACAAACAACATTTAAGGCTATCAAAACAGTAAATCCGACCAAAAATGTACCTCATGTTGTACCTAAAATTTGAAACTCCAAACGGCAAAACTGGACTTTATGTCCTTCATGAAAGTTGTAGATATATGTCTTAATCTTGCAAAAAGAAACGAGTCAGTACAAAATACATTTTGTACAAAACGATATGATCAAAATACTAGCAGTTGTACATGCTAGAATTTTAAATAACAATCTGGACAAACCTTGTCCTATATTGCGTCCTATTTTTCGACCCAATAACAGCAGATCTAGGCTCCAACATAAACATAAAAGTTGTAGGTACGTGTTTCATCTTTCCAAAACATATTTATTTACTAAAAACAAAGATCTATACAATGAGATACGTCCATATTACTAACAGCTATGCAGTTTCAAAAAATCGAATTTGATTTACTTACCACAAGGGAGGAGTTGCTTTGTTTTAGATGAAAGGACAAACTTCTTTTGAGACTTTTTGAGGGAGAAAAAGAGAAGATAATGGAGAGAGTAGTTTGTTTATGAGGGAGAAAAAAGAAAAGATAATAGTGAGAGTGGTGTTGAAAGGGAGAAAAAGAGAAGAGAATGGAGAGAATAGTTTGTTTATGAGGGAGAAAAAGAAAAGATAATGGAGAGAGTGGTGTTGAAAGAATTTTGTTTTAAAATTTTAATTTTAGCTTGGATGAAATCTTCTATCTTAGACTCCCTAAACAAGTTGTTTGAACAATTAATCAACCAAAAATCAAAAGTTCTTTGACTTCTTGTATTGATAAAAAAAAAGTTCTTTGGCTTCTTATGATAATTAAAAGAAAAGTTAATTGGTTTCTTGTGTTAATAAAAAGTTATTTGGTTTCTTGTGTTGATTAAATTGTTGAACATGAGTGAAAAATCATTCTCAAAATGACTTAATGAGTCATTAATATATATATATATATATATATATATATTTATCGATATGTAATACAAAAAAAATGTAATCGATATTTTTTAAGATATATTATGTTGTAGAGAATAAATTACAGTGTTATGTTGTGTACGTTTAAAGATGATTGTAAAAATAATATGACTATTAAAATTTTCAAATGACAATAAATTCATAAGAATCTTATTATTAAGAATGTTTATCCATAAATTATTAAAAGGGAAAAATAAAATAAAAAATCATAAAAATGCTAAAATAAGGATAATTATTAATAAAATAAAAAAATAATTAATACTAAAAAATATAAAAAAAAATTATATTTTGTGTTCTTTAACGATCAAGTAGTCTGAAGACGTTAATTTTGAGTACAGAGAGAAAAAATTGGGTGTCAACACTGTATATATCTCGTAATGGACTCCGTATAAGTAGTGCCTCCATATCTTGAGCGTGAAAACTACCACCTCTAGTTCTAGGTCATGAGTGGGGTAGTTGCGCTCGTGCACTCTCAATTGTCTAGAAGCATAAGTAATAACTCAGCCTCGCTGCATCAGTATACACCCAATACCTACACTAAAAGCATCACAATATACCAAAAAGATCTCTCCCTCAACTGGAAGAGTCAGAACAGGAGCTTTGGTAAGCAACTTTTTAAGATTTTGAAAGCTCGACTCACACTCCTTGGACCACACAAAGGGAACATCCTGGCGGGTCAAACGGGTCAATGGGTTGCAATGGTGGAGAAACCCTTAATGAATCGTCTATAATACCTAGTCAATCTAATGAAGCTCCGAATCTCAATAACAAATGTGGGCCTAGCCCAACCATGAATAGCGTCAATCTTTTCTAGATCCACGTTGATACCCTCTCTGGACACCACAAGATAAGGCCTGAATACTCGAGTCATAAGGTCCATAAAAGCTGCGGGGGCATTAGTAAGCCCAAAAGACATCACAAGGAACTCATAGTAGCCATAGCGAGTCCAAAAAGAAGTCTTAAGAATATTGGCTCCTTTAATTCGTAACTGGTGGTAGCCAGACCTCAAGTCAATCTTAGAAAACACGGTCGCACCCTGAAGCTAATCGAATAGATCATCGATATGAGGCATAGGGTAATGGTTTTCACCATCACCTTATTCAGCTACCTGTAATCAACACACATCCGTATAGTCCCATCCTTTATCTTAACAAATAGGATGGGTGCACCCTACAACAATACACTCGAGCGAATAAATACCTTACCTAGAATATCCTCAAGCTGCACACTGAGCTCCTTGAGCTCAGCGGAGGCCATACGGTAAGGTTGTATAGAAATGGGCTTAGTTTCCGGCTCCAAATTTATGGCAAAATTAATATCTCTCTCTGGAGTAGGCCAAGTAGGTCAGTAGGGAAGACATTAGTATACTCCCTAACCACAGGGACTGAATCAACAGTAGAGGCCTTGCTGGACACATCACAGACATATTCTAAGTATGCCAAGCACCCGGATGCAACTAGCCACTAGGCCCGCATAGAATATATGATCCCAGTCGGTGAGCGACTATAAATGCCTTGCCATAAGAACGGGGAAATACCAGGCATGGCTAATGTAACGATCTTGTTATAATAATCCAAAACCGCATGGTGAGGGGATAACAAATCCATGCCCAAAATAACATCGAAGTCCAGCATATCAAGTAAAATAAGATTTGCCCGAGTCTCATGCCCCTGAATAGTCACCACATAGGATCTACAAACCTGATCCACTACTAAAGAATCCTCTACCGTGGTCGAAATATACAATGGAACCTCAAGTGAATCATAAGCAATACCCAAATGTGGAGCAAAATATATAGACACATAGGAATACGTAGAACCTAGATCAAATGAAACTGAAGCAGTCTGCTGATAAATAAGGATAGTACCTGTGATAACATCATCTGATACCTCAGCCTCTACCCTTACCAGAGCAGCATAGAAATGGCACGGTCGGCCTCTCCTACGAATATTTGCCCTACCATCTGACCTGCCTCCCCTAGAACCTTCTCGAACACCTTGTTGACCATCGCCACAGCCGTGACCCCGATCTATACCTCCTGGTGGAGGTAGCGCTATTGCCAATGGTCTAGCCCGACGAGGATACTCCCTAGCTTAGTGCTCTAGTAAGACACAATTGAAGCATCCTGAAGCTAAGCGACTCGTGATAACTCATTTGCGGTAGGAAAGAAGTAGATCTGATCCCCTCGAGCTCTGCCTTGAGGTGGAACCCCCCGAATGGGGCTGACTACCCTCAACTACTGGCAGGATGGCTTGAACCGGCCGGCTGGACTGACCCTGTTGGTACCTATCCTATTGGAAGCGCTGACAAGGCCTATCATAACTATCATGTCCTCTAGGGTGGAACCCACTGTAGCTACCCTGATGTCTGGGTCTCTTATCGCTGCCCTCTTGGGCCTGACGATGAATAATATCGATCTTACAGGCATGATCCACCATATCTAGAAAAGAGCGACCTGTAGAAATTAAGTGCTCGGTCCCCTACCTCAGGTAAGGTCTCAATACGCACATAAAACATCGTACCCACTCCTCCTCAATGGGTAGAATCATAGTAGCATGTTGGAAAAACTAATAAAATCTGGCCTCATACTCTGCAATCGTCATGTGGCCCTACTTCAACAAAGTAAACCGATCCCAGATTCAGTTTCTAACACTCCTAGGGATGTATCGAGTCAGTTAAGCCTCTGAGAATTGGGCCCATGTCAATGGTGGTGACCCAACTGGCCTGATGCATATAAGAGCGCCACCACTGTCTGGTTGCCCCTTTAAACTGGTGAGCAGTGAAGTATGTGCCTCTGGACTCCATAAGACCCAAAGAATAGAGCTGTTTCTGATAGGTAGTCAAGAACTCCATGGCATCCTCACCAATGGTTTTAAAAAATATCGAGGGTGACAACTTCTAAAATACCCCTAACATCTTCTGATCCTATAATGACATCGCACCCTCAAGAACTGCTGGTGGGGGGGCAACAACTGGTGGACGCAGCTTAACTTCAGGTGCTGGCTGGGCAGGAGTATCCTGCGGTGCTGGTATGCCCGCTACAGGGGTTGGGGTCTGTGGTACAACCCCAATAGCTCTGAGGACCTGCGCAATCAAAGGCAGTGGTGGGGTCATAACTGGTGCAGTTGGGGATGTGCTGCTTGTGGTGATCCCTCTGGCTGAGGAGGAATAAGAGCATCCTGATGCTCTTCTACTAGCTTTGGCTCTATCTCTTGGTCGGGAGCTAGTGCTGCTCCCCTACTAATCCTATGGGAACGGCCTCTAGTCTTGCGAGGCCTTGGTGTGTCATCACGACCGGTGGTACCGCGCGTATGAACCATCCCTACGAAAGAGTGGAACAAATGAGATTTCAGGAAATCAATAAGACGTAGCACTACACGAAATGATGCAACATAGAGAATGTTCCTAATAACATCTTGTAGCCTCCGGAAGATAAGTTACGGATATCTCCGCACCCATCCGTAGGACTCTACTAGACGTTAGCTCTGTACAAGTGAGACCAACGAACCTGGGGCTCTGATACCAACTTGTCACGACTCGATTTTCCTCAGGTCATGATGGTACCTACTATAATCCACCAGTAGGCAAGCCAACCCGTAAACTCGGAACGTCAAGTACTGGGTCAATATGTCTGGTAAATTGGATGATAATAATATATATTGGTGAAATAATAAGTTACATGATGAAATCCATGCCTTGATATAGAGATTTATGATATGACTTTTTGAGAAGGTTATAAGTTTTTATCATGTCAAACATTGCAAGTGGATTTATGAATCAGACACATGAAATAACTTAAGCAGTGCTCTAAAGAAAATTAATCTTTAAGTTAAATTTGTCAGTAATTTAATTTATTGATTAGTAGTTGTAATCTTAACATAGGGAACTACATAAGTGTTTAATGGAAAATTTCGAAAATATAAATTAAGGAGTGCAATTACGACTTTCTAGTGAAATAATTTGTAGTTTATTATGGTAAGAATAATTCAAATTAATTATTTTGAATTATTTCCATAACAAGGAGCCTCAATAATTAATTTCGTGGTCCCTACAGTATCCATATTTAACTAGAACTCAGAATCCTATTTTCTTCTTGATGACCTAAGAATGTTTTGGGTTTTGATAATGACAAAGGTGAACCAGGTTCATACACATTGCAGGACATAAAGATTAAAACACAAAGGGTTACAACAAAAAGGAAATAAAAAGTCAACAGTAGCAAACAAGGAAAGCGATATAATAAGGACTCTTATAATGAGGACTTCTAAAAGGAAAAGAATTAGGTGGACAAATAGTTTTCCAAATAGGACTCAATCAGGATTATGCTTGCACACACTATAAAATAGAATATACGACATTAATTGCAACCGCTTCTTGGTCATCTGACATCGAGAGTTTTTCTGTCAAACAAGAGGCAAAGCAGCAGTTTAAGAGCAAAACATTGAAAAAAGAAGAACTAGAGTTAGGTTTTCTTTCTGAAAGTTAATTCATGTGTTTAAAATCTACTTAGGAATATTATTGAGTTATAATTTTCTATGGTAGAAAGTGAGGCTGGTAACAAGAAGTGCGTTTGACTTCTTGGAGAGTTTGAGTTGCAATTATAGTTAATCGGTAGAGTTTAGGTACTTGAATTAGTTTCTTGATTGTTAATTTGTAATCTAAACTGCTCTTTGAAAGTTAGTGAAGTTTGAAGGAAAATCCTACGAGGTGTAGGTTGTGGTTTTTCTTCCCTTGAGGAAGGATATTTTCCACAATAAGTTTTGTGCCTTGTCTTTACAGTTTTACTTTCGTATCACTAGTTCAAGAACTTGGTTCTTCAAATCGTTAGGTGGTCTAGGTTTCTTCACTTCTCCTTTTTTGGACTGAGAAAAGGTCCCTATAAATAGGGGTTCTGCTAACCTAAAAAAAGAAAATGATAGAGGTAATATTTTCTATATGATACTTGCCCACCAAAGTATTGAGAGAGTTCGACAGTGAACTTGGGATCACTGTAGAAGAACGTAAAACTGCAGTCTGATTTGGGGATTTGCTTGAAGGTATTTGCTCACACTTCAAGAGGTATTTATCGAATTAAATTTCAGAAAGTTTATATGTTCTAGCATGCTTATATGTGTTGTAACATAAACATATGTATTATCTATTATTAATGTAAGTAGTATGATTCTTGTAAACAATATATATTTTTACTATTTGGATCATTATATGAGTTTTTGGTCATATTTGGTGATAGGGGTCCTTCCCATAATTACCAAAATTAAATAGTAGTGAAGTATTAATTTTATGTGCTGTCTTTAGGCCTCCCTCCCTACCGGATGAAATTAATACAAGTCACTATGTATTTAATCGCTACTTTTGATAATATGTATTAACTCTCCAAAACTAAGTAATATATGATTGGATCAATGTAACTAGGGTGATTTTAACTTGACTTAAGCAAACAGTAGACTCTCTGTCATGACCCAAATCTGGGTGTGATGGCACTCATCTCAACAAACCGAGACAAGTCAGCCTAAAACTCAACGAAAAGTAAATGTGGAAGTAATTGAGCTAAAGCAAGGTTTAACTTAGTCAAAAATAAATAAATAGTCTCAAATCCCCTAAGACTGGTTATCACGTGTACAAGCCACTAATATATTACCGATGTACGAAAAAAATATAGTCATAATGTCTTTGTCTCTAGAATAGGACTAAAACATAATAAAAGAGTAAGAGGTATCTGCTATATGGATGTAACAGCTACCTCAACACTCGAGATGATGGCCTCAGATGTGGTATAAAATACTAGGAGATCAAGTAGGTCCTGGCTCACAACCTACACAAATGTAGAAGCAAGGGGTGAGTACCAAACAACACTGTACTCAGCAAGTAGATAACTAAAACTAAGCAAAGCTCAATAGATACAAACACTCCTGTCATCCCAACCGGACCTCCTTAACTATAACTTGCATAAAATTAGCCCAACTCGACACTCTACACAATAATAATAATACAGTCCATGAATACTTATCAGTAGTCTCGTCAAGTGAATCATATCAAGTCAACTTCAACATATACAAAGCAATAAGTGGTAAACACGAATTTCACAAATATCAACAAAATGCGATGCAATGCAATGAGATGATGCATGTTTGTCCTATCGGTACACATATGCTGAATTATAGTCTAGAACCCATGGGGGACATTTTTTTCCATGTTACCTACCATGGAGCGTGTGGCCCGTCCCCTCTATTTACGTATCCTGCCACAGAGCGTGTGGCCCGACCCTTTTATTTCATAATACCTACCATGGAGCGTGTGGCCCGACCCCTTTATTTCATATCATTTTCAGTCTCAGCATAGTATGTCAGAACAAATGCTATCAATTCATGTTCATATGATTCACGATAATAACATGAAAACAACAATAATTTTCCTATCTCGTATCAACATAGTCAATTCACATATCCAAAATAAATCCATAATCTCATCACACCAATTCCACCAATATATGTTATTAGATCGCCATTTTATACCCCCATCTCCAATTTTAAGGTCAATCATATAGTAAATAACCCAGTACAATTCTCATTACTTCTCCTTTCGTTGGGTTTCCAAATCAATGTAATCTAATCAAATGAATAATCACCATAAGATTTCAGAATTAACAACATTCATATCACTATATGTCTAGCCTAGACCCAAAAACTTACCCAAATCTATAATCAAATCCTAAATATCAAGTCTAGGGTTAGGTCTCAATTCCTCCAAACATCATATATCCAATGAAACACATATACCACTATACACGTAATATTTAATAACCTATACCAATATATCAAAACTTGAAGCATAATTTGTTAATTATATAAAAAAATTGAAAAATATCAAAGATTACAAAAACAATACATTAATTTCATAAGTGAACAAAATTGCAGAACCTAGTATTCATCTTATACTCCTATATACTATTGTTCAATGATTACTCAACATTATGTAATAATTTCCCACTCAAAAACTTTACCCTATAATCAATCTAATATCAAACAAATTGTTGCACTTCTATTCCTTCTCATAACAATATAAAATCACGAGTAATCACTATTTGATACTAATGCATAACATTAAATCTTTTAAAAATCAGTGCTCTAACAAGGAACCATACCTAAAGAAACTCACAGTTGCTTTACTTTTAGTCGTCGTACAAGTATGTCTTCTCGCCTAATCTTAATCTTTTATTTTCCTTTTCCAAACTAATTATGTACTAAAAGTGACAAACCCTACTAACCTATTTTAATAAATATAAGAAGAGTGGTATAGGATATTGAATAAATTAATACTTTATCCCACCAATTAAATTAATACTTTAGCCCACCAATTAAATTAATTCTCTAAAATTATCCCTCAACTAATCAACGAAGTTACCGAAAGGTCAAAAAAAATTCAACTTAAATTTATGAAAAGGGTCTTCTATGAAAGGAGGAGGACTCGTTGTCAAAATTACCTAATGGGTCATTACATTATCCACCACTAAAAATCATGTTTATCCTCGAACATAAAGTAAAAGAAAGTACCTGAAGCTTCAAAAAGCTGGGGATTTCTAGCACGCATATCAGCCTTTGTCTCCCAAGTCGCCTCTTCGACTTAACAGTGCTTCCATTGTACCTTCACTAAAGTTATCTCCTTTGTTCTAAACTTAGAACCTACCTATCTAGAATAGCTATAAGCTCCTCCTCAAATGTCATGCCTGGACCCAACTCCACTAAATCGAGTCATAACACATGGGACTCATTCAGAATATATTTTTGGAGCATGTAAACATGAAACACATTATGCACAGCCGATAAGCTAGTTGGTAAGGCCAATTTATAAGCCATCTCTCCAACTCGCGCCAAAATCTCAAATGGCCTAATAAATCAAGGACTGAACTTGCCCTTCCTCCCGAACCGCATCACGCCCTTCATGGAAGACACTCGAAGCCAAACATGATCACCCACCATGAATTCCAATGGTCGAACTCTCCGGTCTGCATAACTCTTCTACTTACTCTGGGCTGTCAAGAGTCTACTCTGAATCCTATGAACCTCATCCATAGCATCTCTAAGCAAGTCTGTGTCTAAAGAGTGTATCTCAGCTAAATCAAACCACCCAATAGGAGATTGACACCGCCTACCATACAAAGCCTTAAATGGGGCCATCTGGATACTGGAGTGATAACTGTTGTTGTAGGCAAACTCCGCTAGGGACAAGTGTTGATCCCATCTAGCACCAAAATCAATAACACAAGCGCAGAACATGTCCTCCAACACCTGAATCGTCCGCTTGGACTGACCATCAATGTATGGGTGAAAAACTATACTCATATCAAGTCTAGTGCCCAAACCATGTTGTAATGCCTGCCAAAAATATGAAGTAATTACTGAACCCCGATCCTAAATGATGGATACTGGGACACCATGAAGTTGAATGATCTGACTAATATATAATTAGGCTAGCTTATCCGTTGTGTACCTCACCTTAATTGAAATAAAATATGCGAACTTTGTCAGTCTATCAACAACCACCCATATAGAATCATAACCATCTACGTTGGGAGATAAACCCACAACGAAGTCCATGGTGATCATTTCCCACTTCCAAGTGGGAATAGGCATCCTCTGACTCACACCCTCAGGCCGCTGGTGCTTACACTTTACTTGCTGGCAAGTCAAACACTTGGACACGAACTCTTCGATTTCCTTCTTCATCCCACACCACCAATAATGCTGGCATAGGTCATGATACATCTTGGATGCTCCCAGATGGATAGCATAGCTTGAGTAATGAGCCTCTTCCAAAATAAGTCTAGTTAGGTCACCCACCTTAGGCACACAAATTCTGCCACCAATCCTCAATACACCTTTTGAGTCAAGTACCGCCTCCTTAGTATCACCTCTCAATACCTTGTCTCGAATGATACATAACTTCTCATGCTTAAACTGCCTCTCTAGAATCTTCTCAATCAAGGAAGAATGTGCCTCCACAAAGGCAAGAACACCACCATTCGGTGAAATTTATAACCAGACAAGGCTATTAGCCAGCCTCTGAACATCTTTAGCCAATGGTTGCTCCTCAACTCAAATCACCGCAAGACTCCCTATACTAGTAGACTTCCTACTCAAGGCATCCGCCACCATATTGGCTTTTCCTGGGTGATACAAGATTGTCATGTCATAGTCCTTCAGTAACTCAAGCCATCTATGTTACCTTAAGTTCAGATCCCTCTGACTGAATATATACTAAAGACTCTTATGATCGGTGAAGACCTTGCAATGCATACCGTATAGGTAATGACGCCATAACTTAAGCATAAAGACCACAACTGCTAACTCTAAATCATAAGTAGGATAGTTTTTCTCATGAGCCTTCAACTGTCTCAAAGCATAGGCAGCCACTTTCCCCTTTTGCATCAACACTTTGCCTAAACCAACACCGAAAGCATCACAACATATAATAAAGCACACACCCTCCTCGGGTAGCGTCAAAATAGGAGCCGAAGTCAATAAAGTCTTGAGCTTTTGGAAGCTTGCCTCACACTCTTCATACCAATGAAAATCCATGGCCTTCTGAGTAAATCTAGTCAATGGAGCTGCAATAGTATAGAAGCCCTACACAAACCGTCTGTAATAACCGGCTAACCCCATAAAACTATGAATCTCAATAGGACAAGTAGGCCTTGTCCAACCTTAACTGCCTCAATCTTAGTTGGATCCACTCTAATCCCCTCTTTGGACACCATGTGTCTTAAGAATATCACAGAATCAAGCCAAAATTTACATTTGGAGAACTTTGCATACAACTTTTCTTCTTTCAACTTCTGAAGTACCAACCTCAAATGGAGGACATGATCTATCTCGGTCTTGGAATATACCAAGATGTTATCGATGAGTACTATCACAAAAGAATCTACGTACAGGCAAAACACTCCATTCATAAACTCCATGAATGTTGTGGGGGCATTGGTCATCCCAAATGACATCACCAAGAACTCATAGTGACCATAACGAGTCCAAAAAGCTATCTTAGGGATATATGACGTCCTAATCTTCAACTGATGATAACCATACCTCAAGTCTATTTTGGAAAACAATGTCGCTCTCTGAAGCTGATCAAATAAATCATCAATACGGGGAAAAAGATACTTATTTTTAACAGTTACCTTATTCAACTGCATGTAATCGATATACATCCTCATAGTCCCATCTTTCTTCTTTACAAATAGAATCAGTACACCCCAAGGCGACACACTAGGGTGAATAAACCCCTTATTCAACAAGTATTGCAACTGATCATTCAACTCCTTCAACTCAACTCGAGCCATGCAATATGGAGGAATAGAAATGGGTTTAGTGCCAAGCTCTAAGTCAATAGCAAATTAATATCCCTATCCAAAGGAAGACCAGGAATATTAGTAGAAAATACATCAGAAAACTCCTTAACCACTGGAACAGTCTCTATAAGAGGTGACTCAATATTGGTATCCCAAATAAAGGCAAAATAAGATATACCCCTCTATTAATTAACCTCTGAGCATGAATATATGAGATAACCTTACTGGGATAGGATCCACTAGTACCCTTCCACTCAACCTCGGGGTACTAGGTATCGCTAAGGTAACCATTTTTGTGTAACACCCTAAAATTATTTGCTAAGATTCAGACCATTCTTCATGTAAGTATATGATCATACTCGATGATGTCTAGTTGTATATATGAGTTGGGATCAATTCCTAAGTATTTGAAGGGTATTATATGTAGTTTAGGGTTATAAGGCATCTTTAACACCAAGCCACGTCCAAAGGATTTCCAACGGCTAAGTTTTTATATGAGTACGGAATAGAGTCAACTTCAAATGCTCATATTTTTATTATATAAGGAATTATGTGTTCTATGACCTATCAAATTAAAGGTCTTTGAATCATTTTTCCAATGCCACTGAGTTTTCCTCATTCCGAGTTTGGAACAAAACGTTATGACCATTTTAGTACAAACTATCACTGCAAAAATTTTAGGCTTGGCACTACAGTGGCGCGCCACACCACTATAGCTCCCAAAACTAGCCTCAGTAGTTTGGGTGCTGGTGCGGTGTGCCAGCTATCGCGCCTGCAAAGTTTTAATCTCATTTTCCAGATTTTAGGGTAATTTTAATCTTTTCTTATGTTTTAAACCAAAGTGAGGTCATTTTGGAGACTGAATTGACCCTATCTAAAGATCCTAAACCTTCTAAATCTCTTATTTCTCACAATTAGACTCAATATACTAAATTCCTCGCCTCTCAAACTCTCCTAAGAGCTTCAAGGAAAGGTTAGGATTTCCAATTCAAGACATTCAAGTCTCAATTATTCATCAAGTCCTCATAGAGATTTTGTGTCCCCAAGGTATGTGGATTTTCATCCATGGGTTCTTCCACCCATGAAGCCCAAATATTTTCTCAACTTTGTATATCAATTTTAAATGATAAAATCTTATGGTATTTTACATAATGATTCCAAATTCATAGATTATGGTATATTTTAAGTTTATTTACTCCTATTGATATATATGTATATTGACTCTTAATTTCAAGTGATGAGAAATTTTATGAATTTTTATACAACAATTCCAAATGTATAGATTCTTGAATATTTAAAGTTTATTATCTATATTGACTTATGTTGATTCTTATTTACATGAAATGGATGGTTTATCAAGGTACTTATATGAAGGTTTGAAAGGTAGTTTTAAAGTGCATATGGTGGGTTGTTTTTAAGATGTATGATTTGATGCATTCATATCACTCTCATGCATACAAGTATTCTTTAAATATATTTAAAAGTTATATGAAATGAACTCACCTAGTCTTCTTATGTTGAAATGAGGTTGAATTGAAAGTTTGACTCCAAATGAAAGTTTATGAAGTAAATGCCTATGTTTAAGGGAGTCTTGTGAAATGATTGAATGATGATGAAAGAGCTTTTTAGCCAAAGTAAGGTTTCAATGTGAAAGGACAATTCTCACATTGAATCAAATGAAATGTTTAAGGTTATGATATGACATGTATGACATCCCTATAGGCCGTCAATACTTTTGAACATCTTTCCAAAAAGGAAGGTCCGATTAGCATGGTATTCGGAAATACCATCATTGATTGTAGACCTAATTTTCTTAAATATCAAGGTTCATTAGTAGAACGATAAATAGGGCATGACAACCATGATGATATTATAAACCAAAGATTTTAATAAGTTATTCCACCGAAGATGATTTGATGTCTAAGGTTATACAATGCTTATGTTATTATGATACTTAATTGTTATTCTATTGAAAGTTTACCTAGCACCGAGTAGACCTTGGGATATGCATTCTCTCCCATAGAAAAGGCAAGAGACCCGTAAAAAGATCCCATTGTCCCATAACTATATGCCACCGTAGGAAGAAGGATCCTCCGTTAGTAGAGGCTTGATTCCTTAGAAAGGATCACCCGTTAGTAGAGACTTGATTCCATAGAAAAGGTCACCCGTTAGTAGAGGCTTGATTCCTTAAGTAGCTTAGTGGATCCACTTAGGCATGACAGAGTCTACCTTGGCAAGTAGTCTCCCCCTTTTCTCTAATGTAGGGGTAACATAGGGACTCCATGTTATAGATCACATGGTTTATTTCGGTTAACGGTCGCTCTCACAAAGGTACAAGGTTCCTCTTCCAATGTTTAAGATATATCTTATGATGTCTACTCTATCTATCACAAAGTAAAGTATGTGCTCTCACAAAGATAAAGATTTCTTTCAAAAGGTTTATGGTATACTTATTTACGATTCATGGTATTTTGCAAGTATATGGTTTCTTATAATGACTCATGGTTACCTCTATAATGTTCAAGTTTCTTTTATGATTCATAATGGTTTTTATATTTCATTGACTAAGCTTCATAACTCTAAACGATATTTCAAATGATCGCAAGGTTTTAGTATGGTCCATTGCATCACCTTATTGTATAATGTTTTTGCATTGCATGCTCACATACTTAGTACATTCAAATGTACTAATGTATACTTTTGCCTACATGATATAACCATATAGGAACCGATGTCTCTCCTCGACCTCCTCCATATGGCTAGTTCAGATTAGTTTGAAGATTGCTTGTGGTGAGTTCCTATGGTTTGGGAACAACATCCCTTTTATTCTAAACTTATGTTATGTAGAACATTAAGACTTTTATTAAGGCATTCCTTGACACTTATTTTAAGGGTGAACTAGGGACATGTCTTAGCCCCCGCCAAGTTTATTAGTAGAGGTATGCTTGGACACAAATGGAAAAAAATGTTTTTATTTCCACTTGTTATTGTTTATCATTACCAATGAAATGCTTAATGAATGCTAAGAGGCTTGGGTGAGGTACCTCCGGGTATCTCATTTGTTGTGTCACGTCTAGGCCCTAGGCTTCGATCGTGATATTTTGTATAACAATCGAGAATAGAACAATGGGGAGAAAGCCAATCCATACCCAATATCACATCAAAATCTACCATCCCTGGAATAATCATATCTACCCAATATCATACCCGACCAAGGAAATAAGACAGGATAAATATACTTGATCCACCACTATGGGTTCACCCATGGGTGTAGAAATATAAACGGGCATGGATAAACGATCACAAGTAAAATCAAATTCAGATGCAAAATAGGCAGATACATAGGAAAATGTAGACCCTCGATCAAATAATACTGCAGGTCGATGGCAGACTAGGACAATACTTGTGATAACTGCGTCAGAAGCCTCAGCCTCAGGTCTCCCTAGAAAAGCATAACACTGAGCTCCCTTACCACCTCCGACCTTCCCAACACCTCTACCTCCTCCCTGAGGGACTATATCATGACAAGCACCCCTACTAGGAGTGCGACCACCTCTACTAATCTAGGCTCTACCTCGACTTCTGACTGGCGGCACTGGTTCTCTAACTGAAACTGAAAAACTATGTTGGGTTCCTCCTTGGCCCTGAGATGTACATTGTCATGAAAGATTATCCGGATCACTATAAGTATAACATGCTCTCTCGTGAGAAAACCTTTGCGATCAACCTAAAGAACTTGTATAACCACCCCAGCACACCGGCCTCTATTGTGACCCTTAGTAACTTTGACTTGTACCGTAGGACCCACGAGATGTCTAACCATTCTCAGAATCCGACATAGATACATGAACTGGTCCTTTACACTAGAAGGAACCACCTCCTTTATAGGACCCTCTACCTCTAGATGAGGTACCCGAAAACTGACTAGAAGCATGGGGCCCTCTTGGGGTCCCCAAACTCCTCTCTCTCCATCAACTCCACCTCCTTGGCGGTACCCATCATGGACTGGAAGGAGATGCCCTAACTGGTGAGTTAAAAAACTGTTGTACAAATGGTATAGTTCAGTCCTTGCACAAATTTGTGAATCCGCTCTATCTCATCAGGAAGGACAGCCATGGCATATCTTGACAACTGGTAGAAACGAGTCTCATACTTAGCATTTGTAAGACCCTTCTGCCTTAAATTCTTTAATCATAATCGGCTCTCTTCCTTCATACTCTGAGGATGAAACAGTCATAAAAGGCACTAGTAAACTCATCCCAAGTCATCTAGGGTGACCCAACTAGCTTGGAACTCGTATACACTCTCCACTACTCTCTAACTTGTCCACGTAACTGGAATGTAGTATAACAAACTCTGTGAGTCTCATCTAACCCTACTGCCTCTAACAACTCTCAACACATGGTCAAGAACTCATGTGCATCCTCAGTCTTCCCACCCTGAAACTGTGGTGGGTCTATTTTTCAGAACCTCTCATATCGGCGTTGCTCGTCATTAGTTAACATGACTACAGGTGCATCCTGAGCTCTCCCTACCTATACTCCACCCTCATCAGCTACAGGGCCCGCAGATGGCTGGCCCCTAGATCCTAAACAACTGGAATCTGATGCTGCCCTAGGGTCTAAGCTCCTGCTCTAGTCTGAGAACCCTCAGGTGTACTATTCCCCCTCACACTCTAATTAAATCCTTCGAGTGCATCTAATACTCGCATCAAAGTTTCCTGAAGCAATGGTGCAGTAGCAAGCTCTGAAAGGACCTATTCCTCTTTAGCATCAATCTATGGATCAAGAGAAACCTCTCTAGCATGACCTTTAGCTGGTGCTGCTCCTCAGGCATGACCTCTTCCTGCCACCACTTCCCAACCATGGCCTCTATCTCTACCCCTAGTTGGGTTCCCAACATCAACCTCGGCGAGTTCCTCCCTTCCTCTACCTCTATCCGTAGTTCTGGTCCTAGCCATCTATCAGAAAGTACATGCAAAAATTCAGTATCAACATAAGTAACCATGCATGATATTAAGTGAAAAAATAAAGGGAAAATTTCCTAAAAGTCCTCATAGTCTCTCAAAGATAAGTACAGACGTCTCCAAACTGATCCTTAAGACTCTACTTAGACTCGGCTTGTATACACGTAAGACCTATGAACCTGGGGCTATGTCGTCATTTTATCACGACTCAAATCTGGGTGTGATGCCACTCATCTCAACCCACCAAGACAAGTCAGCATAAAACTCAACAGAAAGTAAATACGGATGTAATTGAGCTAAATCAAGGTTTAACTTAGTCAAAAACAATAAATAATCATAAATCCCCCCAAGACTGGTTATCACGTGTACAAGCCACTAATATATTACCGATGTACGAAAAAAATATAGTCATAATGTCTTTGTCTCTAGAATAGGACTAAAACATAATAAAAGAGTAAGAGGTATCTGCTATATGGATGTAACAGCTACCTCAACACTCGAGATGATGGCCTCAGATGTGGTATAAAACACTAGGAGATCAAGCAGGTCCTGGCTCACAACCTACACAAATGTAGAAGCAAGGGGTGAGTACCAAACAACACTGTACTCAGCAAGTAGATAACTAAAACTAAGCAAATCTCAATAGATACAAGTACTCCTGTCATCCCAACCGGACCTCCTTAACTACAACTTGCATAAAATTAGCCCAACTCGACACTCTACACAATAATAATAATACAGTCCATGAATACTTATCAGTAGTCTCATCAAGTGAATCATATCAAGTCAACTTCAACATATACAAAGCAATAAGTGGTAAACACGAATTTCACAAATATCAACAAAATGCGATGCAATGCAATGAGATGATGCATGTTTGTCCTATCGGTACACATATGCTGAATTATAGTCTAGAACCCATGGGGGACATTTTTTTCCATGTTACCTACCATGGAGCGTGTGGCCCGTCCCCTCTATTTACGTATCCTGCCACAGAGCGTGTGGCCCGACCCTTTTATTTCATAATACCTACCATGGAGCGTGTGGCCCGACCCCTTTATTTCATATCATTTTCAATCTCAGCACACAGTATGTCAGAACAAATGCTATCAATTCATGTTTATATGATTCACGATAATAATATGACAACAATAATAATTTTCCTATCGCATATCAACATAGTCAATTCATATGTCCAAAATAAATTCATAATCTCATCACATCAATTCCACCAATACATGTCATCAGATCGCCATTTTATACCCCCCATCTCTATTTTAAAGACAATCATACAGTCAATAACTCAGTTCAATTCTCATTACTCCCCAGTGCACATAACATGGAAATACAAGCATCTACAAGCTTAGACTTGAATTTAAAAATTCAGTTGCCTCAAATAATCAAGTAATTACTCCGAGACCTGAGCCTTCCCCTTTCGCTGGGTTTCCAAATCAATGTAATCTAAATAAATGAATAATCACCATAAGATTTCGAAATTAACAACATTCATATCACTATATGTCTAGCCTAGATCCAAAAACCACCCAAATCTAT